>NW_012105142.1:1674687-1686220 GCF_000951045.1 Mandrillus leucophaeus
AAAAAAAAAAAAAAAAAAAAATGGCCTTGCTGAAAGATTGAAAGAGCCATTGACAAAGGAGCAGGTGGGGTTTAGGAGTCCATAGGGGTAGGAGTTGGGTAGGGAGAGGCCGAGACGCGGATGTTGGGAAAGAGCAGTTTGGAGCCTGAAGACAGAGGATTAATGGAAAGAAACACTAACAGGTAGCATCCCTTCTGGAAGGGAGCTGGGAGAACAAATACCCTCATTCCCTCTCCTCCTACCTTCTCATCTGATATAGGAGCTCTCTTTGGCTGAACCCATAACGTAGTCCAACTGGGGGCAGCCTCCCTGCATGGAGAGAGAATCTGGAGAGGTACAAAACTCTGAGCCTACAGTAACTTGAGCAAATCACTTACTCTCTGTGTGTCTCAGTTTCCTTATCCGTAAGGTGGGGAATAAAAAGAGTTCCCATCTTCTAGTTGTGAAAACTAAATGAAACAGATTGTAAGGAGTTCCTTTTTATTAATATCTAGAACGACCTGAGTTCTTTGCCCCCCCCACCCCGTTTTCGAGACAGGGTCTCACTCTGTTGCCCAGGCTGGAGTGCAGTGGCGTGATCTCAGCTCACTGCAGCCTCTGCCTACTGGGCTCAAGTGATCCTCCCATCTCAGCCTCTCCAGTAGCTAGGACTGCAGGTGCACCACCACGCCTGGCTACTTTGCTTGTTTTTTGTAAAGACAAGGTTTTGTCCTGTTGCTCTGTCTAGTCTCAAACTCCTGAGCTCAAGCAATCCTTGTGCCTTGGTCTCCCAAAGTGCTGAGATTATAGGTCTGAGTCACCATGCCAAGCTGAAACCCTGTCTCTAAAAACTAAAACAATACAATGAAAAAGGAAGGAAAGTTGAGAGAGACAGAGAGAGAGAGCGAGAGAGAACAAATGAACAAAAGAAGGAAAGAAAAAGGAAGAAAGAAAGATGAAAGAAAGAAAAAGGACAAGTTTCACTAGTGGAACATCTTCCAGCTGTGAAGGCACACATGTACCTTGGAGACTAGGGGCCAGAAACTCCCCAAACCAACCTGAAGAGAGCTGGCTGCAGGGTTTATTTGGGTGACAAGTTGTACCTTTTATTTATGTTTCCCTAAAAAATAACCCATGTGTTTTCATGATTTCTGAAGAGTTTAAAAACAATATACTTAATTGCTATGAGTAATTTCAGAGCTCATTAATGTAATAAATCTCTGGAGAGAAATATCTTAGTTAACGATCAGCATAAAATTGGAGAGCCTCTCAGTAAAAGGAGGCTACAGCTCCTTCTGCAGTGGAGACAAGATCGAGGACATGACAGACAGAAGGAATCTGTTTGGCAAGTGATAAACGTCCATCACTGTTCATCTGACTGGTGTCGTTTTGGGACTGGGGAGGAACTGCTCTCTGCCATGTTGTCACCTGAATGCAGTCTCACTGACATCATCATCAAAAGGTTTTGCCTTCCTGGGACTTTGAAACTCCAGGTTGGTGAATTTTGTTCGAAACCAGAAGACAGAATTACCCATAGGCATGGAGCAGTCCCCATGAGCCTTGCTCACTGCTTTAGGGAACATAAAGATGCCCTGTAGGTCTCTAAGCCAAAATACAGTCCCTGATTCATGCAATCTCCAATGCATTCCTCTCCCAATTTGCCCCACATCAATTAAAGGCACCTTCAGCTACCCTGTTATTCAAGTCAAACATCTAGGACCTTCCGTGGTGGGCAGACAGATTGCATGAGTGGTGTAAGTCCTCACCGCTGGCCATCTCTCTTTACAGGGCCACCCACTCTAATGCTGAGATCTGTCCTGTGACTTGCTCTGGCCAAAGGAGTGATAACAAATAAGCAGGAACGAAGGCATGAAAAATGCTTTGTGCTTGGGCTGGTCCAGTTTTCCACCTTGGCCTTCACCATGAGAATGTGCCTGGGCCAGCCTCACATGGAGGGTGGGAGCCAAATGGCCCATTTACCTCTCATCCCAGCTAACAGCCAACCCACCACCAGCATGTCAATGAGCCCTGTCAAAACCAGAACAACCGCCTAGCCGAGCTTAGCCTAAAATGCAAAGTTCAGGCTTCTGTACTAAATAAAAGCTTATTATTTTATGCCCCAGAGTTGGGCCATTTTTTCATGCACCATTATCATGGTGGACAGACAGATGACTGAAGCACCATCCTGGACTCTTCCCTTGCATGAGTGGTCTAGAAAGACCTTGTCTCCTGCCAGGTACAGACATCCTAGTCAATAATGCATCCTGTTGACTCCACCTCCAAACATCTTATATCTTCTCTTCTCCACCTTCCCTGACCCCACTCTTGCCTAAGAGTCCTGCATCTACTCTTTCTCATTCACAATCTGTTTGCCTTACTGAAGCCTTAGTGTTTTTTTTTTTGTTGTTGTTGTTTGTTTATTTATTTATTTACGTATTTATTTTTGGCAAAGGAGCATTTTGCTTACTTGTTCAAAACCTTGCAATGACTTTGGATTCATTTAAAATAAAATATTACCTCTTGACCATGGCTTACAAGGCCTCATGTGACCTTGTTTTTGCCCCTTTCTCTGCCCTCTGCTCCTACCATTCTCACTGTTCTTCACTCTACTCCAGCCACAGGATCTTCTTTTTGTGCTTGCAACACATGAACATGAATCTTGGGCTTTTGCACCTTGCCCAAAGGTGGGTAACTGCCTTTTCCTCATCAGTGACCTCTCTGTCCAAACGTCTTTCCCTCGGAGAGGCCTTGGAGGGTCCAGGACACTGGTGGATTCTCTCTTCTTCCAGCACAAACTCACACTGCTTGTAACATCTGCCTGGTGGCTCAATCTTCTTATTGAAAGTGTCTGCTGAAATAAGAACATGCTCCAAATAGATATTCACCAAATGACCAAGGTGAAACCCAACAAGGCAGCTGGCCATGCATGGAGAGCAGTCCTGGGGATGGTGCTCTGGGCTAGCGGCAGAACATTCTCTGGGGCCTTGGGGCAACTGGCCTTTCTGGTGACCCTGGACAGTCAAGGGAGTGGAGTGAAAGCGGGCATGGGGGCTCCTGCAGCCCTAGAGACGGATTCTGCACTGAAATCTCAGCTTGGGTTTAGATTTTTTATTTATTTTATTTTTTTATTTTTTAATATGAATCTGAAACTCCTCTCTGCTCTGGAGTAAATGCTGCTGGCCTCAGTTCCGCCTTCCTAGAGCCCCACGAGGACCCAGGGTATGCAGCACAGCCACCCTCCTCTGGATTTCAACTCTGAAGAGTGTCCTCTCTCTGGGCTGATGACCTGTGCATGTGGCAGGCCACACTGCCACTCCTGTGCTGGTGGGAAGCAGGAGTCTGTAGCATCAGAGTAACATAGCGCGCTGAAGTCCCGTGCCATCCTGGTGCACTATTTTGGGGTCTCACTTTACAGATACAAGATGCCAGGCATGATGGCTCATACCTGTAATCCCAGAGACTTGGGAGCCTGAGACAGGAGGATTGCTTGGGGCCAGGAGTTCAAGACTAGCCTGAGCAGCATAGCAAGACTGGGTCTCTCCTTTCTTCTAAAAAAAAAAAAATTAAAAGAATTAGCTGGGTGTGGTGGCCTGTGCCTGTAGTCCTGGCTACTTGGGAAACTGAGGCAGGAGGCTCCTTTGAGCCCAGGAGTTGGAGGCTGCAGTAAGCTATGACTGCGCCACTGCACTGCAGTCTGGGTGACAGAGTGAGACTCTGTCCCTCTTAAAAATAGTAAACAAGGACACTGCTTGGTTATGAAAGCAGTTATCGTGTTCCTTCCCAGCTTGTTGGGACATGAGGTTTCTTCAGAGGAAAATCTGACTTTTATAGTTGGAGAGTCTCTGACCTTGAGCGGTGTCAGCCTGGTGGAGACCCCAGTGGAGAAGGCCCCATGATGATGGTGTGACTTCATGTGGGATTCTAGCTTAGCAAGACCCCATAAGGGGCTTCAGAGCACAGCTTCTTGACACAAATCCATCTGAGTGGGTGTTCCATCCCCCAAGAGGGGCTGAGCTGTCTTGAGTGGGTGTCACTGCCAGGGAGCTGGATGTTTCCAAGGAGACTGATTGTTGGGTCTCAGGTAGGGAGGGATGGCTTTGTCCTCAAAGGCATTCAAGGTTGGTCTGACCCCAAGAACTATACAGCAGCAGCAGCAGTTCAGCTGGCAGAGGTGTGCTCTTGAACCACTCTTCACATGTCCCTACTATCTTCTGGGTATTCTCCTGAGGTCAGAGGCACCAGGGGCCCAGTGAAGTCACCTCCCCTTTCTCTCTCTTCTTCCTCGTGGCCCCAGGTGCTGTTGCTGAGCTGGGAGTAGAAAGCATATTTTCTCTTCGTGACACAGGGTGTACCTGCTCGTGGGAAGGTGAGAGGTGGCGACAGTCGGGGTGGGGACTCCACCATAGGACCTACTGAGCTGGGGTCTTCATCCGTTCCAGCTCCTGGGCCAGAAGGAGCCTCACCATGTCTTCATGATGGAACGCAAGAGCAAGGCCGCCACAGGACTGCTCCTATCCTCCCAAGAGCCACTCTCAAAGAGCTACCAAATGGCAGCCAGCAACCTGGGGTGAAGAGGAGGGCAGTAAATGGATGTGGTCCTAGTGAAGTCTTCTGACAAGATTTCTGCCAGACTCTTTTTTTTGAGACAGAGTCTTACTCTGTCACCCAGGCTGGAGTGCAGTGGCACAATCTCGGCTCACTGCAACCTCTGCCTCCCAGGTTCAAGCAATTCTCATGCCTCAGCCTCCCAAGTAGCTGGGATTACAGGCATGAGCCACCACGCCCGGCTAATGTTTTGTATTTTTAGTAGAGACAGGATTTCATCATGTTGGTCAGGCTGGTCTCAAACTCCTGACTTCAAGTGATCTGCTCGCCTTGGCCTCCCAAAGTCCTGGGATTACAGACATGAGTCACTGCACCTGGCCTGCAAGACTCTTTTTTTTTTTTTTTTTTTTTTAATATTTCAGTGCTGTGTACTGAAACAGGAAGGATCTCTATTAATGCTGGTGGTACTAGGAGGTAACATGCAATGCCGCCTACCCTTCTATTGACTCTTCAGTAGTAGTATCAAGGAAGAAAAGGAAAATAACGAGTAGCCTGGAAGAAGCTTTAAGCTCAAGTTAGATGAAGTGTGCTGTCTGGATTTTCCCCAGACCTTCTCTGTCCATGATAAACAGAGTGAGAGCTGGGATAGGTTTTTGAACAATTGCATTGCAGCCATGTTGATGTGGGTGGTGTAATGAAAGTTGGAAAAATCAGAGTGATTTGAAGAGTATGTTTGTACTTTATTTAGTTTTCTGCTTGGAGCTAGCAAACATTCTCTGCCTAATAGTACTGGTTAGTTTTGTCAAAGACCAAGAGCAGGGAAATATGTCACTGCAGTTTATGAATTATCCATGCAACTGGGAAGTGTGTTTCTTTACTTAACTTTCTCTATTCAAAGCAAACTTATTTTTTCCTCTTGTAATTCTGGGGAAAAAAAAATACCCTAACCCCTCAGACAGTGACATTACTGTCACCTGCTTAAAATAGTATGACGTTCTTCCAGTCTTAGAATACTCTCTAGGGCTCTCTGTTTTCCATGAAAGCATTTATTTCAGTCAAAATACTTCATGCTTTTTCTCCACTCCGACACTTCACCAAAAAGGAGCTGTAAGAAAATATAGCAGCTCAAAACCGCCATGTCATTTTTAAAGGAGCTATTTTCTTTTTTGACTCATCAACCTTCATCGTCTCCTTGGGTACTGAAGGAGCCACAGGACCGGGTGGCGACTGTGGCCCCGAGGAAGAGCTGATCTCTCAGCTGCCTGTGTGACTGCACGTGTCTAGGGGTCTGGAGCCTGCCTGGGAGGGGTCCCTGGAGAGGGCAGGGGCTGACACTCCCCTGCACCCGCACCCCAGAGTTGACATCGCTGGTCTGTTACACCCGCATTCTTCTTCTCCCCTGATTGGGCTAGGACCAGGTGCAGGCCTCCCTCCGCCTCCCGTCATCCCTCCTGACTTCTGCAGGCCTCATCCTGGAAAGCCAGGAGGGCCGCCGCCATCTCCCGCATGATGAACCTTTTGAATATTCGGACGTGGGCTCCTGGTCGGAGATGTCATGTCTTTCCCTCTGTTGTTAGTCCGGAGACAACACGGACCCCCCTGGTTTACCTGTGTAGTCCCAGGGCGTCTCAGGTGCCAGGAGCCGCTGCCACGAGCGCCTCGTCTCCTGTCAGATGTGGTTGGCGAGAGACGAGGACAGCATGACCACTGGGCACCACACAGTACAGAGGTCAGCGTGCAAGGACAGCGGGACGGCAGTGATGTGGCCATGACTACTTGTCAAGTGAGTGGAGAAGAAGATCGGGGAGGGCGGGGGGAGACAGTGGCAGGCAGGACAGTGGGGAAGCGGGGGGGGACTGCAGAGAGAAAAGTCCTGTCATCCCTGATGAAATATTCAGTGCTGTCGGTGATGTTTCATAGGCTGTTTCCCCCCAGGGGGTGGATTTCTAGATCATTCTTCAGGCCCCTCGGAGGCGATGAGAGCACTTTGTTTAATAGATTGGCGGTGCTCATCAGAGACATCTGTAATGCATTGCCAGTGGTTTAATGTTGGGAGACCCTGGAAAGTCCAAGCTGACTCTATTGTGTGCCAGCATCACACACGTGCATGTGTGGGTGCAAGCCCTCACATTCGGGACGTACGTCATCCCTGCCAAAAATGACTTTTGCCTCCAGCACGCCACCTTTTTAAGCCTATAGAACTCCGAAACTGCTGTATAGTAACAAGTTTGTGAGATTTTGGAAAGGAAACCACAGTAATGATGCCAGTTCTTATGATCATAAATAATCATAATTAACAGGACTGCTGTATATTTATGTTGGTTTGTTTTCAGACACTTTTCATTTTATTTTGAATTTTTTCATATTGTGTTGACTTGAAACACTTCTGTCTATAGCGTGGCGTGCTTCTACAGAACACTGGAGAGCAGCATACTTTATTTGTCCTCGGAAACAGACCACAATAATGTGGGAACTTCTATCTGCTGGCAGGTTCACAGAATGGTGATATTAGTCCCATTGAAATTGCTATATATTAGACAGAGAATCAAAAGCCAAATGTTTAGAGTTTTTTTCTTGGACCAGTAACGTTTTTCTGACTTTCCTCATGTATCCGGAATACTGCCTCAGGAAGGCACGTGTACATATTCTCCAGTTTGAATTCCTGACAAGCTTGGGTAGGATAACATGACAATAAATAATTGCTCTATGTCTGAAAATGTATGATGACTCATGGTTAAACGCCTGGGGAGGAGAACAATAGCTCTCATTCTGACACTGAAAGAGAGGCTGGGGCCTGGGTCCTCAGTGATCAATAATCTATAGCCCATACATTGATTCTGGGTGGAACGTGGGGTAAAAAGCTCAGAAAATCCAGCATCCCAGGAAAGTGATGCTATGCATCCGGGGGGTGAGAAATTAGACCTCATTTACATGAATCTCATGTCAATAAGCCTTTGGTTGCTTTTCCAGAGCGGAGATATATCCTCTGTAAATTTCCAGTTGTGAATTTACAGCCAGGTGTCTCTCTCTCTAAATTCCGCCCCCCCCGGCCCCTCCAAGGAAGGGCTCCCGTCTCTATGTTTCATCTGTGTGCAGGAACCCCCTCCCAGCTCCTTCTCTCAGAAGGAAAAGAGGCTCTGCTGGGGAGGCCACGACAGCTTCAGAATGGAACGATCTTTCCAGCTAGCAGAAATTGAAACAAAAAGTTTGTTTTTCCTTCTTTCTCTCTCTGGCTTTCCCTGGGTTGTGATTTTAAACTTCTAATATGTGCATACTGGTGAAGCATTGTCCCTACTTAAATTATTTGTCTCCCTGTATGGCAGTTTTGCTGGGAAATGAACTATTCATGTAGCTTTTAGAATCACCATGGGTTTACATTAAAGCCTTAGGCCAGGTCTACACAGGCAAAGACCAAAGATGATTATGATTATGATTTCAAGCTCTCCTTTCCTGTGACTATCAGGATATTTCATCCAGAAGCAATAACAATTTTATTATTTTTCTTTATTTTTTTTTTTATTCCAGCTTTATTTTCGTCCTCCAGCTCATGGGGGCTCCCTCGCTCTGGCCTCAGTGGATGTCGGGGTGCCTGACTCCATAAGGACTCATTGGTTCCAGGCAGCTGGGCCCTGTTTGATTTCAGGAATGGACCCAAAAGTGCAGCTGGATGGCAGAGAACTTGAAGGGGGCCACTGGAGGTGCGGGGAAGGAGGGGTGGGGATGAGAGCTGTTGAAGGGTAAGGAGAAGCAAGAAAGGTCTCGTGACAGAGAGTTACCAGACCTGGTCTCTCGTCCTATAGCGCAATCAAAGGTCCTGTTCGGGGTGCCCCCTGGAGGCTTGGAGACAGCTCCTTGGTCCAGGGCTTTGCTAGATGGTTTCCATGGAAACAGACAAGGGCCAAGGGAGCCAGAAGACAGGGGAAGAACATGGTGGCTGCTGAGTGGGTGCTTTGCAGAGGGCAGGAGGAGAGAGCTGAATTCCAGAATCAAGGCGGTGGGGCTCGAGTCATTATAGTTTGGTATTTAAAGTGAGCATGGCCCCATTTCTGCCCCCCTGGGAGGCTGGTAGCATGTGGACATACCAGATTCCCAGTTTTGCCAAAGTCCAGGCAAAGTAGCTGGGGCAGCCCATTCACGCTTCACGCTTCTCTCTCTGCCCTGCCTCTGCAGGCAGGCGTGCGTATCCTTATCCCGTGGAGATGGGCAGCACCCTGTGCTTTGACTCCCCGTGAAATGATGGAAGGAGCTTTGCTCTCAGTTGACTCAGAGTTCTCTAGTCCAGTAGGATCCCAAGTTCCAGCAAAGAAAGGGTGCTAGGTCTGGCTGACGAAATGCAGAACATAGAGCTATTATCGTTAATAGTGATCTCCTGGTGAACTGGCAACACCAGACCTTTTTTTATTGCTTACTCTGTACCAAGCACTTTATCTGCTGTGTCTCACTCTTTTTTGTTTTGTTTTGTTTTTTGAGATGGAGTCTTACTCTGTCACCCAGGCTGGAGTGCAGTGGCTTGATCTGGGCTCACTGCAACCTCCTGCTCCCAGGCTTAAATGATTCTCCTGCCTCAGCCTCCCGAGTAGCTGGAATACAAGCGTGTGCTACCACGCCCGGCTAATTTTTGTATTTTTAATAGAGACGGGGTTTCATCATGTTGGCCAGGCTGGTCTCGAACTCCTGACCTCAGGTGATCCACCTGCGTTGGCTTCTCAACCTGCTGAAAATACAGGCATGAGCCACCGCACCTGGCCCATCTCATTCTGTTAATGACTCCCTGAGATAGATAAGATTTCTTTTTTCTTTTGTATCCATTTTACAGATGCAGAGGCTGAGGCTTAAAAAGATTACATATTTTGTCCAAACTCGTAGAGTTAGTGGAGCAGGAATCTGAACCCAGGCAGTCTAATTTTAGAGCCTGCATTCCCTGCTTCCCTAAATCATGACAAAGACCGCATCCCCATGCATTTTCTCATGGACGTTGCTCAGCTGGGGAGTTGGGGGATAAGTAAGGAACCCTGGCCTAGAAGCCGGGAAACCTGAGGTTCTTCCATTTGCTGGCTGTGTGGTCTTGAGCAAGCCACATCCTTTCTTTAGGTCTCAGTTTATTTATCCATCAAACAGAGGCTTGGACTGGATTAATCCTTGAGGTCTACCCAGGTGCCAGAGCAGGATGTTCTCCTAAAATGAAACTTCAGGACATGACTGGGGCATCTCCTGAGGACATGCAGGGTGACACGAGCATTTGGGGATGCCTTGATTGCCTGTGGTGTTGCAAAACCGCACCGGTGTCATAGTTCTTCATTGGCACTGGACTGCCAGAGACTAAACCAACAGGTATGTGCTGAGAATCAGGATGGTTGCGGTGGCGGGTGACTGACCTCCTGGGGGCATGCACACTCTCTTACCTGGCCCATCTGCTTGCTGGTCATTCTCTCCTCCAGCCCATGCCAGCCTCTGACCTCAGGGTGCAGGGAGCGAGGCGGGGGGATGGGGGGTGCATCCCTGGGAAAAGATCCCTGGGCAGAGTACTTAAGAGAATCTTCAAGGGAAAACAATCTTTTCTAATCTAATGTGAAAAACTTCGCTTTCTTGGGTACTGAGCTTTCTCAAGGCGGGGTTAATTCATCAACACTCCTTTGATTAAAGCTGTGCTTTCCTTCTCACTCAGCGTCGGGGGCTTCCCTGGCTGAAGGGAGCTGAATTCTAAGGCATCTTGAAAACTCCTTGAACGGAAGGAACAGGTTTTTCATTCCTGAGGTGGGATGGAGATTTTCACTCTGGAGAGGCCTCTGTTGCCCACCCCTCATCACCCATTTACCAGCCTTCTCTGCCCCTCCTCCTGCCCCAGGAGGCTGGTCCTGCAGGCTGCCCATGCTGACCAGTGCCAATTAGATTTGCCCATTGGGAAGCTGCAAAAGGGGATCAGAGAACAAGGCGGGTGCTGTCTCAAGCTCCCTCTCTGCTTTGGGGCCAGGTATCTGGCAGAACTTCAGCTCCGCCTTCCTCAGAGGAAGGTTCCTGGGCCAGCTCATGGGGCTCTGGGAACACAGTGTCATCCCTGGGCCATTTGGATGCTGTCTGGTCCATCGCTGGCCCCATCTGTGATAAATTATCTTTCCTGCACTTCCCTGCCTCATGTGATCTGTCTCTAGTCAGGCATCTGCTAATACTCCTATTAGTAAGAGACAGGTAAGGTAAATGGCTACTACTAAAAAGTCAAAAAATAACAAGTGCTGGCGAGGCTGTGGAGAAAAGGGAATGCTTACACACTGTTTGTGGGAGTGTAAATTAGTTCAACCATTGCGCAAGACAGCATGGCAATTCCTCAAAGACTTAAAAACAGAACTACCATTCGACCCAGCAATCCCGTTACTGGGTGTATATGCAAAGGGATATAAATTGTTCTACGATAAAGACACATGCATGCATACATTCATCGCAGCACTATTTACAATAGCAAAGACAAGGAGTCAACCTAGACACCCACCAGTGGTAGACCGGATAAAGAAAACATGGTACACATACACCATGGAATACTATGCAGCCATATAAAAGAATGAGATAATGTCCTTTTCAGGAACATGGATGGAGCTGGAGGCCATTATCCTTAGCAAACTAATGCAGGAACAGAAACCCAAATACTGCATGTTCTCACTTACAAGTGGGAGCTAAATGATGAGAACACGTGGACATATAGAGGGGAACAACCACACACTGGGGCCTGTCAGAAGGTGAAGTGTGGGAGGAGGGAGAGGATCAGGAAAAATAACTAATGAGTACTAAGCTTAATAATCTGGGTGACAGAATAATCCGTACAACAAAGCCCCATGACACAAGTTTACCTTTATAACAAACCTGCACATGCACCCCGAACCCAAAATAAGAGTTAAATTTAAAAAAGGAGGTAGGTGAGGTACGGGTGTTCCCAGCTCGGTGAGGAAACGAAATCCCAGGGAGGTGCTGATGGCCAAAGTCACAGAACAGTTTTATGCATGAGCTGGGACTCCAACCA
>NW_012105142.1:1686270-1690642 GCF_000951045.1 Mandrillus leucophaeus
GTTCTTCCATTTGCTGGCTGTGTGGTCTTGAGCAAGCCACATCCTTTCTTTAGGTCTCAGTTTATTTATCCATCAAACAGAGGCTTGGACTGGATTAATCCTTGAGGTCTACCCAGGTGCCAGAGCAGGATGTTCTCCTAAAATGAAACTTCAGGACATGACTGGGGCATCTCCTGAGGACATGCAGGGTGACACGAGCATTTGGGGATGCCTTGATTGCCTGTGGTGTTGCAAAACCGCACCGGTGTCATAGTTCTTCATTGGCACTGGACTGCCAGAGACTAAACCAACAGGTATGTGCTGAGAATCAGGATGGTTGCGGTGGCGGGTGACTGACCTCCTGGGGGCATGCACACTCTCTTACCTGGCCCATCTGCTTGCTGGTCATTCTCTCCTCCAGCCCATGCCAGCCTCTGACCTCAGGGTGCAGGGAGCGAGGCGGGGGGATGGGGGGTGCATCCCTGGGAAAAGATCCCTGGGCAGAGTACTTAAGAGAATCTTCAAGGGAAAACAATCTTTTCTAATCTAATGTGAAAAACTTCGCTTTCTTGGGTACTGAGCTTTCTCAAGGCGGGGTTAATTCATCAACACTCCTTTGATTAAAGCTGTGCTTTCCTTCTCACTCAGCGTCGGGGGCTTCCCTGGCTGAAGGGAGCTGAATTCTAAGGCATCTTGAAAACTCCTTGAACGGAAGGAACAGGTTTTTCATTCCTGAGGTGGGATGGAGATTTTCACTCTGGAGAGGCCTCTGTTGCCCACCCCTCATCACCCATTTACCAGCCTTCTCTGCCCCTCCTCCTGCCCCAGGAGGCTGGTCCTGCAGGCTGCCCATGCTGACCAGTGCCAATTAGATTTGCCCATTGGGAAGCTGCAAAAGGGGATCAGAGAACAAGGCGGGTGCTGTCTCAAGCTCCCTCTCTGCTTTGGGGCCAGGTATCTGGCAGAACTTCAGCTCCGCCTTCCTCAGAGGAAGGTTCCTGGGCCAGCTCATGGGGCTCTGGGAACACAGTGTCATCCCTGGGCCATTTGGATGCTGTCTGGTCCATCGCTGGCCCCATCTGTGATAAATTATCTTTCCTGCACTTCCCTGCCTCATGTGATCTGTCTCTAGTCAGGCATCTGCTAATACTCCTATTAGTAAGAGACAGGTAAGGTAAATGGCTACTACTAAAAAGTCAAAAAATAACAAGTGCTGGCGAGGCTGTGGAGAAAAGGGAATGCTTACACACTGTTTGTGGGAGTGTAAATTAGTTCAACCATTGCGCAAGACAGCATGGCAATTCCTCAAAGACTTAAAAACAGAACTACCATTCGACCCAGCAATCCCGTTACTGGGTGTATATGCAAAGGGATATAAATTGTTCTACGATAAAGACACATGCATGCATACATTCATCGCAGCACTATTTACAATAGCAAAGACAAGGAGTCAACCTAGACACCCACCAGTGGTAGACCGGATAAAGAAAACATGGTACACATACACCATGGAATACTATGCAGCCATATAAAAGAATGAGATAATGTCCTTTTCAGGAACATGGATGGAGCTGGAGGCCATTATCCTTAGCAAACTAATGCAGGAACAGAAACCCAAATACTGCATGTTCTCACTTACAAGTGGGAGCTAAATGATGAGAACACGTGGACATATAGAGGGGAACAACGCACACTGGGGCCTGTCAGAAGGTGAAGTGTGGGAGGAGGGAGAGGATCAGGAAAAATAACTAATGAGTACTAAGCTTAATAATCTGGGTGACAGAATAATCCGTACAACAAAGCCCCATGACACAAGTTTACCTTTATAACAAACCTGCACATGCACCCCGAACCCAAAATAAGAGTTAAATTTAAAAAAGGAGGTAGGTGAGGTAAGGGTGTTCCCAGCTCGGTGAGGAAACGAAATCCCAGGGAGGTGCTGATGGCCAAAGTCACAGAACAGTTTTATGCATGAGCTGGGACTCCAACCAGAGCCTTCCAATTCCAGATTTGGTATTATTTCCGTCGTTCTCCTCGCGGAATGATTGCGCTTACCAAAAACTTTTGGTTGTTCATGACAGGAAGGCTTTCTTAAACATTTAGCTTGGCAAATGCAAGCAAACCAGTCATGTAATTCACACATTTCCCAATTGTTTCCACGGCCATAGGCAAGAGCGCTCATTCAGCCTTACATGAGAACCTACAAATTTTAAAGAATATTAATGATACTGAGATACACAGGAAGACGGTTATTTATCCTGTTGACCAACATGAAAATATAAAGCAAATGATTAGCAAAAGACAAGCAGAGTGTGTATTTACATGTTATGATATACGCAGGGGTAAAATGAGTGGTACAAATGTATTTTTAATTTGAGTGTATTTATTACTTGTGAAAGTCAAGACTAATTATACTGTCTCCATTCTGGTATTATAAGAGAGGTTCAAATGCAAGCTCAACCCCCACCCCTCCACCCCTTACGTTGCTTCCAGCATTGCAGACCGCATCTCTGGCGGGGTGGGTGCTGGAACGGGTTTCTGGAAGGAGACTTGAAGGACAAAAGGGAGGCAGATTTAGCTTCTCTTGTCACCTTCTCCTCAAATTGCCCATCCAGTTCTGTGCATAATTGCGACTTCCTCCTGCAACTTCTCAGTCTTGTATCTAAGGCCGTAATTCAATTCTTTCCCAGTGGACATCCGAGGGGGCAACCCACCAAGAGATGCACATGAGGTGTGGCGAATCTGTCCACCGTGGTTTTAAATCACCGGGCTACAGCCGATGCCGCTGGAGTCCTGGGCGGTGGATGGGCTGCGTGTTGCCGGAGTTGCAGTGAATTCTAATTATAGGCTCTAACTGGCTTCCGAAGGCAGTTATGAACTTCAGTGAGGGCAAGCAGTTATTCTTGGCGGCTGACACAGAGGCCTGACTTACAGCGAGGTGCCCTCCTGGCAGAACTCAGTGAGGGAGTGATGGAGAAGGATGAACGGCATTCCCTCGGTAGAAGTCCTTCCCTGTCTCTAGAGGCTACTGCTCTGCACTCCCGTGGGCTGCTCCTACTCTCTACCCTCGGTCTTTTATATTATATTTTATTTTATTCTTTCTTTAAAAAAATTTTTTTACTTTAAGTTCTGGGATACATGTGCAGAATGTGCAGGTTTGTTACATAGGGATACATGTGCCATGGTGATTTGCTGCACCTATCAATTCGTCATCTAGGGTTTAAGCTCCTCATGCATTAGGCATTTGTCCTAATGCTCTCCCTCCCCATGCCCCCAACCCCTGACAGGCCCCGCTGTGTGATGTTCCCCTCCCTGTGTCCTTGTGTTCTCACTGTTCAGCTCCCACTTATGAGTGAGATTGCAGTGTCTGGTTTTCTGGTCCTGTGTTAGTTTGCTGAGAATGATGGTCTCCAGCTTCATCCATGTTTCTGCAAAGGACATAAACCATGAACTCATTCCTATTTTTTTTTTTTTTAGGTGGAGTCTCGCTGTCTCGCCCAGGCTGGAGTGCAGTGGCATGATCTCCATTCACTGCAAATTTCGCCTCTCAGGTTCTAGCAATTCTCTGCCTCAGCCTCCTGAGTAGCTGGGATTACAGGTGCCCACCACCACGCCCAGCTAATTTTAACTCATTCTTTTTTATGGTTGCATAGTATTTCATGGTATATATGTGCCACATTTTCTTTATTCAGTCTATCATTGTGGAGAAATAGGAATGCTTTCACACCGTTGATGGGAATGTAAATTAGTTCAACTATTGTGGAAGACAGTGTGGCGATTCCTCAAGGATCTAGAACCAGAAATACCATTTGACCCAGCCATTCCATAACTGGGTATATACTCAAAGGATTATAAATCATTCTACTATATTTTATTCTTTTAGAGGTGGGGTCTCCCTCTGTCTCCCAGGCTGGAGAGACGTGACACAATCACAGCTCACTGCAGCCTAGAACTCTCAGGCTTAAGCAATCCTCCTCTTGGCCTCCTGAGAATCTGGGACTACAGGCACGTGCCACCTTGCCTGACTAATTTTTAATTTAATTTTTTTTTTTTTGCTGAGATGGGATCTCACTGTGTTGCCCAGGCTGGTCTTGAACTCCTGGGCTCAAGGGGGCTCCCGCCTCAGCTTCCCAACGTGCTGGGATTACAGGTGTGAGTCACTACACCCAGCCACTCTTGGTCTTTATTCAGATTGGGGGCTTCCAAGCTTTAGTCTGTGGTTCTCAAGCTTGGCTGCACAGCAGAGCCATCTGGAGAGCTTCAAAAAACCCCAGTGCCCAAGTGGCACCCCAGACCAGTTAAATAAGAAATTCTGCACTGAGACCAGGTGATTCCACTGTGCAGCCAGGGTTGAGAATCATTGTCCTAGGTGGTGGCACATGTGGACCCTTTC
>NW_012105142.1:1692165-1715382 GCF_000951045.1 Mandrillus leucophaeus
TTTTTTTTTTTTTGGAGAAAGGGTTTCCCTCTGTTGCCCAGGGCGGGGTGCAATGGCACAATCATGGTTCACAGTACCCTCAACCTCCCTGGCTAAGGTGATCCTTCTGCCTCAGCCTCCTGGGTAAGCTAGGACTAAAGGTGTGCATGTCCAGCTAATGCTTTTGTATTTTTTTGTAGAGACGGAGTTTTGTCATGTTGCCCAGGCTGGTCTCAAACTCCTGGACTCAAGCCATCTACCTGCCTCGGCCTCCTAAAGTACTGGGATTACAGGTGTGAGCCACAGTGCTCAGCTTCAGGCATTCTTAATGGGCAGTAAATGGTTCCAATAGTTCCTGCTCTGGACTTGGGCATGTGTTGGGGTATAGGCAAGGCTAAAAGAGGCCAGACCAGGCCAGGCACGTCTGTCTCCATGGAATGCTCACAGCCAGCAGCTGTCCACAGAGCAAGGCTGGTATTGGGGCATGCTGGCTGATTTAGAAAATAAATGAGAAAAACAACTTTTTGCATTGTCTACACCAATCGTATTCAATAAGAGGTATTACTAATATTAATAGAATCAATGGAAAATGCATTTCTTTAACACTGTCATCTCTCACGGTGACGTGCGTCTTGAGCTGATTTGCAAATGTGGGGTTCTAAGTGGTGCGTGGTCGGAAGCAGTTAGCTCCTAATGTTATGCTGCCGCATGGGCTGCAGCCGAACCTATTAATGAACTAATCCCAGACTCTCCAGTGGATGCCGTCTGGCTCCTCCGCACTACACTTTGCATTTTAGCTAAAATCAACAACGTTAAAGAAAGGAGAATTTAAATGGCTTAGGCTGCTTATCTCCAAAATTAGACAGTGCGTTCAGGAACAACGAGAGAGAAAGGAGCAATGGGTGTGGAAGATTTCTGAGTGCGGGGAAGTAGATTTAAACTTTGCTCATCCTCCATTGGGCAACCTGCCCCAGTCAAACTTCGGCCGTGGAGGTCAAGGGCTCTGACTGTGTAGCCAGACTTCCTGGTCCTACCACTCACTAGCTGTGTTATCCTGGTAAATTACTGAGCCTCTCTGTACCTCAGTGTCTTCATCTGTGAAATGGGTTGGTGATGGAACTTACTTCCAAGGGCTTCTCTAAAGGTAACACAAAGGTTCATATTTTCAAAGTGCTTAGAAGTGCGTGGCCTGTGGAATATGCTGTCAAAGGACTTGTCATGCCAATTCATTTATTCTGCAAATATTTATTAAGTATCTGTCACATGCTTGGTAAAATTCTTAGTGCTTGGGATTCAGCTTGAGTAAGAAAAATTTCTTGGTCACGTGGAGTTTCTGTTCTATGTGGAACCATAAGAAACAGGTAATTTCAGATTGTAATAAGCATGTGAAGAAACAATCCATTTTGCTTTTTGTTTGTTTTGAGACGGAGTCTCCCTCTGCACCCAGGCTGGAGTGCAGTGGTGTGATCTCAGCTCACTGTAACCTCTGCTTCTTGGGTTCAAGCAATTCTCATGCCTCAGCCTCCCAAGTAGCTGAGATTACCGGCACAGGCCACCACACCCAGTTAATTTTTGTATTTTTAGTACAAACAGGGTTTCACCATGTTGCCCAGGATGGTCTTGAACTGACCTCAAATGATCTGCCCTCCTCGGCCTCCCGAAGTGCTGGGATTACAGGCGTGAGTCACCTCGCCTGGCTGAAATGATCCACTTTGGACAGAGTGGTCACAGAAAGTCTCCCTGAGCAGTGGACACATGAGAAGATGCCTGGGTGATTAGGAAGCTGTCTGTGTGCCAAAGGCCCATGGGTGGCCTGAGGGCGGCATGAGCAATGCTGAAGACGTGTGGGGTCTGGGAAGCTGTGGTGGGTGATGCCTAGGGCTGGGCCTGCCTTCCCTGCTTTGCACTTTCACCTTTGATTAGACAATCCCCCAGCAAACAGACACTTTTGGAGAGTTAAGTCAGGCTCTGGCTCGGGCTGGGGAGCTGTCTCATAGAATCTATGGTGAGGAAATTGTCCATTACCTTGGGGGGGACCCACCCAAGACATTTCTCTCAGGCCTCAGCTGCAGGAAAAGCAGAATTACTGCCTTTTCAGTTATACTGACAAGGTGCTCCTCACTGGGTTTTGTTTTCCTCTTTGCTTTAGCTCCACAGAAAGCTCAGGGCCACGTTTTCAGTGTCCCTGTGGGCACTGCATGTCCACGTGGCTATGTATGCACCTTGTTTATGGTTCCAGGGTGGACTTGTCTCTCCTTGTATTAGCCATGTTCCTCCATCTCTTCACTTCACCCTTTTGTGTCCTTTTGAGAAGTAGCTGAGGAGGAAAGAAAGGAAGGAAGGAAGGAAGGAACGAACGAACGAAGGAAGGGAGAGAAGGGCAGAAGGAAGGAAGGAGGGAAGGAAGGAAGGAAGAAAAGGGAGGAAGGAAGGAAGGGCAGAAGGAAAGAAGGAGGGGATGAAGGAAGGAAAGAAGAGAAGGGTGGAAGGAAGGAAAGAAGGAAGGAAGAGAAGGGCAGAAGAAAGAAAGGAGGGGAGGAGGGAAGAAGGGGAGGAAAGAAGGAAGGAGGGGAAGAAGGAAGGAAGGAAAGAAAGAGGGAAAGAAGGGGCTGGGCGCGGTGGCTCAAGCCTGTAATCCCAGCACTTTGGGAGGCCAAGACGGGCGGATCATGAGGTCAGGAGATCGAGACCATCCTGGCTAACACAGTGAAACCCCGTCTCTACTGAAAAAAAAAAATACAAAAACTAGCCGGGCGAGGTGCCGGGCGCCTGTAGTCCCAGCTACTCGGGAGGCGGAGGCAGGAGAATGGCGTAAACCCGGGAGGCGGAGCTTGCAGTGAGCTGAGATCCGGCCACTGCACTCCAGCCTGGGTGACAGAGTGAGACTCCGTCTCAAAAAAAAAAAAAAAGAGGGAAAGAAGGAAAGGAAGGAAGGAAAGAAAGAGGGAAGGAAGGAAAGGAAGGAAGGAAAGAAAGGGAGAAGGAAGGAAAGAAGGAAAGGAAGGAAGTTGCACCTGAGAATTTATTCACGAGTGAGACACTTCTGGAGTTAGATCCCGGAAGAAGTTCTGGTCTTCCACTTCCGGGAAGGTAGCTTAGAGTAGTGTGAAGACCCAGGGGGAGCTGTTGCCTGTGCTGGCCCTTTGGCTGGCAGACCATGGCAATGGATACCAGGGACCATGGCCGGTGTCTCTTAGAGCTGGAACATCTTGCTGTGTGTAATGGATTGTTACATGTTTAAAGGTACACACTTAAAAATTTAAAAAAAAGGAAACAGCGTGTTGCCAAAGGCAGGCCACCCACTTTATCTAGAATCCATTGAAAGAAGGAATGACAGCCAAAGATGGAGGTAAAGTTGACAGCATCCACTTACCAAGGGGTAGGTATGTTGGTCTCTGATGCTACACTGTCTTAAGGGACTTGCAAGTGTATTTTTCATCTCACATCTATTTCTGGGTGTCTTCTGACTTTGGAAGCTCCGTCATGTAAGTTCTTACTCCACTGCCTGTGTAGACAGGAAAAGGATGGCAGGAAGATGGAAGGGGCAACTGAGCCTGGCACAGTCCCTGGGGCTTTATTTTCCATGGAGAGAGCTTCCCCTAGAGCACCTCTGGGAGGAAAATGGCCAACCCTTGCCGAAGCTGGCTTTGATTCCCACTGGCTTCTGCTGAAAGAGGGGGCCTCAGGCTACCTCTCAACCCAGTTGGGTCAGCAGAGCATCGAAGGCCACCCAGTGGAAGATGGAGTTGAGGCTGGGGGATGGGGGCTGCACTGGGTGCAGGGTGCTCATCTCATACAGCTCCAGCTCACTGAAGACATGGGGTGTGTGCATTTGGGGTCATTCCTATTCTTCTGTTTTGGGTCATTTCAGCAAGCCCCGGGAGACAGCCTTCCTCAGACTCACCTGTCTATGTAGAAGGACTCATGGTTGTCCACCCACTACTGGAGGCATGGTATTTCATCTCCAACGAAGGAGAAATCACCCCCATTGGTCTTGCAGCCAATCTCCGCCGCCAAGGCCTGGGGAACTCAGAAACACCCAGATGAAGTTTGCATGTCTGAAGATGGGTCCATCAGCCCTAATTTGCACTGCATCACATTTGCAAGTTGCAAAATGGAATTTGCAATTGCTTTTCGGCAATGTTCAAATTAGCACTTCTTAGCATATTAATGAACTACCTTTTTTTTTTTTTCATTATGTGACCAATTTTAATGTAAATAGCAGTCTCAGTGCAAGGATTAGGTCAGTGTTTCATGGGAATAAAGTTCCAAAGCTTCCAGTGGAGGCCGAGAACTGACTTGTGGATGGGCATGGCTTTTGCCCAGCGTGACAACTCAGACTGTGTGGATTTTTCAGACTCCTTAGTCTGCCAGGCCGTAAGTCCCGGGTGAGGTCTGTGGCTCCTGGCTCAAGAGTTTGCACAAACCATGAGAGCGGTTGCAGACCCCGTGCCTGAAAAGGCTGGTGACTGAGCCAGCAGGGCAGGAGAGTGGCTAACACCAAGTATGTTCATGTCCATGCCTACAAGAGAGGTCACAGTGTAGGCCACCTGCAACAGATCATCCCCACACCTACAAACGGTGCAATTTCCTCAAAATAGGTCAAAATCAGCTATAATGGGTTCTGTGTGAATTTGTTTTCCTGAGATATTTTCCTGCGTTGATGCTGCCCTGGTCTACACCCTAGTAGCTGGTCTGGAGTCATAAGAGTGCATTGTCCATAACCCACCTGAGCATTTTCTGGAGCCATGTCAGGGTAAATTGAAAGGATCCCCCACTACAAGGATCTTGTAGCTCCCAGCCGTGAGCAGCTCAGTGATGGGACTGAATGCACAGAGGACAAGAGAGGAAATCAACAAACGGGGCTTTCAAACCTGTCCCGAGACCAGGGACAGAACTGCGCACCATCTGCCCCTCCACAGAGCCAGCGTTTGGAGAAATGACAGACCTCTCTGTGGGTTCCGAAACCACTGGAGCCAGATGAGAAACTGGAGCCTGGGGAGTCTGCCTGGGTGGTCTCTCATCATCTGTGTCTGACCCACTGGAGACGGTGTCCTCTGTCCTCTGGAAGAGGCGGTGACCCTTCCGCATAAGAATGACACAGCCACACCAAGATCCCACAGACAAGCATGGACCCCAGGTTTTTCCAAATGGCAGTGCTTTCTTGGGTCATTATTTGAAATGAACTGATTATCCATCCCCAGCTTGAATTACCAGGTAGACCGTATTTTCCTGCTGAGTGTACATTTGTGATGCTGTCCATTTCATCCTGCATAACAGCAATACATTCCAGGAGCTTCGGCACCTATTCTTTACTATCTATAGATGGGTGCGTGGGTGTGCTGATTGCATTTTAAAAACAAGAGTTTGTATATCTGCTGGATCTGGAAATAATCAGTAACTAAGGTAGCAGAGGAGAAAAAAAAAAAATCCAGCTCTTGATGAGTAATTTAAAAACTGTGAATACTTCACAGCTTGATGTATTCCTGAGGAAGGAGTCCTTCACTCAGTGCAGCCTGAAGTGCAACTTTTTTTGGAGACCCTGGGAACCCGGTAGGCATCATGGTACCGGGAGAGGAGGCTCTTCTGCCTCCCATCAGCCTTGTGATTTCAGAGGAGCCATTATGCTGTGGTCTGAATGGGGCTCCTCTAAAATTCAGGTGTTTTGGCCAATGTGATATTACTAACAGGTGGAGCTTTTAAGAGGTGATCAGGCCATGAGGGCAACTCTCTCTCTCTCTTCTGTTTTCAGAAACAGGGTCTTTCTCTGCTGCCCAGGCTGGAGTGCAAAGGTGTGGTCATAGCTCACTGTAGTCTCAAACTCCTAGGCTCAAGTGATCTTCCTACCCTGGCCTCCGAAGTAGACGGGACTACAGGTGCATACCACTATAACGGGCTAATTTTTGAATTTTTTGCAGAGATGGGGTCTCACTATATTGCTCAGGCTGGTCTCAAACTCCTGGGCTCAAGCGATCTCCTGCCTTGGACTCTGAAAGTGCTGAGATTACAGGCATGAGCCACTGAGCCTGGCTACTCCTTTCTTGTGAGTAGGATTAAGGCCTTTATGAAAAAGGCTTTATGCAGTATTCTACCGGCTCACCCTTCTACCTTCTGCCACATGAGGACATGGTTCTTCCCTCCAGAGGATGGAGCAGCCAGGCACCATCTTGGAGATAGACAGCACCTTCACCAGAAAACTGAACCTGCTGGCACCTTGATCTTGGACTTCCCAACCTCCAGAAAGGTGAGAAAATAAATTTCTGTTTTTTATGAATTACGCAGTCTCGGGTATCATTATAGTAGCACAAATGGGCGAAGACACTTTATATGTTTATCAGTCAATCCGTGAACTTATGATAGATTCCATAAACCTTGACTAAGATAGACTCCCTTATAGAGTCTCCAAAGGTCTCAAAAAAAAAAAAAAAAAAAAGACTGTATAAGTGAGTTTATCTTATCTTTTGCAAGAAGCCCGCGTCAGATGGGCTTGTCAAACCACAGATGAACTTGGCTCCTGTAACTAAAATTCCCAGGGGGTAGAGCTTCAGGTATAGCTGGATCCAGGGGCAAGAATGCTGTCAGCAGGCTTCAGCTCTGGTGTTCTCTGCCTTAACTCCATTTTCAGGCAGCTTGGAGTCTCTCTTTGTGGTGGCAAGATGGCTGTGAGCAGTACCAGACATTCATCTATCTTCTCTGGAACTTCAGTGAAAAGATTCTCTTTTTACACAAAGACCTGTTATTGAGTCGGGCTGTTCTGTATTAGTTTCTATCCCAACCCGTGAGCCAATCATGGTGGCCCATGGGATATGATGCCCTCATTGTCCTGGTCTGGGTCACTTGCCTGTCCCTGGAGCTGGGGGTGGGTTCAGCTCCACCTAAGACCACATGGATCGAGCATGGGGGAGGAGTGATTCCTCAAGGAAAATCGGGATGCTATTTCCAGTAAAAGGAGAAAAGCGGCTGGGCAGGCAAAAACAACAGATGTCCACCCCAACAGCTTTTCAGCTAACTACTCACAGACGTCCAGGAGCAAGTTATATCCAGAGAACAGAAAAGGAGGCTGATTCTACGGATTTAACTATTTATATTTTCTCAGTGAGAGGCTGGCCACAGGCTTGGGTTTCCCTTTAGACGGAGGCTGGTCACTTTCACCCTTTATTTGCAAGCTCGTAACATCTGCTGGGCTCACCTGAGAGAACTCCCAGCTTCTCTGGCTGGAGACTGAAGGGAAAGGAAACCCTCTTTTGTCACTGCCTAGGGATCAGGTCTGCTGCCTTCACGGCTCTTTCTGCTCCAGCCTCTGAGTGTCTGCTTATGGAGTCAGAGACCAGGCTCTACAAAGGGTCTTCCCAGAGGGCCATCATGTTTTCTAGTGTTCTTTTTCTGAGCCACAGCTGCACTCCTCTGTCCCTACAACCTGAATGTTGGCGCCTAGGCTGTTGTCTGGAACACATGACTCACACAGTGGTTATGGAGTCAGTCTCTCCTCCTCTAGCTCTTGCAGATTTAGCCATTTCAGGCCCCGGAAATGCTGGAGAAAGCCACACACAGCATCTCTCTCCATTCAGGGGCTGAGGCAGCTACAGATGGGAGACTTTGTTTGGTCTCTTTCTTCCTTCCTCTCTTCCCTTGCTCTTTCTCCCTCCCTCATTTCCTTCTCTTCTCACCCTTCCCTTCCTCCTCTCCTTAATCTCCTCCCTGTGATGGATCCTGGAGGGAATCACTGGTGCCCTCTGGGCCTCTTGGTTTCTAAGTTATGTCTTTCCATTTTCTCTGCATGGGACTGTAGGGTCTGAGGAGGTGGAGACGAGAGAGCTGGGAGAAGCAGGTTGGAGGCTGCCCTCCTGGTATTTGAACTCCACGTCCCCCCACAGCCTCCCTCGGGAAGATCTGGAAGGTCTAAGGGGACAGATTTTTGTTGCACCTTGAAGGACGCCTTGGCTGGTTCAAGCCTGGAAATGCTCCACGTGGGGTCATCCTTCTCTCCAGGTGTTCAGTCTCTCATCCCAATTGCCCGGCTTCTCTCATCTTCCATTTGCCTTCCCCTCAGAGGCCGGGCCAAATCCCATGAGGACAATTCATAGGCAGGGAGCCGTGGCCACCTCCTTCCCACTTATTAGGGCAGAATCGCTCTGACGAAGCCGCAACAGCCCAGCTAGTGCCTCATTATTTTGGGCTTCATTGAAATGCACGGCAGAGCCATCCTCAGTACTTTATGTACTAAACTTAACTACAGTAATGTATTCAAATCATTCTGAATTTATCTAGCCTGAGCATCTTTTTTTTTTTCCTCTTCCTCCTCCTCCTCCTCCACATATATATTTTTTTGAAGACAGCAAATGTGCCTTTTGAAACAACAGCTTAGGGCCACCTATTCTGCGTGGAAGGGACAGGTGGCCCCTTTCTGTCTCCATTGTCCCCTCTCTCAGCCAGGGTCATCCAGTGCTTACCTGATGGCCGTGGCATTTTGGGACCCATAGTGCCCCTTCTGGCTCCCGTGTTCCACCTTCGTCATTCCTTCCCCACGTCCCTGCCATTGCTGGGAGGTGAACTCTGGAGTGGGGGTGACCTGTGAGGCCCAGATATCAAATTCCTGCCCGGGGAGCCAAAAAGGTGGCAACACCTGGGGTAATCAGAAAGGCACTGATGAGAATGAAGGAGTGCAGAGGGCAGAAGAGCCCAGGAAAAGGATATTGCCTGGGAGGTAGGAAATGGGTTCTTCTCTCCAGTTTGGTCATTTTCCTTCTGTGTGGTTTTGGGACACTCTATCCTCTTCTCTGGGGCTCAGTTTCCTTCACAGTAAAACTTACGGTGGTGAGGATGGTGGTTTTGAGCCAGGTCAGGGGCTCTTAGCTTGGAGTGCATGCATGAGCTTTGGGGTGGTCCATGAAATTGACATTGTAAGCAACATTGCATTATTATCTTTTTGTGGTGGAGAGAAAGTCCATCACTTTCATTGAATTTCCAAAAGGCTCTTAGCTATCAGAGGCTAAGCTCTCATATATTTACAGGAGCCAGGGCGCCATTCACCTTCAGATGCTTTTGTTCAGTGTCCTGGTTTTAGAGATGGGGCCACCGAGGCTCAGAGAGGCGACTGGCAGGTGCTGTGTGCCATTCTGATGGCGATCCCCGAAGGCAGATCCAGGCAGGGATCCAGGCCCAGAGAGTTTGGGAAGAACCAACTGGACTCTGTCTTAGAACCTGACCTCCCAGAGAGGTATTGGGAAACCCAGGGGAGAGGAGAGACGTGGACATAAGTAAATCAGGAACCACACATACACCAAAACTTTTGGCAAAAGTAAAAACAACCGCGTGATATTGGTTAGTGACAATCGTTTGATGTGGGTTTCAGCCTGCACCTCTCTCTTCCAGCATCAACATGGCGGCTCTGGTCCACCAGAGGGAGAGGCTATAGCTGAGGACACGTGGCAGCTCCTGGGCCCTCCTCCCTCTGGCTGGAGACTGGACTCACTGTTCAAAAAGCGTCTCGTTTCTGTGGCACTGGGCATCTCCCACACACTCTTCCGCTCTTCAGTGTCTAACTCTTGTGGCTACGGTCAGAAAGTAGACTTCCTCGAGCTGATGGAAGAAAAGAACCCCTGCTCTTCCCTTCCCAGGTGGAATTATTTTGTCTTCCCTTTGTTTGCTCCTGTGGGATTTGCTCCTGCTTTTTAGCTGGAGAGAGACCACCATTGGGTCATACTCTGTCCTGGGTGGATCTGTCATCCTGTGTCTTCTCTCTCGGGGCTGGGGAAATGGGTGCATGCATGAGCTTTGAGGTGGTCCATAAACCTCTTGAAAGTGTAAGCAACATGGCATTATTATTATTATTATTATTATTATTTTGTGTGTGCGTTGGGCAAGGGAGAAAGTCTATTGCTTTCATTGATTTTTCCAAACTTGGCTATCAGAGGCTAAGATCTCATATGTTTACAGAACCCAGGGCCCCATTCAACTTCAGATGCCCCATTCACTTTCAGATGGAAACAACTGAGCCTCCATTCATCTTTCCTGGACGCCTCCATAGTCCAATTTGTAAATGGCCCTGCAGTAAATACCCCATGGGAAGTCTGCAGCTACAGGTCAAATTTGGTCCCAAGCAGAAAATTCTGAACCTCAAATAAGCAGTTCAACATTCCTGTTTGCCTAGAAAACATGTTTCTCCATAGTCTTTGCCCACTAGAAAGACCTTTCCCAGGCACCTGTGCTTAGTATTTTCCCCTAATACTCAGCTAAATCGGTGCTTTCACTCTCCAGTCATGGAGGGAATATTAATCTAGAGTTGCTTTTAAACATGTAGTTAAAAGAGAGAATTCTGCTGTCTTTCAGAAAGGTAAAGACAAGCTTCCTTTGGTTATGGAAGTGTTACAGGATACCAACACTTACCCAACGTTAACCTTTGGGTTGGGGATTTTCTCACTGTAGTCCCTTCTGTGGTCGCTGGAAAGATGTTACAGAAAAGGGGTCCCGATCCAGACTCCAAGAGAGGGTTCTTGGATCTCGCGCAAGAAAGGATTCAGGGCAAGTCCATCGAGTAAAGTGAAAGTAAGTTTATTAAGAAAGTAAAGGAATAAAAGAATGGCTGTTCCATAGACAGAACAGCCCCAAGCACAGCTAGTTGCCCATTTTTATGGTTATTTCTTGATGATTTGCTACACAAGGTTTGGATTCTTCACGTATTCCCTTTTTAGACCGTATAGGATAACTTCCTGACATTACCATGGCTTTTGTAAACTGTTGTGGCACTGGTGGGAGAGTAGCAGTGAGGACGACCAGAGGTCATGGCGGTGGCCACCTCGGTTTTGGTGGGTTTTAGCAGACTTCTTTACTGCAACCTGTTTTTATCAGCAAGTTCTTTACGACCCGTGTCTTGTGCCGACCTCTTATCCTGTGACTCAGAATGCCTTAACAATCTGGGAATGCAGCCCAGTAGTTCTCAGCCTCATTTTACCCAGCCCCCATTCAAGATGGAGTCGCTCTGGTTCACACACCTCTGACAGAAGTGTCATCCCATGCAATTGAGGAAGAAGTTCTATGTGCTCACCATTAAATACAATTTCATAATGAAAATTTTGTCTTATGAAGGTGAAACTTTGAGAACCTATTAGAATTCTCATTTTTCTATGCATGGCAATCAAATGACCTTCCTATACTGCCACATAAAGTATAGATTTAAAGTTAAATGATCCAGTCAGTCATTTAACATTTTCTTAAAGAGTAATTTCTTCTATAGCTATAGATGTTTACATATGGTTTTCTTTTTGGTATTTACATTTTAAGAATTGAAGAAAAACTGACGTTCCTTTTTGGAACTGTTTTTTAATAGCCTTTGTTTATTTTTAATATGTGGCGTTCCAGGCCCTTGCTCTAATGATTTTTTTCACACTGCATAGATAATTAAATTCATTCATTTTCCCAGCTGCACAATTCCTTTAAGTAAAAAGTTATGGGTAATAACACCTCTTATGTTCAAAGTACAGAGGAGAAAAGGGCAAATCAGGATCTTTCTGTCGAGGGGAGTTACACAGTTGAGCAGGTCATGGGTTAGGGCAAAAATCTGTGTACACGTTCTCAGGTATTCAGGTCTTCTTAATTCATAGATTAGGACCCGTGGGTTTTGATTTTCTGATATTGAAAAATATGCCTTTTTCCCCCTTTATGTTCTAAAGATGTAATTTATCTCCTTATATCCTGCTCAGTTTTGTAGTTCATAATTTGTAGTAATAAGTGTCATCAAAAGCACTGAAAGTGTTGGTTTCTCTTAAATGATTGGAGACTGTTTGCATGCTGTTACCAACTCGCATATCTATAAGGAGGGCAGTAAAAGTGAGCTGAGATATTTAGTGACATAAAAAGAACCATGTAGATTTGTGAAAATGTAAAACTGTGATCATGGAAGAGGTTCATGAAGTAATGAGAGAAATGCTTCGTCCCTGGGCTAGTGATTCACTTGTAGCTTCTGTAATTTCATGGATGCTATAAGGATTTGGTTTTTACACATTTTAATTTAGTCCAGAGATGTTCCTATTTTAATTATCCATACACAAGGGCACAGTATCTTTCTACGGTTATTGCTATACGTTACATTTATATATAGCAATAGCAATTTGAAAAAAAAAAACAAAAAAACCACAACAAAATGCTTTCACCTAGATGACCAAAGGGTTATACTCATTTGTTTTAATGACACTATATGGACCTTTGCATTCTTAAACAGGATTTTCGAATACACGAGATGCAAGCACTGAAGGATGTGCACGCAAACAGATACCTGTCAGAGAATAAAAAAAGAATGTGTGCATGCAAACTGATACCTGTCAGAGAATAAAAAAAGAATGTGTGCACGTCTCCCCTTTCATGAAGGATTTGCGGGTGCTTTCGTGGCAGCCCCTGAATGGGGGGTGCCTGGAGCCTCTTGCTTTTCTGTGGAAATCAGAAGGCATTGAATCAGGGAATTTGAGAGCAAAGGGATTCCCACTGAGCCTCAGTGATCACATTTCAATATCTGGAAATCCATTTGCAGGAATGTGACATTTTAACTATCATATTGGACTCAGTCTATATGCATTAGCAAGGAGCTATGAGATAAAAAAACATAAAAATAAATGCACATGCCTAAATATATATCTATGTCTATTTAGTATCTGTTTATAAATATAGATGTATGCAATGTATAAAAAGAATAGTCTGATGAAAGCACATGTTGACAAAAACTGAAATGTAAATCACCCAGGTCACACACGCTCTGCTGCTGTGAAAGGCTGATTCCCTAATGGCCAGGGGGTAATTCTTCCCCCTTCCACGGAGAACCAGCGAGCGGAAATCCGTCGCGTTTAAGCGAATCTCCTGCAAGCCCTTCTGACCTGGGAGGTTGTGGAACTTCCTGCTGGCTGAGTCAGAGCTGGTCCAGCTTCTCGGGCAGCCCCGCACGGATGCCTGGGGGACCCTGCCCGGAGGCAGGGGACTCAATGTCACAAGCTCAGAGGGTCACTTCTACTAGTAAAGACTTTACTCTCTGGCCAGATGACCTGGTCCCACAGCCCAAGGGAAAACATCGTGCAAAAGGTCCCCTAGCCCACCCTGCTCGGGACACAGTGACCTTGGCCTGAGCTTGCTAGTCCTGTCTGTTGAATGGCGTGATGCTTGGCTTGGGAGGAAGGAGAGGAATTTAATGGTTTGTGTGAGTGTCCAGGGTCCTTGGAGGAAGGGCTTTTCCCAGGGTCGTTCACACAATGAATATCTGGGGGGCCCAATCTACCCACAGATGTATTTTGCTTGGTTCTCAGATTATTTGAAAAAAATTTGAATTTGTCGCCAGTATTTAGTAATTGGAGATTTCACATAATTATCTGGAATTCTGGTTTCATTCAAATGTTTGGAAGTGCTGGGAACACTGGGTCCTTACCACTGTGCAGAACAATTGATTTCTCTGGATGGTGCAGACACTCCCCAGGCCTTTGCAGACCCCCAACTCCTTGTTATCTCCCTGGCCCTGGCGGACATCTGACTTGCCACTGCAGGTGCTTCTGCAACATTGGTGTCACTGGGGGCCTGTGATCCTTGTTTTCTGGGATAGTTCAGCCACTGCTTTATGCAGCCTTGCCTCCCCTCACTGTGTGACCCACTGAGGTTTGTTACAAGTGACAAGTGGGCTGCAGAGTGTCAGCTACGTCGCTCGAAGGTGGAATCTTGCACGCGACCCGCTGGGGCAGTGTTCTTCAGCATACATGCAAGTCCTCTCCTGAGAACACGATCCTCCTAGACGTCTAGAAGGACCACCAGGTGCAGAAGAACCAGTCCTCAGAGGCTGATGTGTAAGGGGCTTACTGTGCAGCTTCCTCGCGCTCTGCGACAGCTGGGGTTGAGTGTTGAATCCACACACCTGCCTCAGCTAGGAGCACATTCCTGTGCCATTTAAAGATGCTGTCGCCTCCAAAACTGGGACTTGCCGAGGTCTGGGCTCTCACCCTGCTGCAGTTCCCAGTGAGTTAGTTTTTCTTTTCTTTCTCCCCCAGTAGTGGTAAGATAGGTGTATCTATTGGTATGTGTCTCTGTTTTGTGTTCTTGCTAGGCACAGCAGGATGGAGCCCCAGGCCAAGAAAGCTAAGGTGGGGGTCTCCATTCACTCTCTTCTTGTCTGGCACAAGGGAAGTTGCTGCAGGAGTGAGGGTGGCGCCGTGCAAGGCTGTCCCCACTGCTGGGACAGAGCTCAATGGCCCTGTTTACCCACACCCTCCCCCTTCCTCTGTTGGACTAGGAGTTTCTTGAGGACAGGGCCTGTCTCATTTTCATCTTTGTGTCTAAATGCCTGGGTGGATAGATTCATGGTGAACTGGTTCCGTCTTTTCTATGTATCTGGGATGGGAAGTTGCTAAATTAGCATGGCTGCTGCAATACAGCAGGTATGGGAGGTAGTTTTAGAAGCCTGGGCTGGAGGAGGTGAACCAAGAGGGCCATGGGCCTGCACTGGAACTTTGACTCTGCCACTTCTCAGCCATTTTCTTACCTAAATGAAGGAGGGGCTGGGTGAGATTTTTAAGGATACTCTGCCTGTTGAACTTCTTTCTTTCCTTTTCTTTTGTTTTCTTTTCATTTCTTCTCTCTCTCTCTCTCTTTTTGAGACGGAGTCTCGCTCTGTCACCAGTCTGGAGTGGAGTGGTGTGATCTCGGCTCACTGTAACCTCCACCTCCAGGGTTCAAGCGATTCTCCTGCCTCAGCCTCCCAAGTAGCTGGGACTACAGGCACCTGCCACTGCGCCTAGCTAGTTTTTGTATTTTTAGTAGAGGCGGGGTTTCACCATGTTGGCCAGAGTGGTCTTGATCTCTTGACCTCATGATCTGCCTGTCTCGGCCCCCCAAAGTGCTGGGATTACAGGCGTGGGCCACTGTGCCCTTCCTTCCTTTCTCTTCCTCTTCCTCTTCCTCTCCTCCTCCTTCTTTTTCTTCTCCTCCTCCTCCTCCCTTCTCTTGTCTTCTCTTCTCTTGTCTTCTCTTCTCTTCTCTTCTCTTCTCTTCTCTTCTCTTCTCTTCTCTTCTCTTCTCTTCCCTTCCCTTCCCTTCCCTCCCCTCCCCTTCCCTTCCCTTCCTTTCCTTTCCTCCTTCTCTCTCTCTCTTTCTTTCCTCTCTCCCCCCAGCTTTCTCTCCTTTCTCTCTTTTTTTCTTTCTTTCTATAGGGTCTCCCTCTGTCATCCAGGCTGGAGTACAGTGGCACGTGATCATATCTCATTGCAGCCTCAACCTCCTGGGTTCAAGTGATTCTCCTGTCTCAGCCTCCCAAGTAGCTGGGACTACAGGCGTGCATCACCACGCCGGGCTATTTTCATTTTTTATTTTTTGGAGACACAGGTTCTCACTATATTGCCCAGGCTGGTCTCACACTCTTGGCCTCAAGCAATCCTCCCACCTCAGCCTCCCAAAGCACTGGGATTATAGGCATGAGGCACCACGCCTGGCCTGAACCTCTTCCTTTCTTTTCTCTCTCCTCTACCTGTGTTGTCTGTCCAACACAACTGCCAGATCTGACCCTGGAACACAGTGTTACTTATTCATTGATTGATTGGAACACCATTTTTTGTTTTTTTTGGGATGGAGTCTCACTCTATTACCCAGGCTGGAGTGCAGTGGCATGATCTTGGCTCACTGCAACCTCCACCTCCTGGGTTCATGTGATTCTCTCGCCTCAGCCACCTGAGTAGCTGGGACTACAGGCTCTCGCCATCAAGCCTGGCTAATTTTTGTATTGTTAGTAGAGATGCAGTTTCGCCGTGTTGATCAGGCTGGTCTTGAACTCCCGACAAGTAATCCGCCCCCCTCAGCCCCCCAAAGTGCTGGGATTACAGGCATGAGCCACCACGCCTGGCCTGGAACACCATTTTCTTAAGGGTCTCTGAGACCTAACCGTGGTTTGAGCTGGAGGTACTGTCACGTACCTGTCAGCGGGCAGCAGTGCCTGTCAGAAGGCCACAATGCCTTCGTTATCAATAAGACTTGCCATCCTGAGACTGTGTGCACACTCTTCTTTTCCTGCCTTCTCCATGAAGCAGCCATACCTGGACCCCGCTGCAGGTGCTGTTAGTGCCAGGACTTTGCCCCTCTCAGAAGCGGGGGCTGACGTTCCCAGAAGTTGAACTTGGATTGACAGCTGGCAGGTTGTTGCTGAGATAGTGGTCACTGGAAAGGTGCACTTGACCCAGACTGGTTTTGGTTTTACTGGAAATCTGTATTCAAATGCTCTGGTTTCTGTTCATTGTGTCTAAAGAGAAATAAAAATTAATTTAGCATTTGAGACCCCAGTGAGGACAGAGCCTGTCTCATAACAAGCTCAAAAGGATCTCCATTCTGACCACACAAGAAGAAGATTTTGAGTGAGTTTTGAGGGGATACACAGGATAAGGGAACAAAAGCCCCTCTGGCCTAAGAGGTTAGGGTGAGAGAACGGTAGTTTCCTTAAATATGCCTATAATGCAGCGTTTCTGAGAACACGGAACTGGAAAAAGGAAATTACCAGAATGCCTAGGATGAATGAAATGATTCTTAGCTGAAGCTCTTGGAAGAAAGGCTTTTTTTTCTTTTTCTCAGTGTTGAGACTAAAGGCTTGTTCCTACAAAGGTGTCAGAATAGAGGGTGGCAGGTGCATCTCCAAGGGCTACAAACTCAGGTGACTGCCCAGGTCAGGTAGGACATATGCGTGGGTGAGCACAGGAAGGCGGGGTGCTCCTTGGCCCACGCTTGTGTATTCCTGGCTGAACCCTACCAGAAGAACAGAAAGGGTAGTAACCAAGGGACGAAGAGCCAGGCACAGTGTGCATCCCTGGAGGCTCACATATATACACATCTCTGCCTTACGCACCCTCTGCCACCTCCTTCCCCAAAGTTTTTGCTGCTTAACTATGTCCAAGTCCCCCCCGTTCTGTAAGAGCTAAGAATTAACCTTGAGTTGATGTCCCTCTTGCTGTGCGTTGCCAGAAATTGATGTATATTTGACTCCCTGCATGTCCTACCCCAGTGTACATTGACCAGATTGTAACATCTTTGATGGGAGGCTGTTTCCCTGCTCCTCCCTGCCATTGTAGCCAGGGCTGGGCAATACAGGGAGTATCCACGTATCTTTCTTTGTGGGTGGGCTGGTGAGGTCAATGAATCTCCGAGGTCTTGCAGGCCTGGGGTTCTCATTGCAAAGGCCATCCAAGACAAACAGGGAACTTGTTTTAAGCATATTGCGCGGAATTCGAAGCAAACGCTGGATCCAAATAGTCAGAAAGGTGGTTGGGGCTTCAGGCTTTCCAAACCCATCTGTAGAGTTGTATGATTTACTGAAATACAAGAATGTTCTGTTTTTACTGCTCAGAGCTCCCAATACCCAGTTATTTGTTTTACACATTTTCCCCATTAGAAAATGAAACATAGCAATTAGAAACCAACCCAGATTGTTCTGCATTTAGGGGTTTTCACATATCTACTTGATAATTTTGTATCTGTAGCAGTTTGGGCATAGCAGTCTTAAAGAGCCTTGTTTGGATTGTTGGAATAATGTTTTCCAGTTCAAAGTAACTGTTAGAATGGTAAAAAAAAAAAAAAAAAAAAAAAAATTGCGTGGCAAAACTCAAGTCTATTAGCCTTGCCGTTCACACCTGCAGTTTCTCTAGTTTCTCTGTATCCAGGTGTGGGGTTAATGCAAGCACCTCGGGTATATTTTCCGGGATTCTTTAGGAAAAGAGATAAAAAAAGAGAGAGAGAGAGAGAAACCCAAGATGCCTAATCAGAAATTACCTTACTGGTAGTAAAACCCAAATTCATGAGAATGTATAAAAATAGATTTCTTTTAAATGCCAGGGAAGAGATTTGGAAGCGTTTTGGCAGATTGGGATGCATGGACCGACCTGCGCCAGGTTCTTCTTACGTTAATAAATATTCATTTTGTTTTTTTGGGGGGGAGTCCAAGTACTAAGCAGAGGGTCCTTGTTGTAGAAGTGAGATCTATTTCCACAGTGAGAAATTTGAGAAATTCGAATTCTTAAATACCAGGTATTCTTTTCTAAAAATGTAACTCTTTCCTCGCAATTCAAACGGTGCAGGGGGACAGCTGCTCCTGGAGATGGATTCAGCCACGGCCTTTTCTTCTCTCGTGCAGCTAAGCCAAGCCAGGTATGAAAACGGTGCTCCCTTCCCCTTCTCAGACATCTTGTTTTTCTTTCTTGGACACACAGAAAAAGCTTCATTCAATATTGATAGTGTTTTGATACATTAAAATTGAGAGCAAGTCAGAAATCTTATATACAATGTACACAGATATCAGTTTTTCCTGGTTTCGCCATTTTTGACCAAAAGCGTCAATATTTTACAGGGATTTCTTTTCCCTTCAAAGCCTGCAAGAAGTCCAATTCTCACAGAATGCATGTCCAGTTGGTACTGAAACGGTTCCCCCCAACATGTCTGTGGAGATCGCGTTATTAATATTATTTGAAAAAAATCTACTTACCACTTGTGTTCAATTTAGCAAATTTGGAGCTCGAAAAAAAATCTCAAAATGATTTTCCTTCATCTGGCAGAGAGTAACATTGTTCATAATAAGTAAAAATAAATGTTTTGCCATTCTAACAAATAATGTAAATAAACTAGAAGATATATTTCAAACAATATAGTTCATTTAAATTTATTTGAAAGACAAGGTAAAGAGAGAGAGAAAGAGAGAGGGAGAGATGGAGAGACAGACCTAAGTTGCAGCTGTTCCAAAGATTTCGGGTACAAATGTTCTTTCATTCCTTTGCATGATTTTGATAAAATTAGGTCAAAGAAATGTTCATTTGAAAACAGTGCTTTGTCATATTATCTACAACACATGTCTAGCAAATTTATGAATCCAGCATTCATCTGCGTGAAGTTTCAAATCCTAATGAATGGTTTAGACAGCATTGTCATCAATTTTCCGCAGGTGCAGCTGAGGCAATCAGTCAATTCAATCAAAAGCCTCCGTCAACTTGCGTGGCGCTGTCATTTTTTACATTCGGATTGCTGAAATTAACAAAAACGATCCCTCCCTGAATGCCGTTACACCCCTCCTGCCTTTGGGTGGCGCTTTTGAGCAACGCTTTGCCGCTCGCCGTGCTGCAAGATCTCGCAGCATTTTTTTTAACTTTATACTAACATAATATTTCTTTTGTGATATTATGGAGATAAAATTGCACTGTGTGTTTTAACACACATTACAACAACCTCTTAAGGCAAAAAAGTAAATTCATGCAAATGAGTTATAGAAAGTGAAAAAGATTTCTTGTTCGGTGCGATGCACGGTGGGACCCGGCGCTGGGAAACACTCCAATTGCCAGGTTCTGAACTTCCTCGTCCCTTCTCCTGTCAGGCTGTGCAATAGATTGCAATGCGGGCTCTCAACTTTGGAACTGTTGCTTTAAGATTTAAGAACCAGGCCACCTGGTTGCCTTTATCTTGTGTTTCCTCTGGGTTTACCTTCCACTGCCTTCCAGCAGTCTCTAGAAATCTCCAGGGTGGGCTTTACTGGTGTCGAGAGAGGCACGTTTTATTGCAACCTGGGTGATGAGAATTCTCTTCTTATCATTGCAAGCTATTGAGCTCCTTCTCTTCAAAGGGTTAACTCCTTCAAACCCTGCCACTTACCTTAAAAGAGTTAAAGATCCTAAGAAAGAAAAGCTTTGGCTTTTTAACTCATTGACAAATAACATTGTTTCCAAAACTCTGTGATCTAAGGAGGATTTCAGCAGTGCCAGTGAGGTAAAGAGAAAACTGCAAGAGACACTCTGCATATGGCGAAGATGAACACTCCTGTCTTCTGTCTCCTAAGAACATTACCAGGTTCCTTCTAAATCTTTAAAATATATGGACAGACAGAAAGCACTTAGCATCAGTTTCTCCATGATGAATAGAGTTAACCTTTGTAGTTCGCCAAAAGTCAGTAAGTTTTTCTTTCCCATTTGTTTCAGTTGAGCGACGAGTAGAAATGCAGGTAGGACCAGATAAACTCACATTGTCTTGGCCTTTTTGCTTAATGACAGCAGCCGACTGCAAAAGAGACGTGCTAATATTAACTTATTTAAATAATCAGGTTACATGTAGTGACAGACAGATGCACTCAAATTTATTAAAGTGGCTTGAAAAATATTTAGATGCCTTTCCTTTGCAGACATCATGAATGGTCAATTGCCCCAACATTTCTGTGGCTGCATTAAAAAATACACTTGGTTTCTAGAAGAATGCAAATTCCAAGGAATATAATAAAAATGTTCTTTTAAATAACTAGTTATGTCACTTTGCAAATAGCTTTGATGTAGCATTCCTGCCTGCATAAAGTTGAAGCTACATCTGTGTCAGCCATACCTGCGTTTATGATACCTTCCCTGAGAGAGCAATTAGGGGCTGGTGAGGGCTGGAGTTCTAGCTAATATTTGAAACTACATGTGCGTCTGCAAGCTAAAGGGGAAAAAAGGACTGTGATCATCTGTGAATAGAGAAAAGAATTCTAACAACTCCTACCTTTTAGACACTTGATAAAAAATGCGGTTGGGGGTGCCTGGAGAGTCTCAAGGGAGTGGCTTTTCCGCTGAGAAATGAAGACTGCCACATAGCCGCCAGCCGGGCTTGCTATAGGAAGCTTACAATTCGGCTCTCTTCCATGGAGTTTGAAGTTAAATGGTCCTGTCTGTTTCTTCTCTTGTTTGTGTCACTTGTTAAAGATGCCTTGAAATGCACCATTATAGTTTCTTTTTAGTTGATTGTAACAGAACTAAGCGAGTCATCTTGCATTTTGGCTACCTCTAATTTCCTATAAGGGCCTATGGAATAGATCTTTTCTTTTCTTTTCTTTTTTTAATTGCCCAAATATAAAAACATTTGACTTGCTATTACTCTTAATGTAACTGTAGATCTTGTAATAAAAGGTGAAGTGAAATTGAGTGTCCATAAATCAAGCAAATGAATGTACAGAAAAGAACTAACCATACATATAGTCAAAAATACGTGTAGCCTTAAAGGAGATGCTCGGCATTGTGTGTGTGTTTTAATGTTATGCTTTTCATTAGGCTGGACTCTGTTGTACAGGGAAGACAAGTATTTCCGTATTTGAATTTTTCTTTCTCTCTTCCAATCCAAAAGAGAATTTCTTTTGTTGTTGTTGTTGTTAGTTTCCTTCTGAAAGGGAAAGAAATTAACATTGCTTTCCCCCCATGAATATATGTGGTGAAAAGCTTGCAGGGTGTTTTGACGAAGCATGCAAAATGTTTTATTAATCAGAGTAATAGAGTAGAAATGAAGGCAGTACGTCTTTAAAAGTGCCTGGGTGTCCAGGTACGCGGGGAGATCCGTAAAACCGTTGACCAAGCACAATGTACGTAGACAAATGTCTTCTCATTGTGTGATGCGTGAAGGCCATGATAGATGGCTTCTAACAACAAAGCGTGGCCACAGAGACAAAATTAGTGTTGTTTTAATTACCAGTGTCTGTAATGTTATCTATCCATAACTGCCTGAAATAGACCGTCACAGAGGGTCAGAAGGCGACCCGAGCTCATACTTCCACACGCAGCTTCCTTATCGGTTCTGGAGTTGTAACAGCAGTGTGCTTAAAAAAAAAAAAAAAAAAAAAAAGAAAAAGAAAAAGAAGAAAAGAAAAAGTTTAATTCTTCACTTGAAACATTTATTTATAACAAAAAAATTGTTTCTTGTTTAAGGGAAGTGCCTTTATCTTTTACTTTCAAAGCAGATCTTATTAAATGCTATTTGGAGGTCAGAGTAATGGGCAGAAAATGGGACTGGCCTTGACATTCTTCAACGAAAGTTTACACTCTCGGAGCGGTGTTTTTTGTCAGTCACAAATAGCATTATGACACTAATAGGAAAGAAGGTTCTTTATTTTTGAAACCTCCTTGAGCTGAGATGGGCTGCTCTTCAGACATTAGTAAGTGTGTATATTGTGAAGATGAAGTATCCCTTACTTTCTGAGCTTGCGGGAGATGAAAGATAGGCCAGTTTTTGAAAATGGCCTGCGTGGCACATGCTATAAATGAGCAGGGAAAGCAATCGAGCTAATAGATTACAGTAATTATCCAATCTTTGGCTAGTTTGTATTGGCAAACTATAAATACAGTACACATTAGAACAAGGTGCTTTCAGAATGTACATGAAAGGTCATTGTAATTTGCAAGTCGCTAGTCATTAGAATATGCTAAAAACCATTGCTTCAGGGCTCAGATTTTAATGATGAATACATTGATTATTAAGTAGCAGAGGAAAAATGTACAAGAGCGGCTGTGGTGTAATGATAGGTCGCTTTATTTTGGGAAGGAAATCAACTCAGCTTCAGAATGCAGGCATTGAGGAATATAATTGCAGTGAGGAAAATTCCTCAGAGGAGCTTGGCACATATTAAAAGCAAAAACTTGAGACATGTTTGTGATAAGATTACTAATAAATCTCTGGTAAGTCTTAGACTCCTGACAATAATACAGCAACAGAGTACTTCATCTTCTCCAAGCTTTAGAATTTAAGATCAGTCACAAACAATCTAAATTACGACTGATACTAGGCAGATGCAGTACTGGACGATGTTGCTTGTCATAAATCTCTCGTTCCTTATATGCAAATTAAACTCCATTTTAAAAGATAATTTTTCACATGGTGATCGCCTTTATTTGTGAAACGCTGGTGATTTTTAATGGGGAGAGAGAAGAAGCCAGGCTCTACATCCGGGAATGATTTCGTGCAAGAGGGGAGGCAGGAGCCTGTCATCTGGATGCTTCGGGTGGGGCACCTTGACCGGCTTTGGAGAGAAGTTAGGGACCAAGTTGGGCCTAAATACAGCCACGCTGTGCCTAGAAGCTGCCTTGGCTGCTGGCTGCAAGGGGAAGTCCCTGAGTTGCATCTATGTTGCAAGGCTTTCTGACTTTTCTATTTCAGAGGGGTGTGCCTGTTTCTGCTTTTTCTGGGATGGAGGCATTTTCTCTGACAGTCACCCGCCTCCTGCCCTCCTCCTGCCCCGTTCTGTCTCTGCTGAGGAGTTTACCCTCTGCCCCTTGAACCTCATTTCTCCTAGCTGGCTATGGGCCGAAACCCGGAGTAACTCCTCACACGGCTGTCCTGGATATCTTTGCCAAAAGAAGTCAACACGGAAACGGCCTGTAGTCCTGAGTCTGTCTCTTATACACATCTAGATGTGTATAAGCTAACAACTCCTACCTTTTAGACACTTGATAAAAAATGCGGTTGGGGGTG
>NW_012105142.1:1715432-1721410 GCF_000951045.1 Mandrillus leucophaeus
ACCGTTATCACTGTTTTTTTTTTTTTTTTTTTTTTTTTTTTTCATTTTAAGAGCAAAGCACCAGGGTCCTGATAGATAGAGAGGGAAGGCTTGCTTTTCCTCATCACAGTCTGTACTCATGAAATGTTTGTCTCTGAAGCCCTGGATTTTTACTGCAGGGCTGTTGATGGGAAACTTGGAAAGAATAAAAAAAAATGTAAAGAGTGGGAAGCACCTGCCTTTTCTGAAATCCATCACTCCGCTACGTCATTCATGGACCTCGAGGGTTATAGGAGATGCTCAGCCTCTTTGTTGAAGCCACAGGGCAGTGAGACCAGGTGTGTTGAAGGCCTCTCCAGGGCCCCAGAGACAGGGATGCTGGCTGGCATTTATCTGGCAAAAGAGTAAAGCAAAGGGATTTTCACACCGTACTGGGTTCACCGGGGTAGTTTGGGGGCAAGGTGCTTGGGATAATCTTATTCTATATACACCTCCAAGGAAATATCAGGACCAAGGGGCCAGGTGGCCAAGTGTTTTGTAACGAGGAGCAGCACCACCCTGGAAATCTGGGTCCAATCAGAGGTTGGGCAAATTCTTCTTTTCCCCTGGTGCTATCAGGATGGAACTCCTACTATTTTTTCCATTGTTTTCTTGGAAATACATTGGCAGGTCCCAGAGAAGTGTTGGGAAGTCTGTATTTGTGCTTCCTTTTGTCTTTCTGTCGTTCTACCCCCACACCCTGAACACACACACACACACTCTCTCTCTCTCTCTCCCTTCTCTCTCTCTCTCCCCTCCTTGTTCCCCCGTCTCTCCACGTCCTCTCCAAATTAACAAACTTAAAACAAAAACCAAGTGTTTGTTGATCAGTGCTGACAAAACCTGTTCCAGGAGGAAAGGACTAGTGGCTCCTTGGGGGCAGATGCGGCGGGAACCAGGTGGAGCGGCACATCCCTCTGGGTCCTGTGTAGCTAGTCATTTTATCAGCCTGTGCATTAAGGGGCAACACCACACAAGGGTAAGAGTATAAACATGCTTTACAATTCTCAGCTCCCTAGCATAAGAATACTTCCTGCGTGGATGTAAATTTACAACAGGTGCTTATCAAATGTGAAAATGCTTGCAAATCAGAAACAAACTTAAGGGTGAACATATCTCAGTGACGGCTTTTGCAAGGGCTGTGCTTGATATTGGGCTATAATGTTGTTCCTCTTTAGTTTCTACATGAAGTGTCTTTCCATGGTTTGCCACGGGGAGAATGATGATGGCTGAGCCTCAGACACTGGTGTGAAGATGCAGATTTGTTTAATGAAATCCGTATTTACCATTGGGTTACAAACACAGCTAATATGCCCTACATTCAAAGGAGAGATCTTCACTCTGAGAGCTAATATTTTCATTAATTGTGTCTTTCTACCAGAAGGCAGACATCATCTAACCATCTTTGCAGCGTAACTGCACCTGTGATAGAAACGGTTTTCAACCGTCCCATTCTCGATGACTAAAACGTGTTGTATTTGTAACATAAGGCAATAGCTTCTTTTCTTGGTTTGCCTGTCCTAAGTGGTGAATTCTCCAGTATAATCGGGCTGCGTGTGCTTTTTCCTGAATTGCACTTTTTGTTTTGCAGTTTTAAAACAGTCCCCACCCCTTTGCCCCCCAAATCTTTCAGGTTTGCTTGTAAGATGTACTTGTTGTGCAGGAAGTAATTAGCCTGTTACAGAGATATTAATTAACATGTTGAAAATGTTTTCTTTATTAATGAGAAATTCACACATTCTATTTAAATTAATTTGTATAGTTTAAAATTAATTTATCGTGGCCTTCGATGACCTCAGATCTACGAAGACAAAACTGGAGTATTGTACTAACTGTTAAACCATTCATTAAACATTTTATGCAAATAGTGTTTGTTTATAAACAAATTAACTGCAAGGATTTTCAAAACAGGTGCTGTGTTGTGAATGCGTACTAAATGATGTGGTACTGAAAGAATTAATTAGACCTTCAAATGTAATTAGTTGCAATAATTTGCGTGATTAGCGGCTTGGTTAAGAAGTAAGACACACACATTGTAATGCATGGGAGAGTCACTGCAGTAGCTTTGTTTTTCATATGGTGAGGATGAGTCTTCTCCATGTTTAGGAAATTTTTCAAAAAATTGCTGACATAGCTGCAGTTAATTGCCAAGTATCCTGTGGGGGGTAATGTTGTTGTTGTCGTCTTTTTTTTCCCTCTTTCTCCCTTGGCTTCTTGCAATGCATAGCCACTGGATGCAATGCTGTTTATTTGCACCTTTATGAATTTTTAAAAGAGAAAGTTGTTAACCCCAGATCTTTTCATCCCCAGAGGATATGACAATACTTAACACTTTGAGGGTTAAAAGACAGTACACAATTATTATAAGCCAAATGAAACATGTCCTGCATTTCAAGAGCGGCTGTTATCGCTCAGGGAATAGCGACAGTCATTTTTTTCTTGACGTTGCAGTGGAAGTGTCTCTTCTGTTCTTTCAGAAGATGGGCCGCCACTGTGAACAGTTTAGTCCGATGGGCCACGGAAACTGGTCCTTGTCACTGCTGATGGCTTGTTTACATGTGGCTGGTGTTCTAGAGGCAAGGCCATTGAGATCCCTGGGACCACGGCTTTCAGATGGATTTATTCTCTAGGGCCATGTTGCTGTGAGATGGCACTCAATGTCTTAGGGACCCTCCGATCTCTAACCTCTATGCCGAGACCTTCCATAGTACGGTCCTGCTGTGAAGGATCCTGGTGAAAAATAGACCAGAATGATTTCATTTCTTCATTTGTTCAGAAATATTCACTGGGTGCTCACGAGGCACCAAGGCCCTGTTTTAGGCTCCAGGGGGATGCGGTAGTGACTCATATAGATGATGTCCTTTTCTTGTGTAGCTTCATTGGGTGCAAAGGCAAACAAGCGGCTGCCAAGTCTCAGACAATTTCAGCTATGAAGAAATAGGAACTTGGCTGATTTCTCCTTATTTAAGTACACAATTCCTGTTGACGCACCTCTGAACAACTGTCACTCTTGTGCCCTCACTGGGCAATAGTGACATCCGGTACTGGAGGAGACGGGACAGAGGGAAGGGTAGTTGGTTAAGGGGTGAGCCAGAGCTCTAAAATAAGCCTGTTGTGTGCCTGTGTGTGTGTGTGTGTGTGTGTGTGTGATGTATCCTGCTGTTCCCAAAACCGACTAAATGACAGAAAGACTTGAAATGCATGGTTTCACTGGTTTCACATTTTATGAAGGCTCCTTTACCCAGGAGGAGAGTTGAATTATCTCGTCCCTTCCCTACCACACTGAATGACCTTGGGCAGGGCTGGGGTGAAATCTGATTTCCCTTCCAGCTCTAGACATCAAGGATTCTACTCTCAGCCTTGGAGAGGTTGAGGATCTAGAGACAAAAAAACTTGTGAGTTTCCGTAAGACCACAGCTTTTCCTCCTCTGAATTTCTTGGCGGTGTTTGATTCCGTTCATCCTCATTTTCAGCTGGTGTTTGCAAAGCAGTCTTTAAAATAGGCCCTTTTTGGATGATGTTTGAACTTGAACAAAATTAACATTTGCGTGTCATCAGTAGCCGCAGTGCATCATTCTGGGCAGTGAAGGATGAAAAGTCAAGAATGTGGGCCGCTTGATTAAAATGAACAATCCAGGAAAGTTCGGAAAGATGGATACGCAGAGCTCGCCTGCTAATTTATGTGGACTCGATTCCAATTGCAAAGGAACATTTTTTTCCCCTTTGAAACTTTTAAGAAATTAGGTTTTAAAGCTGAACTGGTGCGCCACTCAACTTAAAATAGAAGAGAATTTGATTTTATGTAGTGCCTTTCACATTCCTGCACTCTATATAATAGCACACATCAGAGCTCCTGGCTGCAGGGTGGCTGGCAGGCCGGGCTAGGTTGAATGATTTCCTAAGAAGGGGATGAACAACCATCCCCTTTGCAAAATACTTGGAAAGAGCTTCCTGTGGGGTTTTAAAGCTTCTCTCCTCGGGGCCTTTGCACATTTTCTCCCTCCCTGGACTGTGAACATGGAGCAAATATTTACTGGGGTCTTAGGAGCTCTGCACACAAATTGTCCTCTGTGCGCAAATACCATCCTAAATATTTACTGGGACCTTAGCACCTCTGCCCACAAATTGTCCTCTGCATGCAAATACCATCCCGTCCTAGAAGATTCAACTAGAATGTTGTTTCCTACTCCCCAAGGTAACATTAATAGTTCCTTCCTCTGAAGTAACCTCTACAGTAGTATTATCAATTGTTGGGCTCTGTTGTGTGTGTCTTTAGGAAAATGAGTGCCCTTGACTGAGCCTCACCTGCACATTGGAGCCATGCATACAATTGCCTGAAGGTAGAGGGAGAAAGCTCAAACTAAATGCCCAGCGTGCAGGCTCTTGATAAAAGTCAACATACCCTCTTGCTTCCTCTACCCCTGCATGGGGAGGAGTGCTGATGAGCAGACAACAGGCAAACTAAACCTATCTCCCTGCCCACAGGCTAGAAGGGGACTGGCGACAAGTCATGGACGGTCCCATATGTCAGCTATTCTTGAGTTCCTAACTGATTGCAATAGTTACTGCCTTTTGAGAACAGACACATTGTTCACATATTACCAAGCAAGACCCAAATAGAGACCTAACTGTTCTCCTTACTGGTGTATGTATGACTGCTCTTACGAGCCTCAGTTTCCCCAATTGTGAAATGAGCCGTTCTGGTGCATTAGGGCTGCTTTCCACTCTGATACTTTAGGAACCTGTATTTGGCTTTGAAATAATTATAGAATCAGGAGAAAAATTAGACCAAGGTATTTTCTTTGCCCTATGATTTTTTTTTTTTTTTTTTTTTACAGATTCAGTTTGAGTTATATTCTCTCTCTCTCTCTCTCTCTCCCCCCCTCTCCCTCCAGTGTGATATATGAAAAAACAGACTTTAAAATGGACCTTGTAGAATAATATTTGGATTAGAACAGAATGCTATTCAAATATGCGTTCAGGTGATTTCTGCTTAAGCATGTTTTGGGTAAAAAAGTTAAAAATGGGGAGATTCCCTTAGACTTAGGGAGCTGGAGCTGGAGGTAAGTTGCAAGGAAGGAGGAAGTGGCTATCCAGAGGAATCTAGGATATCTCTGAGGGTCTCACTACCCTGGATACAGAAATGGTGGCTCTGTGGTAGAGGGCTTGAGCAATGTTAAAAACGAGGAAATAATCTGAGCAACCACAATGATTAATACAACACTCGTCTTCAAAGAGCCATGAGATCTTTAGTATCTACAAAATATATGAGGCTTCAGTTGAAGTTTTTATCAGAGAGATGCAGCTGGGGTTTTATTTCATCTTCACTCAGCTGAAGGCAACCTTGAGGGCTGGATGGAAGGGGGTTGAGGTGGGCGGAGAGAGGTCTGAGGATAGAGAAGCAATATCCCAGCACAGGCACTGTGGGAAGCTTGGCGTTCTGTGTTGGCATACAGAAAAGTACAACAGGGGGCTTGTTTGGTGTCAGATACTGCTGGCTTGAATGGTATCAGTCCTAGGTGTCACTCTGTCCTCTACCACTGACCTCTCCCAGCCTCAGTTTCCTCCTTTGTTGTTGTTGTTGTTTTGAGATGAGGTCTTCCTCTGTTGCTCAGGCTGGAGTGCAGTGGTGTGATCTCAGCTCACTGCAACCTCAGCCTCCCGGATTCAAGCTATCCTCCTGCCTCAACGTCTCCAGTAGCTGGGATTACAGGCATGTGCCATGATGCCTGGCTAATTTTTGTATTTTTAGTAGAGACAGAGTTTCACCATGTTGGCCAGGCTGGTCTCGAACTCCTGACCTCAGGTGATCCGCCTGCCTTGGCTTTCCAAAGTGTTGGGATTGCAGGTGTGAGCCACCGCTCCTGGCCAATTTCGTCCTTTGAATACTGGTAATGTATAAGCCCTACTGTGCAGGTTTTTTTTTTTTTTTTTTTTTTTTTTTTTTTTTTGAGGACTGG
>NW_012105142.1:1722056-1722813 GCF_000951045.1 Mandrillus leucophaeus
GTTCCCAAGCATCAGCAAATTCGAGTGAGCGTCCAAAGGTAATTGTATTAGGCAACATACTAGTCTTACTCTAATGGTCTTACGAGCCCCAATGATAAAGTGTGTACGTTCCAATGATTATAGGAATTTTATTTTCATCTGGTTTTTATATTGCTATAAATATTTTGCATTTACCAAATAAAGTGGTTGCTATGTAGAGATCATAACTTCTGAGACCTAAATTTGCTTCAGATGATAGGCAAATTATAGAGTACAATATGTGATCAAACAGCAGTATGGAAAACTTAAATAGAGTGAGCCCTGAGGACGAAGCCTGCTTAAAACTATGGGGGATGGAATAAATGGGAGTTTTAGCAAAGCTATCGCTGATTCCAGCAGATAAATTATGCTCTGCCTTTTTGTATCTCTTTGGGACTGTACTACATAAATTATGACCAAATATAATTTAGGCTATCAGCCTATATTTCTGAACATCCATCTTGTACATTTTAAGTACAAAATTACCATTTTGCAGAAGTATAAAATTGAGACAAATTTTTTTCCATCTGTGCATTTAACTTCTGCATACTTTATAGCAGCTAACGGGTTCGAGAGGACCTCATTACCATCCGGAGGGGACGTTAGCCCCGCGACTATATAACTGTATTAAGATCTACATAAATGGGAATAAAGTTCGAGGGACAGTGGAATGTGGAATTTTATATTCTTTCTTAAATGGAGATGTAACTTTTATATAAAACTGCTCGTCGCTGCTTTT
>NW_012105142.1:1722863-1735474 GCF_000951045.1 Mandrillus leucophaeus
GGACTGGAGAGAACCTAGGGCAGGGTCCTATGCGTAAGTGGAAGTCACCTGAACACATATTTGAACAGCATTCTGTCCTAATAGCATTCTGCCCTAGACAGTGCTTGCAGAGAACAGACACTCAACAAGTGTATGTGAATGTGCATAGTAACGTTATTCCCTCGGGTTTTCAAGTGCACATTTCAGATTGGGGCCTGGCCCTTCGCTGTTTTCTCTCTCCACTCTGTTTTGAAGAGCTCATTGCTTTTCGAAGGAACTGTTGATGGACTGTGTTATGTTGTAGGTTCCAGCCTGAACATCTCCAAGTAACAATTTTGGAAGCACACACACATATACAAAGAAGTTAGAGGTGTGAGAAGACTAGCATTGGAGAGAGGCTCAAAGAAGAGGCCACGTCATCTGATTCGTGTAAGAATTCACTGATCTTGTCTCCAGGAGGGACTTACGGTCGGCATTGCTTCGTTTGGTCAGTTTCCCTGGAAGGTAAGGGGTGAACCCATCCAGGGCAGTGCCGTTGCCAAGCAGTGTGTTTTTACTTGGAAATTCCTTTCCACATCTGAGGCACAGTGATGACTCATCTGACTCTCGCTTTTCAACTCATTTCCTCTGGGGTAATTCTCTCTGGAGCCCGTGCCCAGATTTTTTTTTTTTTTTTTTTTTTTTTTCCACCATTGGCAAGATGGAAGGGATGCTGGAGAAAAAGTTTTTCCCGTTCCCAAGCATCAGCAAATTCGAGTGAGCGTCCAAAGGTAATTGTATTAGGCAACATACTAGTCTTACTCTAATGGTCTTACGAGCCCCAATGATAAAGTGTGTACGTTCCAATGATTATAGGAATTTTATTTTCATCTGGTTTTTATATTGCTATAAATATTTTGCATTTACCAAATAAAGTGGTTGCTATGTAGAGATCATAACTTCTGAGACCTAAATTTGCTTCAGATGATAGGCAAATTATAGAGTACAATATGTGATCAAACAGCAGTATGGAAAACTTAAATAGAGTGAGCCCTGAGGACGAAGCCTGCTTAAAACTATGGGGGATGGAATAAATGGGAGTTTTAGCAAAGCTATCGCTGATTCCAGCAGATAAATTATGCTCTGCCTTTTTGTATCTCTTTGGGACTGTACTACATAAATTATGACCAAATATAATTTAGGCTATCAGCCTATATTTCTGAACATCCATCTTGTACATTTTAAGTACAAAATTACCATTTTGCAGAAGTATAAAATTGAGACAAATTTTTTTCCATCTGTGCATTTAACTTCTGCATACTTTATAGCAGCTAACGGGTTCGAGAGGACCTCATTACCATCCGGAGGGGACGTTAGCCCCGCGACTATATAACTGTATTAAGATCTACATAAATGGGAATAAAGTTCGAGGGACAGTGGAATGTGGAATTTTATATTCTTTCTTAAATGGAGATGTAACTTTTATATAAAACTGCTCGTCGCTGCTTTTCTGAATAAGAGTCGCTGTTTATATTCAAACTTCCTGATGGAGGAGGCTGTGTTTAGGAAAACTCCTTTCAAAACATGCAGAAAAGGGCAGGCTCTTGGTGGCAAAGGGGACCTTCCAGAGATCCCTCGGCCATGGGAGTGATGATCTGGTCTTGAACTCTGGCATGGCCCACGGAGACGACAGTGACTTCTTGGAGCCTGATTCTACTGCCCCCCCCAAGTACCACCTCCTCCGATTTCTGAGTGATATGAGTGGGCAAGTCAGACAGGGCCTGTGCCCACCCATCAGGGATGAGGCTCCCTCGAATGACTTCACCTCACTGGCTTCTCGGGAGGCCTGGGTCTGGGTCGGGGACTGCACTGGACTATGAAGCAATGAGAACAGGCAGGGATTTGGGGGGCGGGGGACCAAGTTCACTTTCCCTGACAATTGCGGGTCTTCTGAGGGTGCTTGGCAAACCTTTGGCCGGGGACTGGGGCAGCCCAGGTTTCTTCCATGCAGACCTGGGTTCTTCACGACCCAGGGTAACATTGCTCTGACAACTGTTGTTGCATCTGAGGACAAGTTTTCTACTTCTGAGCTTGCAGCATCGTTTGCGCTGGAATGGAGCCTCTTGCAGCTCACAGCATGGCGCAGTGGGAGGTGCAGGTGGCAGGGGGATGTTAAGACTTTGCACCCTTTGTGCCAAGTGGACAGCACCGTATAATCTTCACCTCATGTCCCGTCACTCCTTTATCGACAGCAGTTAGTTTCTGAAAGATCTTAGAGAATTTCTCCCCTTAATCTTCTTTTGCTTCATTTCCCCCTCTCCCTTATGTATGATTCATTTTCCCCTCTCCCTTAAACTAGTTTTTTTTTTTTCTTTTTCTTTTTCCTGTGTCTTTTCTCTGCTCCTGGGTGCGTGTCTTTTTCCTTCCATTTCGTCTGTTTTTCTGTCTATCTTCTTTCTTACCCTCCTCCGATGGCCAAATTGCAGAACGAACTTATATTTCAGCCAAACAAGGTGGCTTGTTGGTCTACTTGATGTGAGGTGTTGCAAGCTGAGTCCCTCAAGAGGCTGCAATCCAAGTGAAGAGCGGCTGACCAGGTGCACAGAGAACAGACGGTCAGGGCTCCCATCTAGCCGGAGGTCTGGGCATCAGTCACTGCCGTGGAATGTTCGGAGATGGGAGTGACGATACCAGACACGGATAGGAGTCATCACACAGGTCAAATAACAGGACAGATCCCTGTTTCCTCGCCTGTTTTGGGAAAATACTACAGAGAAAGAAGGGCTTATGCAGAGATGGGTGCCTGTCTCTACTCTACAGGAGTGGCTTCGGAAGGGCAGAAGTCCCAGCTCTGTTTGGTGGCTGAGCACACTGCTCTAAGAAGGCATCAAAAGGAACTTCTTTCATGGGTAAGGTCTGGTCATGTTTACAATGGAAGATTCCTCGTTTTTTTGAGACAGAGTTTTGCTCTGTCACCCAGGCTGGAGTGTAGCAGCTGCAGGGGTGCGATCTCAGCTCACTGCAACCTCTGCCTCCCAGGTTCAAGCGATTCTTGTGCCTCAGCCTCCTGAGTAGCTGGGATTATAGGCATGTGCCACCATAGCTGGCTAATTTTTGTATTTTTAGTAGAGATGGGGTTTTGCCATGTTTGCTAGGCTAGTCTTGAACTCGTGACCTCAAGTGATCCATCCACTTCGGCCTCCCAAAGTGCTGGGATTACAGACATGAGCCACTGCACCCAGCTACAGATTTCTCATTTTTTATAGGGGAAAATTCATAGGGGTACCTGGGGGGCTGTATCCAGAGTTGGCTCTCCTGAAGGGGCTCAGAGCTCACTGTAGGCTTGACACTGTCTTGGGTTCCCCAAATTCAGGGAAAATGCATCCAGCAGGAGAACTTCGACTCTTTCCATGATTGAGGAAGTGACTGGCAAAGGAGGCGACAAGAGGCAGATGCACTGAGACCTGGGAACCAGGATCTATCAAGCCCGGGTGTCCCAGCCTCGGGCAGGGATGTCCACTCAATCATCCCCTCATTAGCTATTCAGTCAATGTCTATTGAGGACCTACTGTGAGCCAGGCAGGTTCTACTTCAGTGACTAAGATACACCTATACCTTGCAGACCACCAGATAGCAAGTAAGCAGTATAATACATAAATTAAAAAACTTCTAGTTGGTGATAACTAGAAGACTAGCATTGGAGAGAGGCTCAAAGAAGAGGCCACGTCATCTGATTTGTGTAGGAATTCCCTGATCTTGGTTCCAGGAGGGACTTACGGTCAGGACTCCTTGGTTTGGTCAGTTTCCCTGGAAGGTAAGTTTGAGACTTTCTTCAAAAAACAGAGCAGAGGTATCATTTAGAAAGTGCCTCGAGTTGGCGGCTACACTGGGGTGAGTGGTGGGAAGTCCACTCTGAGGCGGTGACTCCTGGGCTGAAGCCTGTTGGATGAGAAGGAGCCGGCCGTGGAAAGGGGGAGCAGCAGAGGGGACCACGTCGGGACGGCCAGCGTGAGGATTGCGAAGACACCACCTCTGCTGGCTCTGTCATTCTCTGGGCTCACTCATGACAGCTCTGAGGGTAACCACAGCAGAGCATTGAGTCAAACCGGTGAGGAGGCAGGGTGGGATTGTGGTAAATGTCTCATAGGTAAGCATCCTGAGGTTCAGAAGAACTGGTCACTGTCCCAAGGTCACGCAGTGAGTGAGTGACAGAGGGGGCATCTGAACGACAGCTTCCTGGTTAGACTTCCTCCTACTGTTCCTTCTGCATTTTCAAGTCCAGATGGAGTACCCAGGAGGTGCTGCCATAAGACGCATGTGCTGTGTGTCATTTCCCATTCAGGACCTTGTAAACCATGGGCAGCAGTTTTGAGAGTTGAAGCAACATTAAACCTTGAGGAGGATTTGAGAGTTGAAGCAACATCAAACCTGCTTGAAGAGGGTGCTTCTTCCCAGTGGCTCCCTACCACCACTCCCCCAGGTTGTGACACTGCACACTGTAAGGGCTGCCTCATGTCTAGTGGGGTGAATATGGATGGGGATCCTGCCCTGTGCACTGGGGTGCAGTGATCCTATGGCTCAAGCATGCCCATAAGTTGCCTGCAAATAGTGAGTCCAGAAGAGCTGGGGGCTGGCTCTGTCCATACATCAACACTCAACTGCTCTCTTAATGCAGAACTCAGGTTCAGAACAGGTGCAGGTAGAGATTGGCTTTGAGCAAGGACAGATGGACACCACTACACTGTATCACTGACTCTGTTCATTCCCCCAAAGCCCAAGGTCACACCTTTGGCAGAGCCTGGGTTATCAGAGCTGAGACCAACTCTCACCACCTTCAGGTGCTGGGGAAACGACCCATTCATTTGCTGAGAGAAACACAACCGCCCTGACCTGGAAATGTACCCATTGGCATTATCAACACTTTATTCTTGTAATGGATCACCCCAGGAAGCCAGACTGTAATCCGAAACCACACTATCAAATCACCCTGGGAAGCAAGATTGTGGGCCATTGTCATGAGCATATTCTTTTGCTGAAGACAACTGGAGATGTCCAGCCAGTTTGGAGCTAAGCCTGAGATCTGTGGAAAGAGCTTGGGTTAGCACCTGGAGTGACAGGTAAAGCTATGGCGGGGGAAATGGGGCAGATTGTCAGTGGAAGCCTGGGGACCACCACCAACCAGGGACAGGTCAAGAATGAGGAAGTCATGGGTGGAGCTGAGCTGGAGTGGTCATGGAGGAAGGAAGAAAACCCGAGGCCAAGGGGGTAGATAGTTTCAAGATGACAGGAGTGTTCAGTGGTGATGAACACAGCAGGTGTGTTCAGCCACACAAGGACTGAGGAGTGGGTGTCCATGAGCTCTGCCTATGGGAAGGTCACTGATGATGGACTGAGTGAGAGGGAGGAGCTCATCACGTTAAGGGTGGTTAGTTTGTTGGTTTATGGTAGGAGTGCTTTAGCTGGTGGTGATGGGGAGAACAGAGTGGAGGAGACAGAGGACCGTGGGTGACAGGGAAGAGCAAGGAGGGAAAGTTGGTCTTCAGTGGTTGGTGAGACAGGCAGGAAGGTGTCTCCATGAATGTCGCTAAATTTGTAGGTGGAAGGATGAGGTCATAAGAGCACTGGGAGGAACGAAAGAGGAAGCTGAAAACAGAGGCAGAGAGCCCTGATGGAGGGACCCAGGGTGCAGCAGAGATGGGGGCCCATATGCAGTGCTACACAGTGGAGAAATTCTTACCATTAGCTCTCAGTCACATGGGAGGAGGAGGGGCGAGCAGGGTACAATCTCTGTAGGTTTAAGGACAAGGAAGAAATGTAGAATAACTGAGTGCCCAGCTGAGACCAGTGTGTTCTTATGAAGAAGCAGTGTGGGTTCTGGGCTGTGTGGGAGGGAGGAGCTGCCAGGAGGGACTCATGCAAGGGGCAGGGGGCTGGCGTCACTTTCCTGCAGGTCTCTGGGAAGAAAACCCGGTGTCTGAAGACTGGGAGCAAAGGCGGCTGTGGTCGAGGGGAGGACATGGGGATGTTAGAGTTCTGAGACCCGTCCCTCCACCCTGTGGTGACGATACTATTCTGGGACACTGCTGGGTGAGGGTGACTGAAGTGGAAGAGCTTGCAGGCTTGAATCCTGGCTTTTCTGCGTGAGATTGAGCGAGATACGTCACCTCTTTGGGCTTCCCCTGCGATGGCGGTAATGATGGTGCTTCCATGATAGGATTGTGTTACCATGTGGCAAAGCAGAAGCAAGTCGGAACCTGGAAGATACGACTCATGTGGTGCCTTAGGCCAGGGCAGGGCTTAATAAATGATTGCCACTATCGTTGTCATCGTCATCATCATCATGACGTCATAGAACCAGGGTTTTAGAAGGCTCCGTGGCAGGGAGTAGGACGGTAATTAACAGAGGAAGAACTAGGAAAGAGGACACGCAGGGCCACAGTAAGAGATGGAAATAAGAGTAAGTTTAGGGGCCGGGTATGGGGAGGAAGCATTGCAGCCCCCCCGACTGTGTGTGTTATGGAGATGGGAGCTTGTTCGCCTCCAGGTTTCTGATCTAGGCCCAGCCGAGGGTCTGTGGTAGAGCCTGGTCCGCTGTGAGGGAGATGGCGAGTGCCCCTGCAGGTGGGGCCTGCTCTGGGTGTGTCTGGAGCATGGATGGACCCGCATGCCTGAATGTACTGTAAGGCAGGGCCATGTGGTGAGGCAGGGATGGGCCGCAGGGGAGTTTACCATGTGTAAACCCAAGTGCTGCTTTCTTCTTTGCCCCGTGCCTCAGTTTCCCCACGTGTGGCATAGAGAATTGGAGAAGGTGATGTTTTAGTTCCTTTCTGTACTTCCATTCTCTGATTCCAAGTCTCCCTTTCCTGATGTTTTTCTGAAATGCCACCCTATCCTCTCACCCTGAGTGGTGAGAAGCTCAAGTGGACGAAGTCACATAGTTCCATGGCCACCAGGTGCTTCCCCTAACAAAAGGATGGTGCTTCTTTGATGGCTGTGAGCAAACCATTTGCACAGATCAGGGCTGCTGGAATACAGAGTGGAAACATGTTTGGGGGAAATAAGCCCAGTCCTCGAAGAGAGATGGCTCCAAGGTGAATTGTACCCATAGGATGGTGGGGAATGTCCCATAGGTTTTGTGGGACCTCCTTGAGCAGTGTCTGTGGTTGGTCTTACCTGATAAAACCAAGGGGCGAGTAAAAATGGATGTGGGTCTGGGGAGGGAAGGAGAGGCAGTGCAGGGCATGGCCTCACTGTTCCAGCTTTCTGTATCGGTGTTGAAGACGTTGACCTCTGCTTCAGACGGCAAACTCCATTTTGCAAATTGGTTAGCAGGTGGGGTATTTTGGTCCTCTCCAGTAGGTCTAGGGGCAGAGGGAAGCATGTCTTGTATCATCGACCCATTTGTGGAGTCCCAGGAGGTCTTGGCAACTGGACTTAAGGTCACTGAAAGGAAGTGGAGCCCTTCTAGCTGCTTCCTAACATGCACACCCGAGCCTGGGCATGCACAGCTAGGACGCTTGGGACATGAACTCAAAGAAGCAAGGAGATCCGTCTGGAACAGCAGGACGAGGAGCAGGGAAGTGAAATGCAAACTGAAACTACCGGTTGCCTCAATGAGATATCATCCGACACCAGTCAGACTGGCTATCACTAAAAAGTCAAAAAATAACATATGTTGGCAAGGATGTGAAAAAAAGGGAACACTTATATATTGTTGGTGGGGATGTAAATTAGTTCAACCTCTATGGAAAACAGTATGGAGATTCCTCAGAGAAATCATGACAGGACTACCATTTAACCTGCAATCTCAGTACTGGATATCTACCCAAAGGCAAAGAAATCATTATAGTATTCATCAAGTATATATTAATCATTATAATGTATACTTACATTCATTACAGCACTATATATATTATATAATATATTCACAATAACAAAGTTGTGGAACCAGCCTTAGTGCCCATCAACAGTTTACTGGATAAAGAAAATGTGGTACATACACACCATGGAATATTACACAGCCATAAAAAAGAATGAAGTTATGCCTTTTGCAGCAACATGGATGCTGCTGGAGGCCATTATCCTATGTGGATTAACGCAGGAACAGAGAACTATACACCATGTGTTCTCACTTATAAGTGGGAACTAATCAGTGGGAACACACGGACATAAAATGGAGATAATAGACACTGGGGACTTCAAAAGGGAGTAGAGTGCGAGTGAGGCAGGTGTTGAAAAATTTCCCATCAGGGATAATGTTCACTGTTCGGTTAATGGATACACTAGAAGCCCAATTCTCACCAGTATGCAATATACTTATGTAATAAACAGGCACAGGAACCTCTGAATCTAAAATTAAAAAATAAATCATGCACACACACACACACACACACACACACATACACACACACACACAAAAGAAAATACCAATTGCCAAAACCAAATTCTCCCAGAGCAACATCGCCTGTCCCTCTGGGTCCCATCTCTGCCTGGCGCAAAGGCCCCACGCACCAGGGTGCATGGAGGGTCAGCACATACTGCTGCTTCCGGAAACTGAAGCCTTTGGATGAGGTTGGGGAGCCTCTGCTTCTTCCTCGAGCCACGCTACTTCCTGTTTTTGTTTCCCATCCTATGCTTTGCTGCAGGAGCAGGGCCTGCTGACAAGGAACGGGTCCCGTAGAGGAATGCAATCGTGCCCTTGTTTGCCCGGCGCCCTGTTTGTTCCCCGCGCAGAACAATGACCTCTTGTAAGCCAGTGCTTTTCAACCTCATCGAGGGTTACTGCGCGGCCCCGATTCCTCCCCTGATTATCTTGACGCCTGTCAGACTGTGAGGTTCTCCCTCCCCTCTCTGCTCTTTCTTCCTAATAGACATGAAACAGTCCAGTCAATAATATTTTACTTGTCTTCCCACTGCGTGTCTCTTCTTCTGATCAGTTTAGGCGGGTTTGACTGCAGAAAGTCAGAAGGGAGGTTAAGATCTGAAAAGTTCAGCCAAATGTTATCAGCCTCAGAGATGTTGCTAAGGGAAAGGCCCCCGAGCCCTTGGTGACCGGAGCCAATAATAGCTGCGATTCACTGATAGCATCAACGCCTGTCAAAGATCCAGGCGTTTGTGGTTCGTCTGTAAACGCAAACACCTGTATCCAGTCAAGCTATGATGGTTATCCTCTCTTTCCCTGTCATTCCGATCGGTTCCTTGAAGGGGCTGCCAGGATGTTCTAAGCTGTGAGTTGATTTATAAAGTGAAGAGTCTCTCCAAAACTTTGGCATGGATGGAGAAATTGACGAAGGGGGCGCCTCTCTTTTAGGGGGTGATGTGGCGTTTTGACAATGATGAAGTTGACAGTCTTCTTTTAATTGCATTTTTGAACCCATGGCACCCGTGGCCCGAGCCGTGGGAAACATGGGCTTAGGCGTACTTTTAACTACCTTAACATGTGCCCCTGAAAGGACACTTAGTGCTTGTTTGAGATTTTTGCATGTGATGAATTAGATCAAAGTGACTAATAAATAGTGTTTGGGTAAGCTCTTCAGAACACAGTATATGCATAGTTGTGATATTTTCAAGATTCAACAGGCAAGGTCCAAACTGTTAAATAAACTTCTGTAAGCGCAAGGAGAAGACAAAGCCTGTGCTGACCCTCCCAGTTGGGGCGAGATTGTGCGGGGCATCAGATCTCTCTCAGTGAAAGACTTATTGACTTGGATGCTTGGGTGGTCAGCCATGGTGGCCCGGAAAACAGAGAGGAAACGTGGTCACATGGCATCCTTCCCAGGCCGCATCCTCAGCCGCTCCACGTGGGTACTTCCGTGGTTCCCTGGGAGCTCTACCCCTCCTCTGCTGGGAATGTCCACATGCACTTGCCTTCAATAAGCTCTGGCTTCCCATTCCAGCAGCATGAAGGTACAACTGCCCCAGTCACTCAATCCAAGCAGTCCCGTTGTCCACATGACTCTGCATTTGGTACCATCTTGTCCATCTTGTTTGTTTGTCTTTTCTCATCAGCAGCATGCAGCTCAGAGTAGAGGCTGGCAAAGAAGGGAAAAGAAAAAAGACTGGGGAACTAGGTCAGGGCAGGGCACTCAAGGGTATCAGCTAGCAGCACAGTCCTTGGAGTCAGAGCTGGGACAAGCTGGGCTTGACCACATGCTTGCACCACACTCTTCTCCAGCCTCAGTGTATCCACATATAAAAAGAGGACAATGACAGTATCGGTTCACTTGCTGTGAGGATGATAGGAGACAATGTAGTGAGTCAAACAATATAAATGTGGGACCCATAAAAATGAAAGTTTCACAGGGCACAATGTAACATGAGAAGCACTCAGCAAAATGCCATGTGCTTAGCAAAACCACTCACTATCAGCGATTTCTCTTCTTCTTCCTCATACTCGTTATTTTTATTTTCCTTCTTCCTAACACTTCTGGATGAGAAGTCTAATTTGGACCTGGGATTAGTGAAAAAAAAAACACCTCGGTTATTCGACTCATATTAATGTAAAGCATAGAGTAACAAAAAAATTACAGTGATTTAATCAAGAACAATTCAGTGCAATTCATATGTAGGCATCACAGGCTCCCTTTGAAAGCCTAGCAGGAGGCAAGGGACATGTGGGCCCACCCTGTGACCAGTCTCCACAAGTGATGCCCACGGGATCTGGCTGGAGATGTTCATTATAAGCTGAGTATTTAAAAGCTCACAAGCCAGATGATTCTCGGTGCCGTCAGGGTAATAAAAACCTAATTTGGATTTTATTTATTTATTTATTTATTTATTTATTTGCCAATAAAGAGAATGTTGAGATGCATTGGTTCCATCCTTTTTTAATTGTTCCTCTATATTTTAATTCAAAATAAAAGGACTACAGTGAGTTGATGCTCTGGCCACACGTGCTAGGGAGGAGGTGGCACCCCGTGTTGGATCCTCAGGTGAAATAATGCTTTTGATGGGGTCTGGGGGTAACTGGCGAAGATTGTATAAATGACTGGATTGGAACGATTTGCAAGACCTTGGTGGAGAAGGGTCTGCTTACTCTACCCCTTGTTTTCCATTCCTTTCACTAAGCCCTTATTGTTTTATGCTTCAAATTGTGCAATAGCCTCTGAAAGCCTTCAGTCTTCTTTCTGCAGTATGAGGTGGAAATCGTTTTCAGCAATGATTGACATGGTCTCACTTCTGCTCAGAAGCCCCATGGGGCCAGTTTCCCACAGCCTGGTGAATGTACTTGTATATCTGCTACTACAAAACCATGAAACTGTATGATATGGTTTAGTTCTTTGTCCCCACCCAAATCTCATCTCTAATTATAATCCCCACATGTGGAGGGAGGGACTTGATGGGAGGTGATTGGATCATGAGGGTGGGTTCCCCCATGCTGTTCTCATGATCCTGAGTGAGTTCTCAAGAGAGCTGATGGTTTTAAAGTGTGGCACTTCCTCATTCTCATTCTTTCTCTCTTCCTGCTGCCTTGTAAGATGTGCAAGCTTCCCCTTCGCCTTCCACCATCATTGTAAGTTTCCTGAGGTCTCTCCAGCCATGCAGAACTGTGAGTCAGCTCTTTCGTTTATGTCACCCAGTCTCAGATAGTATCTTTATAGCAGTGTGAGAAAGGACCAATATACTGTGTTTAATTGACCATGGTTTGGTAGGCTCAAACTAAGATTTACGTGTTTACTTAAAGAAGGCAAATGACTCTGTGGCTTGCAAAGGACTGGTTTTAGCACTGAAAGCCCTCTGTCCTGGGAAACCCCTCAGTCCCGGGAAAACCAGGATGGCTGGTCACTCTAGGTTAAAGAGAAAAGCATCTGGCTGGGCACGGTGGCTTATGCCTGTATTCCCAGCACTTTTGGAGGCCGAGGTGGGCAGATCACCTAAGGTCAGGAGTTCGAGATCAGCCTGGCCAACATGGTAAAACCCCATCTCTACTAAAAATACAAAAATTAGCTGGGCATGGCAGTTCACACCTGTAATTCCAGCTACTTGGGAAGCTGAGGCAAGAGGATCACTTGAACCCAGGAGGAGGAGGTTACAGTGAGCTGAGATCATGCCACTGCACTCCAGGCTGGGTGACAGAGTGAGAGCCTGTCTCAGAAAAAAAAAGAAAGAAAAAGAAAAGCAAAACATCTTACACTTTTAAGTTTGAAGGGGCAGAAAAAACAGGAAATAAGAAAATGAGAGTTAAAAACACATGGACAGGTGCAGAGAGTTCAACAGAATCAGGTACAACTGGTTATTTTTGGACACTCTTTACAGAATATATCAAAATTCCAACAGCAAGTAAATTGCTGTAGTGTGAACTAGAATGAAATTTCATTTTGATCGTGAAATAAGTAATAAGAGAAATTGTGTCCCGTCGCCTCCCTACCAACTCCTCTAACTAGAGTTTTATTTATTTATTTTTTTTAAGTGACAGGGTCTTGCTCTGTCTCCCAGGCTGGAGTGCAGTGTCATGACTATAGCTCATTGCAGCCTCTAACTCCTGGGTTCAAGTGATCCTCCCCACTTAGCCTCTCGAATACCTGGGACCACAGGTGTGCACTACCACACCATGCTAATTTTTTTTTTTTTTTTTTTGTAGAGACAGGGTCTCACTATGTTGCTCAGGCTGGTCTGGAACTCCTGGGCTCAAGTAATCCTTCTACCTCAGCCTC
>NW_012105142.1:1735549-1744466 GCF_000951045.1 Mandrillus leucophaeus
TTTCTTTCTTTCTTTCTTTCTTTCTTTCTTTCTTTCTTTCTTTCTTTCTTTCTTTCTTTCTTTCTTTCTTTCTTTCTTTCTTTCTTTCTTTCTTTCTCTTTTTTTTCTTTCCTCTTTCTTTCTTTCTTCTCTCTTTCTTTCTAGCTGTGGGTTTGCCCTACAAGGTGCATGCCCTTTGATAGCAGCTCTGAAAGTCAGGTCTTTAGGGATGGGCAAAGGAGTCTTTGGATCAAGGTTGGTGTCCCCACTTGGGCATCCAAAGCAAGTCAGTTTCTAGATGAGGGGCTACATCTACATAGCAGGTTCCCCCTTGCCATCCCCTGGGGGCACCCCAGCCTCGAGTCAGCTAACTGGGGGCAACTGAATATAGAGAGAAACAGCTCAGTTCGTGGCCAGACTTTTCCTTTTCAGGTCTTTCAATTAATATTGTCTTCTAAAGTTAACATGTAGATATAAGTCATTAATGCATCATGAATAAGTATTCTGTTGTTGATAAAACATTCTCTCTCTCTCTCTCTCTCTCTCTCTGTCTCTCTTTTGAAAACTGAATCTCTGGGGAATTTGAGCCCAAGAAGATTTGCAGTGCAGGTGAGGGAGCACGCAGTGGTAACTGCTTCCAGCTTCAGCCCCATGGCTGCTATGGTTGCCGCTCCCAGGGGCTCAACTAGAAGATGCCGTCTTTCACATCAAAGTAAAATTCACAGTTGCTGCACACCAGCCCCTTGTTCTAACAGTGAAACTCCAGTCACCTCGAGGGTTCCTCCATCGCTGTAGAAACTGTGTGTCTTCCCTCCCCAGCACTGGTCTCCTCCTTAAGAATTGACCTTTGAGACTGTGTATTCAGTAATGTCTCCAGTTTTGCTTGGTTAAACATGGAAAAATGTTCCTTTAGATAGAACCGGCTCCCCATTTATTTCAGAGCACCCTGTCTCTGACGTAATGTTGCCTGGTTTATGGCCTCGTTGCTCTGCGTTTCGGGTTGAGTAATGCCTGCTGGTGCAGGAGGCACCACCTACGTAACCACAGGAAGGGGCATCATCCAGGCGAGGCTTCCAGGCATCTGTTGGGAAATAGCTTCCTTTGTGCCAGACAAATGAATGTTTTTCACATTTCTCACAAAAGGAAAAGGGTTGCATGGCGGAGGTTAACATAACAATCTTCTCTTATTACAGTGATTTATGTGTGCATAACTTCAGCAGCAGAATGTCATCGAGGAGGTCTTTAATTGGCAGACTTCAGGGACCACAGAGGGAGATGACAGAGCGAGCTCTAGAGAAATGAGAGTGTCGGCTGCCATTCCCAGCTCATCCCTGCAGGGGAGGTCTAAATAAATCTCTTGGGGAAGGCAGTCAACTTTTAAACTTTTTATTAACCTGATCTCGGCTAATGAAATACAAAAAGGAGGAGATGATCTCCAACTTCAGATGATTTGGATCTCGTGATGCGGCAAATGACTGCCTAGGTTTCTCGAGACAACGAAACACAAGTCCTCTGGCAATTTTCATTCAAAGACAACAATACTGCAATTTGCAGCCTTTATGACTTCAATGAGTCACTTGGTCTCGTCTTGCCACAAAGGATATAATCACGTATTTTTAGGCATGTCAAAAGATGTATTTTCTTTTGTGAACAGATTCTGAGCCCTTGGATAGAGGTGTTGTTTTTAAATGAAGTCTTTGCTGCTTTGGTGACGTGACGGGTTTCAGACAAGAGTCTTTCCCCTCTCAGAACGTTGTGAACTGTCTAGAAGGTCGGGCATGCGATGGAATAGAGAGGGACTTCTTTGACAGCACCATCCTAATATCTGTGTCACTGTTAGGAATGGTGCGGTCTTTCCAAAATCATGATCAATGACTTTGGAAACATCTGTGTTTACATGCCCTCAGAGATTGTGTGGCATTAAACTCCAGCACCTGTGATGCAGCGGTTCCCAAACTGTGGGCCAAGTGCTTTCACGGGTCACTAGGTTTTTGAAAGAGGACTAAGCATTTCTATGCTTTCATTTATTTTCCGAGTCACAGTATACTAAAAATACAATGTCTTTAAGTTAGGTTCCCCCAGAAGCAGACACTGTTATAAGAATTAGAGTGCAAGTTGTTTCTTTCAGTGGTGGTTGCAGGACACACTGGTAGGGGATGGGGAATGGAGGTGTGATGGTTAATTTTATGTGTCAACTTGACTGGGCCATGTTACCCAGATATTTAGTCAAACTTGTTTTGGATGTTTTTGGATGAAAGTAACATTTATATCGGCAGACTTTGAGTAAAGCTAATTGCCCTCCATAAAGTGGGCATCTAGTTATTTGAAAGTCTGAATAGAACAAAAGACTGACCTCCCCTAAGCAAGAGAGAATTCTGCAGCAGACAGCTTTCCAACTAGAACGGCAACATTGGCCCTTCCTTGGGTGGGTCTCCACCCTGCAGGCCTAACCGGCAGATTTCGGACTTGCCAGCCTCCAAAATCACATGAACCAACTCCTTCAAGTGAGTTTGGCTCTCCATATACAATCATGCATTGCTTAAGCATGGGGATACTTTCTGAGAAACGCATCCTTAGGTGATGTCGTCACTGTGTGAACCTTGTAGCGTACATACACAAACCTACATGGTATGTCCTACTACACACCTACACTATATGGTATAGCCTGTTGCTGTTAGGCTACAAAGCTGTGAGCATGTTACTGTACTGTGAGCATGTTACAGTACTGTACAGTACTGTACTGTACTGTACTACAGGCAACTGTAACACAGTGGGAAGTACTTGTGTTATCTAAACAAATTTAAACACAGTGCATTCTGCTATGATGTTGTATTAATCTGTTTTTGTGCTGCTGATAAAGACATACCCGAGACTAGGTAATTTATAAAGAAAAAGAGGTTTAATGGACTCACAGTTCCACATGACTGAGGAGGCCTCACAATAAATAGGAGAAGGTGAAAGAAATGTCTTACATGGTCGTAGGCAAGAGAGAAGATGTGCAGTGGAACATCCCTTTTATGAAACCGTTAGATCTCGTGAGACTTATTCACTATCATGAGAACAGCATGGGAAAGACCTGCCCTCATGATTCAATTACCTCCCACTGGGTCCCTCCAATGACACAGTGAATTATAGGAGCTACAATTCTAGATTTGGGTGGGGACACAGCCAAATCATATCAGATGTCATTGACAGTCATGATGGCTAATACATCACTGAGTGATAGAAAATTTTCAGCTACATTGTTATCTTATACGAGCACCATGGTAGATGTGGTCTGTTGTTGACCAAAGTGTTGTTATGCAGTGTGTGTATACACATCCCATTGACTCTGTTTCTCTGGAGAACTCTGGCTAAAATAGGTGGTCTTTAGGCCCTAATTCCATCTAACCCGAGAGGAGAAGGGAAGGGAAGAGGACTGATACAGAATGCATTGAATGAGCAGGTTGCTTTGCCTGGCAGCCAGGAGTTCTGGGAATGTAAACAAATCCTGAGTTGTTCCAAGTAAGGGAGGAAATGGCTGGGTATGAATCTATCAACTCCTATCTGCTACTGGTGGAGTGGAGGGCTGTCCTGGGGCATTAGCCCTCTGGTGCATGCTTGCAGCAGACACCTTTGATGCCTGTACTAGAAATCTGAGTGCTAGTGCAGGGCACAGAGGTGATGTACAAATACTACCATGTTAGAGTCTGTACAACGTTATGCTTAAGGGACTACTCTAAGCATACTGTACATTTGGGGGAAGGGGGCTCTGGAATGCAGGGTTGCAAGAATATATTATGGGCTTTGTCTTTAGGATATGGGATATTCTATGTATGACTTTGCATGGCTTAGTGTTGCCTGGATTTGGTGTGGTCCAACATAAGTAGAGTGGTCAGTATATCCCTGATGTGAGCCAGTGGTTGGAGAGATTGCTACAGTTTATTAATGGTTCAGTTTATTGGACTGTAGCAATGGTCCAATGGTCCAACTGTAGCAATGGTCCAATTGCTACAGTTTATTTATTATCTGGATCCAAAGAAGAGTTGAACCTAGTGCTGGTTATATCTAAAGGCACCAGGGGTATATGTCTTGAAGGATACAATTCATTGGTTGAGGTGGGTGTTTGGTTTCTTCATTGTGGGCAAGCCCTTTATTTTCATCTTAATGTCAGAATAACTGCAGCTAAACTAACTCGCCATCGAAGTCTTTCAGACGGACTCTGTTTCTAGCCATGTATTTCTATCAGAGTCTCTTCCGCCTTTCCCTTCTCCCAGCCGGGACCACGGGGGCAGCTCTGCCTCTTTCCTGCTATTTCCTCAGCCAAGTAATCTTAACACCCCATTCGTCTTTCCTTTGAAGAGCCTCTCCATCCTTACAGTCTTTTTAATTTTATTTTTCCAAGTTTCTACATGCAGCATTCATTTTTATTTTATTTTTTGTCAAGATTATTTTGGTCTTATTTTATTTTATTATTTTTTTGAGACAGGGTCTCATTCTGTTGCCTGGGGTGGAGTACAGTGACACCATCACAGCTCACTGCAGCCTCAAACTCCCATGCTCAAGTGATCCTCCTGCCTCAGCCTCCCAAATAGCTGGGACTACAGGCATACACCACCATGTCTGGCTAATTTTGTTGTTGTTTCTGAGACAGGGTCTTCCTCTGTTGCCCAGGCTGGTCTCGAACCCCTGGCTTCAAGCAGTCCTCCTGCCTCAGCCTCCCAAAGTATTGAGATTACAGGCATCAGCCACTGCGCCCAGCCCATCCTTACGATCTTGACTTTTGTTATTATTGGAGAGGAAGATGAGTGTGCTACCCCACATTTACCTTAACAAAATCATTTTGCTCATAGCCAGAAGCTCAGATGTTTCAGACGTCTACCAGGCAGAAGTATGATCTGTTTTCATGTCTGCCTCTCTGGGGTAATGCCTACACCATACCTACCTATAAATACTTGGAACAGCCCATGTATAGTAAGTGGTAAAATATACCCAGAGTAATAATTCCATATGTTTAATAACCAATGTGCCAATGAGACTGCCCCTCCTTGCCTCTGCAAGCTCCAAAGGGTGCCATCGTTTTGTAATCTTGTGGGCTGGTAGAACAGGCCCTTTAAAACTCAAAGTGGTTGGGGTGTTCTAATGGCTCTCACTTTCCTTCTGTAAAAACCCGTGTGTCTGTGGGGCTCGTGTGCCACTATTCACAAGGTGACAGCGGTGATCAGAAATGTAATTTTCAATATTTATGATTGAAAATGTAATTTAGAAATGAAAGAAAGGGCACTTGTTCCTCCTTAGCTCGAAGTGAAATCATTGTTTTGAGACGTGTTCTTTGTACAGTTAATCTGGCCAGTGTAATTTACCACACCACGGCTGAATTGTAAGTCTGGTGCTCTATTCATCAAACAAGAATTATTTGTGCAAAATGCATTTGAATTAGTGGGTGTTGTGTGATGCAGTGGTGATTTGATTTCAGAAATCTGGCAAAGGCAGGAGTTCAGTGAGCTAAGTCTGCAGTGTCACCTCCAGGGCACTGGTTCCATAAAAGGGTCAACAGTTGAGGTTGGCCGTGTGTGGAAGCTGCCAGGTCAGGGTTTCGGGTCCGTCTCCCATTTTGTCTGTGAGGCACTAGCCCACTTGGATGTGACCAGGGGATGTCAACAAGCTTAGAAAACTTATGGCTTGTTGAGCTATGCAGCTTGGCCTGCACTGTGTGTGTGTGTGTGTGTGTGTTTGTGTGTGTGTGTGTGCATGTATGTGTTTAACTTTCCATTTTTAAATAATTTAAGCTGCACACGAAGTTGCAAGAATAGCACCAAGAGAAGAATTCTTGCGTATTCCTTCCCCACCTTCCCCCAATGGTAACATCTTACGTGACCATAGCACATTATCAAAACCAGGAAACTGGCATTGGTACAATATTATTGACTGAACTATAGACCTTATTTGAATGACAAGTGAATGTTTTAAAAATTGAGTTGGTTGTAGGGTGAGGTCATGCGGAAGTAAGAAGATTTATTCATACTGAGCCTGTGTTCTGCAGAGGAACAGCAGTGAGCACTGAGTCACAGCAGCCCCTCCTGGAGAGGGACAGGCTCCCCAATTTGCTCTGCTCCTCTCCACCGCATAGGGACATACGCCTTACTAGCTTTGGTCATTTACTCTGCCTGCTGTGTCCTTGTAGGGATTGAAGTCTGCAATACCTGTAATAATAGCTGCAAGTTCCCCAGTGGTAGCTGGGGGCTGAGAACCATGCCCTTGCAGAAGAACCTCTGCTTTAAGGAGTGGCCACCCCAGGGGCCAGGGGCTCAGCAGAGGAATTCCCTTTGGAGAGCAGTGGACTTTTTCTGTACAATACACAGACATAGTGGATAGTGGAACCACTCACCACTCACCACAAATAGCGAGATGTTCATGAGATGTGGTGTGTGCTCATGGCCAAACTACAGACGCACAGATGCAGTTGTTTTACCAAAAGCCTCTGGTATTGCTGGGGCTAAAGACATGTTTCAGGGTGTAGCAGTGCCCCTCTTCGCTCCTGCTAGCCCTCTGGCTGAACTGCATGGCATTTTGTGGTCCTTGGTTATCCTTTTGCAAAGCCGTGGAATAGATTTGGAGGCAGATATGCCCTTTCACGCTCCTCTTGTGATGGCGTTTAATTCATAAGCAAGATAGGCATTGGGTCCTGGCTCTAAGAACAGTCTCCTGTCTTTTCAAGGATAGGGAAGATGGAGGACTGGATGCAGGTGCTGTTGAACTGAAGCCTCTGAGACACTCCCTGGAGAGGTGTCAGTGCTGCAGAGGGCTTTGTAAACATAGAGCCCTTGGAAGGGGCCATCCTTTCCTTCCCCAATTCAGTTCAGCAAACACTTGCTAATGCCAGTATGCGACAGGCACAGTGCTCGGTGCTGGGGCACCACAGATTAGTAAGTCATAGCTCCTATCTTTGGGGAGCTCTCGGGGCTCTGGGAAAGAACCATTGACACCACGAAGTAGCTGAAAGGCAGGGTGCTATTTCACCAGAGCGCAATGGGAAAGCCAGTGATGCAATGCATGCTGCCGGAACATCTGAGGTGGAGGCTCTGTGTATCCCACCAGCAGGCTCCCGTGCATGCGGCATGCGTGCTACAAGAGCAAACACCAAAGCAGCAAGTACTTTTTTTTTCTTTTTAGAAGGCTGTGAGGGAAAGCAGGTGGGTGAGTGGTGATGGGAGTGAGGCAGGCCACAAAATGAACATCTGGAAAGAGAGACAAACAGAAACTCCCTTTCTCTGCAGAGCGGCTGTTCTTCCCCGGCCTCACAGTGCTAGAGAATTAGTTCTGGATTCTCTTAGTAATTAATAGCATTTAAGTTCCAGGGTAGTCAGTTTTGATTAAGCAAACATTAAATTAATCCAATCTGCAAACACTTACTCTCTAAGCACTGCTGGGGGAGAGAGGCGGCTGGATGGACAGATGGATGTGTTCTCATTGGATTGCGGGCCACCTCCGAGTAGTTACAGCTGGATCAATACGGCTCCTAGAGCTATAATAGAATGGCTTCGACATGCTCATCTGTGGCTGAGAACACAGTATACACATTGATTTCCTGGCCTGATATAACCCATTTACCTATTCAGCTACTCCGTTCAGGAAGGTGGAGGGGTCCCCAGGCCCAAGGGAGCAATGATGCCTGTAAGTAGGTTAACAAATGCTTGGGAAATGTCTTAATCGGCGACATGGTTCCTTTTTTAGGAAGGCGCGTTTCTTTGTAAAGAAAAGGCCTCCTTAGAATCATATTGGCTTTGTCTGGGGAAGCAGGGGAAGTTGGGATCCACTCATCAGGATTTGCCCTTCTCATCATTGAAATCTCAGGTGTTGAACAATTATCGTAGTTCACGGAGCATTAAGGGCTTCACTGTGGAGTGCATTCCAGGTGTGTCTTTGGCTCTGACTTAGGTGGGTTTGGGGAGCTCATAGAAAATGCACCAGGATCACTCAGACAGGAAGGATGCTTTCCTATATCTACTTTTGCTTTCCAATTTAATTTATCTTATTTATTTTTACTTCTTGAGACACGGTCTTGCTCTGTCACCCAGGCTGGAGTGCAGTGATCTGATCTCCGCTTACTGCAAACTCCGCCTCCCAGGTTCAAGTGATTCTCCTGCTTCTGTCTCCCGAGTAGCTGGGATTACAGGCATGAGCCACCACATCTGGCTGATTTTCATATTTTTAGTAGAGATAGGGTTTTGCCATTTTGGCCAGACTGATCTTGAACTCCTGACCTCAGGTAATCTGCCTGCCTTGGCCTCCCAAAGTGCTGGGATTACAGGCATGAGCCACCACACCTGGCTCTCTTTCCAATATAATTTAAAAAGAAATAGCTGGACTCAGTGGCTCATGCCTGCAATCTCAGTGCTTTGAGAGGCTGAAGTGGGAGGATCACTTGAGGCCAGGAGTTTGACACCAGCCTGGGCAACATAGTGAGACTCTGTTTCTACAAAAATAAAATAAAATAAAATAAAAAAATTAGCCAGGCACGGTGGTGAGCACCTGTATTCTCAGCTATTTGGGAGGCTGTGGCAGAAGGAGTGCTTGAGCCCAGGAGTTTGAGGTTGCAGTGAACCTATTTTACCACTATACTCCAGCCTGGGTGACAGAGTGAGACTCTGTCTCTTTTAAAAAAAAAAAAAAGGCCAGCACGGTGGCTCACGCAGGTAATCCCAGCACTTTGGGAGGCTGAGGTGGGCGGATCATGAGGGCAGGAGATTGAGACCATCCTGGCGAACACGGTGAAACCCCATCTCTACTGAAAATACAAAAAATTAGCAGGGCATGGTGGTGGGCGCCTGTAGTCCCAGCTACTTGGGAGGCTGAGGCAGGAGAATGGCGTGAACCTGGGAGGTGGAGCTTGCAGTGAGCCAAGATGGCACCACTGCACTCCAGTCTGGGAGACAGAGCAAGACTCCGTCTCAAAAAA
>NW_012105142.1:1744516-1756531 GCF_000951045.1 Mandrillus leucophaeus
AAAAAAACTCATAAAAAGAAATTTTGCAGTTGTGTTTAGCTCATCATTTCCAAGTGTAGTTCAGCCATGAGATATTCATAAACTCTTTAACATGTTAAAGTTACAGAGAACTGAAGATCAGGTCAACCAAGGACCGATGACATCCCTCCTTAACTGACTAGTTAAGGGTCAGTTAACTGGTCACTTAACTACTCAGTAAACTTTCTATTTTTTGAGACAGGGTCTTACTCTGTCACCCGGGCTGGGATGTAATGGTGTAATCACTGTTCACCTCAGCCTTGAACTCCTGGGCTCAAGTGATCCTCCTGCCTTGGCCTCCCAAAGTGCTGGAACTATGGGTGGGCACCACCACATTCGACCAAGGCCTGGTTAATTTTTCTTCCTTCTGTGGAGCATTTATTAATACTAACATCTTGATTGTTCTATGGAACAGACTTTGGAAAATGATACTTTAAGTTCACATAGAATTTGTTCTTTGCCCTAACAATGATAGTTAATATCTGTTTATCATTTACTTTTGAAGAGACAATGTGCTGATTTGTGTAAACTAGCTCCTTCAGTCCTCACAAAAGAAATCCTAGGAAGCAGGGGCCATTATTATTTTTCATTTTATTTTTTTTGAGACAGAGGTTTGCTCTGTTGCCCAGGCTGGAGTGCAGTGGTGCGATCTTGGCTCACTGCAACCCCCGCCTCCTGGGTTCAAGCGATTCTCCTGCCTCAACCTCCTGAGTAGGCATTACATTCCTCCTGAGTAAGAATTACAGGTGTGCACCACCATGCCTGGCTAATTTTTGTATTTTTAGTAGAGATGGGGTTTTGCCATGTTGGCCAGGCTGGTCTTGAACTCTTGACTTTGACCTCCCAAAATGTGGGGATTACAGGCATGAGCCACCGTACCTGGCCACAGGGGCCATTATTGAGACCCCATGTCACAGTGAGGAAAGTAGCATGTGGAGAGACTCAGTACCTTGCCCAAGGTCACAGACCAAGGGTGTGGCAGAACCGGGGTTTAGTCCCCGTAAGTCTGCAATAGGACCCAAGCACATGGCCACCAGTTTTTTTCAGCCTCAGAATTGCTTGTTTTTACATTAATAAGTAACAACTCGAAGTTCTGTTGAACTGGCTCAAGTCAGAGGCTGTATGCTTGACTTAGGAAAAAAATAGATGACTTGTTCCCAACAGAAGCATTCTTCCTTTGTTTCTAGAGGACACACAAAATATACTGAGGACTCTTCATCCTTGCACGCATTTGTTCATACTTTTGGAAATAGCTAGGGGCACGTGGTGACAAAGTGTAATGTGCTGTTGGATGGGCTATGGGCACTGTGGTCCCACCATCTTTCTGTGGCTGTTTAACTTTGCCCTTGTGGATAGAGATAGTGAGTGAAGGTAGTTTAGTGGCATCAACCTTCCGCCAGCTCCTTTATTCTAATCTCTTAAATGATTCTCGTGCATGTTTGATGTTAACTCCGCCTTTTGATGTGGCATCCTCTTTATTAGGCAGTATAGAATACAGCTTTTAATATCAGTGTGTGTCTTACACATGTGTTCAGAGAACACATTACATTAGAAGGTGCTGGGAAGGAAAAAGAGGCTAGTGATCTTAAATGCGTCCAAGTGCCTTTATGAGATGCAATCAACCATGTCTTAATTCCCTCTATCCATCATTAGTTGAGTGGTGAAAATATATGCAAAAGAAAATGAAAGCCAGGCAGTAAGGTGGTGAAGAGGTTTTACAAATTAAATTATTTGAGTATATGATTCCTCAGATAGAAAGATATTGTCCAAAGGACTCTTTAATTATTATTCACTTCCTTTGGTGCACAAGAGAATACTGTTAGGGCCACAAGAGCACTTCACTGCAGTCGAATTAAAAGGATAACTATCTGACATAGGGCTGTGTCTACACTGGATGAAATACGCTGCAGGCGGGGCTTCTCTATGCCTCAGATTGACAGGCCTTTGGTTTTGTAAGAAAGAGCTGGCTGCTGATGCGGTGATCTTGGTCAGATGTCTCATTAATGGCTGGGTGATTGTCCTGAACCTTCTCCCTCTGCAGACGGCTCAGCTGTCCCTGAGTCCTGATCCCCTTTGTCTTTAAAAGTCATGTATTCTGACCAAACAAGCTTCATAATCATCTAGTCTAACATTTACTCTGGAAAAAGCCCAGTGGTCCAAAACTCTTTTCCATTTTTAACAAAAAGTATGGGATCTAAGTGTAGAACAAAGAGAAAACAGTAACAGCCAAAAAAAAATTTGATTTCTGTCCTTTGCATTCTTCCAGCAGGGGAATTCACCTGCTTGAGCGTGCTTGAAATGGGAATGCTATGGGGATACAAGGTCATGGCTGTGGGTGCCTGGGCTCCCCTACCCAGGATGTTTTGGAATCGGCCTGCAATTTACAATGAGTTTTGGGCATGATCAATGCATTTTGATGAAAAGCACAACCTAGAGGTTGTCCCAAGGAGGTAGTGGGAGATCAAACCATCCCAGTGTCAGTAACGGGCAGTGGGCCTAAGACACTGCAAAGCAGGGCACCGTAGAAAAAAAACAAATCTGAGTGGCCATCATGGGCATAAATCAAGACATTTTGGACTTTCTTGAACTTCACTTAGGTTACTATTAAGATTTTAGGGTTTTGTTGTTGTTGTTGTTGTTGTTTTTGAGACAGGGTCTCACTCTGTTGCCCAGGTTGGGGTGCAATGGCACGATCTCGACTCACTGCAACCTCCACCTCCTGGGTTCAACCGATTTTTCTGCCTCCGCCTCCTGAGCAGTTGGAATCAAAGGCATGCACCACCACGCCAGGCTAATTTTTGTATTTTTAGTAGAGATAGGGTTTCACCATGTTGGCCAGGCTGGTCTAGAACTCCTGACCTCAAGTGATCCACCCACCTTGGCCTCCCAAAGTGTTGGGATAACAGGCGTGAGCCACCACGCCTGGCCTACTATTATGATTTTAAATTATGCACTATTGCAGAGGGCACCAGGGAGCCCTGTAGTCTTTCAGATCATCTTTCTGGGGCTCAGCCTTCTCTGGGATGAATCTGATACTGGGCGAGACTCACAGCACCCCCATCCCTCCTGCTCTTCTCTCTTACTCCTGACTTCTGTTTTCAGTGACTCCCAGGGTGTAGGTGGGTAGCTCATATTGCCATCAGGAAAGAGACTGAGAAAGAGAGAGTGAGAAAATTGCTGATAGGTGGTTATTAGCTGCACATAAACTGTAATCTTGACTCACCTTATGGGTGTAATAATTACCAAGGCACCCCTCTACAAGAGCACCGTGGCTTTGTGAAGGAATTAAGTAAGTGCCTTTATTAACCTTGCAAGACAGGGTCAGGTGGGTGTGCAAAGCTGCTATTATCCACACCTGCGAGGTGTGCTCATTTGCTGGGGGGGTTTTAGATGTGTTCTTCTACCTTTTACGTGGCTTCAAGCACAGTCCTCATTCACATCCTGGTGTTCATAGTGACAGAGAGTTAAAATTTTAAAAAAATCTGATCAATGGCAAAAAAGCGACAAGAGGAAGAAATACCTGGAGACTTCGTATCTCTGAAATGAGGTGCCTCCACACCATCTTTGTTATTGAGTCTTAGCTGCCGTATTTTTTATTTGGAAATCTTCACCTTCCTCCAGATTGGCTTTAATGATGGCTCCATCTGAGATTCTCCTGTTTACCATTTACCTGGGCATTGATTTGGACAAAGAATAGTCTCTCTGCTGCCAGACAAGTTAGGTCTTAACCTATTTTCTTTATTTTTAAAAAATCTTTCCTACTGACATTTAGGGCAAATGGGTGGTGGATGATGGGGGACAGGAGAAAATACCCACTCTCTCTCCACCTTCACGTCCCCACAGCTTCCCTGTGCTGATGACATTCTATGATTCTCGGCTTATCATGAAAAAAGAACAATCTTTTTTCCATATTCATAACTAATATACGCTCACTGAGAAAAATTTAGAACATGCATAAAGAAAATTATAAAATGAAAATAATCGGTAACCTCAGCACTCAGAGATGGTCACTGAACCTTTTGAAATACATCATCCTGGCCGGGCGTGGTGACTCATGCCTATAATCCCAGCACTTTGGGAGGAGGCGGGCGGATCATTGAAGTCAGGAGTTTGAGACCAGCCTGGCCAACATGGTAAAATCCCATCTTTACTAAAAATACAAAAATTAGCTGGGCATGGTGGCAGGTGTTGTAATCCCAGCTACTTGGGAGGCTGAGGCATGAGAATTGTTTGAGCCTGGGAGGCAGAGGTTGCCGTGAGCAGACATTGTACCATTGCACTGCAGCCTGGGTGACAGAGCAAGACTCCTTCTCAAAACAACAACAACAACAACAACAACAAAAAAATCATCCTGTTTTTTCCTATATATATACATGAATACATATCTACGTATATATTAATTTTAAAAAATAGATCACAATTATATTCAGTTTTACAACATGGACTTTTTAAAAATAGTAAGCAAGGTTCTCTCTCCTCCATATTCAATAGTTTGATAACCCATATTATTCACTTATAATATAATGACTATGATTTCATATCATCAGTATTATTTATAGCATTACTTTTCATGGCTAATCATTGTCTGTTGTGTAGAAATTCCCTTATTGTTGTACGTTTCTATTGTATAATTAGACTGCCTTTCTTTGATTGCTGAGATTGCCTACTTAAAAGTGTTTATTGGATGCTCGTATTTGTAGTTTTTGAATTTTCTGTTTTTCTATCTCACACTTGTTTGCCCATTTGATTTGGAAAAGCTGACTACATATTAAAAATACAAAATGTTTATCATATATGTTGCAATACATTTTTAGTTAATGGTATTAAAACCTTTTTTCATGAAAGATACCATGTAGAGAAAAGTGCACAAAACAAAAGCATATAGCTCAATAATAATCATGTTCTGAACACCCATGTAACTACCATCCAAGCCAGCAATCCAAAATCTCCTTGTACTTCACAATCACTATTCTCTCGTCCCCAGCAACATCCATGCCAAACCAAAAGAGCTTGCTGACTTTCATGGTATGCAATTCCTTGCTTTGCTTTATAGTTTACCATGTAAGCATGCATCCCTAAATACTATAGCATCGTTTTACTAATTTTCTGAACTTTATATAAATGGGAACATGCACTGTGTTCTTATGTGTTTGTTGCCTGTAGCTGTAGTTCCTTCCTTGCCATTCTTGCAGTTCATTCCTGCAGTCTTCCATCGTATGACTACAGCACAATGTATTTTTCCATTATTCTGTTGATGGACATTTAAGTAATTTCAGTTTTGGGGGCAATTGATAACGCAGCCGTGAATATTCTTGTATGTGTCTCTTGGTTCACATACATGTGTATTTCTTTTGCATATGTGACTAAAATTGTGTTAAAGTGTGTATAAGTTCAGCTTTGGCATACACTGAGAAACATTTTTCCAAAGTACTTGTACAATTTACACCCCACGTGGAGTGTCTGACTGTTCCTGTTGGTCTACATCCTTGCCAAAACGTAGTGCTGTTAGCTTTTTATTTTATTTTTATTTTTAAATTCCAACCATTCAGGTGTGTGGATTGTGGTATCTCACTGTGGCTTTAACCAGCATTTCCTAGGTGACTAATGAGGTGGAACACTTCTGGTCTGTTTATTTGCCATTTGGAGATCCTGGCTCGTAAGTGCCTGGTCATGTCTTTTTGCCATCTGTCTATTCTGGCTCACCTGTCTTTCTTCCAATAGCTTTGTGGTTTTGGTGAAAAGCCTTTGTTAGTTTCATGTGTCACAGATGCGTTCCCATGATCTGTCTCTTCTGTTGGAGTGTTTTGATGAACAGAAGTTCTTAGTTTTAATGTAGTAAAATCTACCCTAAGGTCATGAATACACTCCCGTATATTACTTTTCAGTGGCTTTATTAATTTGCCTTTTATATTCAGGTCTAAAATCCCCTGGGTATTGATTTTTGAGTATTGTGTAAGGTAGGGTCAGTTTTATTTCCTGATAGATATCTAGTTGTCCCGTTGTCATTTCCTTCTAACTCTCAAGTATGATTTTTCTCCTGTAGAGCAAATGCATATATACATGTACATATATATATACACACACACATATGTACATACATATATATAAACTCAGTCTTGTTATCATTCAGTTCTACTGGCTTTGAAGAAGCAAGCTGCTATGATGTAAACTGACTATGGAGAAGGTCACGTGGCAGGGAATTGGGTGCAGCCTCTAGGAGCTGAGGTCTCAATCCTACAACTGCAAAGGGACTAAAGTCTACCAACAACCACCTGGGCTTGGAAGATGACCCCGATCTCCAGATGAGAACGCAGCCTGGCCAACACCTTGAGTGCCACCTTGTGAGACTCTGAGCAAAGACCCAGCTAAGCCACACTTAGACTCTTGACGCACAGAAAATGTAAGATAAGGAATGTGTGTTTTCTAAAGCCACTGATATTGTGATAATCTGTTTCGTGGCAATAGAACGTTGATACAATAAGCTTGTCAACTTCTAAAAAAATACTGTTGGAATTTCTATTGTGATTGTATTGAATAGATCATATTGGGGAACACACAGTATTTTACAAAATCAAGCTTCCAGTTCATGAACATAAAATATCGCTCTGTTTATAGTCTTTTATATTTTTCTCAATGATGTATTATAATCTTGGATGTGGAGATCTTCCACTTTTTTGTTTGGTCTATTACTAGGCTTTTGATATAGAATTTTATTTGATGTTTGTTGTAATGGTTTTAATTATATTTGTAGATGGTATATAAAAATACATATTTTAAATATATTGCTCTTATATCCAGCAACCATGCTAAACCCACTTATTATACTAATTTGTACTTTCTTTTTAAAAAAATATACACAACTTACTTCACTTCCAAATCCTCTTTTGTTTATTTTTTGACTTAATTCTTAATTTCAAAAGTAATATTCCAATATTTTATCATTGAGATCCAGTTCCTCTACTGTACCTTGTTGAAACTTGGGCAGCAATCTTCAATACTTTTTTTGGGTGAGTCTATTAAAAGCACTTCTCAGTCTTCCTAACTGGAATTGGTATATATCCCCAGGTGAAAAAGGTAACCCCAAATTCTATGCCTCCTGGGCCTCCATTTCCCATTGGTCATGGATTGTTAATTCTTCTATATTTTGTTAGTTCTGTATTTCCTTAAAGTATTTTTTTTTTTTTATTTTTAATGTGTTATCTAGTTTTTCTAGTTATCATGGGGAAATGACAGTTCAAATAATCTATCATACCCTTATCAAAAGTGGAAGTACTACAATAATTTTTTAGCCATTTTATGCAGGTATAATTTACATAATTTATAAGCCAAAGCATTCAATGATTGTAAGTGTACAGTTCAATGAGTTTTAGTTTTATGTATAAATGTATAGAGTCATGCAACAGTGACCACAAAGTTCAGAATATTTCCATCGCTCCTAAAGGTTTCTTCATGACTTGTAGTTGATTTCCATTCTCAGCACTTAGTCCCAGGTAACCACTGATCTGCTATATATTGGTATAGATGGGCATTTTCTAGAAAGTCCATGTAAATGGAATCATACAATCTGTGATCTTTTGTGTCTAGTTTTATTTCACTTAGCATAATGTGTTGAGGTTCATCTGTGTAATTCCATGTAATGATTTATAGTTTTCAGCATCTAAGTTTTTAGTTGTAATTTTGTAGTTTCAGTATATAAATCTTTTGTTTATTCGTATTTGTTTTGATACTAAGGTGAATTTTTTTCTTAATTTTGTTGTTTATAGACATATAATTGGTTTTTGCATATTGATCTTTTTATCTGTGACTTTGGTGAATTCTCCCAGTAGTTTTAGTACCTTTTCATGATCTATAGAAATGAATAGAAATTTACCTCTTTTTCAATATGCCTCTGACCCTTGAACAATGTGGGAATCAGGGGCACTGACTTCCTTGCATAGTTGAAAATATCATAGAACTTTTGGCTGCCCCAAAACTTAACACTAATACCCTACTGTTGACTGGAAACTTTACCAATAACAAAAGCAGTTGATGAACACATATTTTATATATGTATTCTTTACTGCATTCTTACAAGAAAATAAGCTAGAGAAAATAAAATGTTACTGAGGAAATCATAAGAAAGAGAAAATATATTTACTATTCATTAAATGGAAGTAGATTCATCATGAAGGTTTTTATTCTTGTTGTCTTCACACTGAGTGGGTAGAAAAGGAGAAGGAAGAGGAGAGGTTGCTCCTCTCAGTGGTAGCCGATGTGGAAGAAAAGACATGTACTAAGTAGACTTATGCAGTTCAAGCTCGTGTTGTTCAAGGGTCAACTATGTATGCCTTTGATTGTTTTTTTCTTGCTTTATTGCACTGGCTTGGTCCTGTACTGCAATGGTGAATGGAAAAGGTACGAGCAGATATCCTTGCCTTATTCCTGATCTTAAGGGGAAATAACAGAGTCTTTAAAATCAGTCATGTTGATAGCTGTAGGTTTTTCATAGGCTTCCCCAACTTTATCAAGTTGGGGAAGTTCCCTTCTAGTCCTGGTTTGCAGAGAGTTATTATTTTAAATAGGTGTGGTTTTTGAAAATTGAGAAAATCATGTGAGCTTTTGGTCCTTTATTTATTAATATTGTGTATTACATTAATTAATTTTTAGATGTGAAACCAATCTGTGTTCCTGAGATAAATATCACTTGTAATGTTGTATAACAATCTTTAAAAAAACTGTAGCTGTGTTCAATTTTTTAATGTTTTGTCAAGAATAATTTTTTTTCTATCTTCATTAGGAATATTGATCTTTAGTTTTCCTTTGTTGTGATGCCTTTTTCTGGCTTTGACGTCAGGGTAATACTGGCCTTATAGAACGACTTGGGAAATGTTTCCTTCTCCTCTGTTTTCTGAAAGAGTTTGTGTAGGCTTAATATTATTTTCTTAATATTGATAGAATTCATTAATGTAGCCATCTGGGCCTGGGCTTTTCTTGTGAGAAGATTTTTAACTATTAGATATATTTATTTACTTGTAGTTTTATTCATGTTTCTATTTCTTTGTGTCAGTTTTGGTGATTTGTGTCTTTAATTTTATCTAAGTCATCTAACTTTGTTGGCCTAAAGTTAATTATAGTCTCTCTTTATGATCTTTTTAATTTGTGTAGGTTTGGTAGTGATGACACCTTCTTCATTCCTAATTTTGGTAATTTTTATATTTTTTCTTTTTAGGCTCACTCATCTAGCTAAAAGTTTATCAATTTTGCTAATCTTTTCAAAAAACTAAATTTTATTTATTTTCTTTATTGTTTTCCTATTTTCATTTTCATTGATTTCTGTTCTGATATCTCTTTTTTCTTCTACTTGTTTTGGGTTTAATTTGCTCATCTTTTCAGCTGTTTTTTTTTTTTTTTAAGGTGGAAGCTTAGAGTCTTGAGATTTTTGTTCATTTCTAATGTGAGCTTTTAATGCTATAAATTTACCACAAGGTGCACATTTTAATAACTTTATTGAAGCATAATTGTCATATAATAAGCTGCACATATTTAAAATGTACAAATTAATATTTAATAGATTTTGACATATGCACATTGTAATGTGCAAGAAATTACAATGAAAATAATAATGAAAATAATATACATATCTGTCTTCTCCAAAGGTTTCCTTGTGCCCTATGTAATTGTCTGCAATCCTTCCCTGATGCGCTAATAATTCTTATGTTTTGTTGTCATTCTCATTCTGTTCAAAATATTTTCCAATTACTTTTGTAATTTCCTTTTTTTCGCCATTGGTTGTTTAGAAGTTTGCTTTCAAATTTCCAAATTTTCAAAATTCTTTGTTTTTAATTTCTAATTTAATTCCATTGGAGACAGAGAATATACTTTAAAGGATTCAGGTCATTTTAAATTCATCAAGACTTTTCCATGGCCTACATATCATTCATTCTGGAGAAGGCTCTTCATACACTTGAGAACACTATATTCCTCTGTTGGAGTGTTCTATGCTATACATGTCAGTTAGGTCAGTAGGGTTGATAGTGGTCTACATATTTATATCTTTACTAATATCTTTATATGTGTAAAGTTTATATATTTATATTTTTACTAATTTTATCTATTGTTTACAGTGGCTTATTGAAATCTTCAACTATAATAATTGACTTACCTATTTCTCTTTTAATTCTGCCAGATTTTGCTTATTGAATTTTGAGGTCTATTATTAAATTCATAATACATGTATTATTATACATATTATTAGATTCATAATACACATTGACCACACTCATTCCATCTTGATGTATTAAAGCTTTATTATTATGAAATATTTCTCTTTATATCAAGAAAAATTTCTTGTCTCAAAATCAACTTTGCTTGATTTTTATGTAGCCACTTTAGTTATCTTATTGTTAATACCTGTATGTTATGTCTAGTTTTGTCCTTTCACTTCTATTTATTTGTCTTTGAGTCTACAATGTGTCTCTTATTGATAAAATAGAATTGGATTTTGCTTTTTTATCCTTCAGATAATCTTTGCCTTTTGTTTAGAGAGGTTAGTTCTTCAGTACTTAATGTAATTATTGATATGGTTACATCTGCCATTTTGCTATTTGTTTTCAATATGTCTCACTTTTTTTTAGTTCGTCTCTCCCTCCTTTTTTTGTCCTTGTCTGCATTAAACAAACATTTTTAATGTACCATTTTAATTCCTCTGTTTTTCTAATGATGTATTTTTAAAATTTTTTCAAATACTTTTTGCTCTGTAGGTTTAAAATATATCTGTTGAGGTATTACAATATACTTCAGGTTAGTACTGACCTAATTCTAGCAAAATAGGCCACTTTGCTATAATATAGCTCTATTTCTTCCCTCTCTTTTGTGGCATTATTGTCTTATATATTTTAGCTATGTGTGTTAGAAGCTAAAAAATACAGTGTTCTAATTCCTCTTTGAAATCTTGTATTTTTGAAAAAAATAAAGCAGAATATATATTTAATCATTGTTTTATCTTTAATCATTTATTTATCATTTTTAAGCTTTTCATTTCTTCCTGTTGATTCAAGTTACTATCTGGTGACATTTCCTTTCAACCTGAAAAATGTCCTAAAGCATTTCTTGTAAGATTGATTGGCTACTAACAGACTTTCTCAATGTTTACCTAGGAGCATCTTTCCCTTCATTTTTGAATACATTTTTTTTGATACAGAATTCTTGGTTAACAGTTTTATACCCACCACACCCCCAGCACATTGAGTATGTTATTCTATGCCTTCTGGACTCCATTGTTTCTGATGCAGAGTCTGCTGTTAATCATTGTTGTTACTCCCCTCTACACAATGAGTTGTTTTACTCTTGCTACTTGCAAGATTTTCTGATTGTTTTTGTTAGCTCTGAACAGGCTGATTATACTATATTTATCCTACATTTGGTTTGAGCTTCTTGTATCTGTAAATTGTTTTCATCCAGTTTGGGAAGTTTTTGGCTACTATTCCTTTGAATATTCAATTTATATACCCTTCTCTCTCTTCTCAAGTTCTAGGACTCCCACTTTACATGTGTTGGCATTCTTGATGTTGTCTCACCTGATGTCTCTGTTTATTTTTTTAAAAATATTTTCTCTGTTCTTCAGGTTAGATAAGTTTTATTTATGAGTTTTCAGTTTACTGATTCTTTATTCCGCCATCTTAAATCTGATGTTGAACTCATCTAGTGAATTTTCATTTCTGTCATTGTATTTTTCATCTGTAATTTTTATTTAGTTTACTTTTATAGTTTATATTTCTCTATTTTGGTTCTTGGTATGAGTCATTGTTATTATATTTTCCTTTCATTATTTTTTAGATTTTTAAAATTGAGGTGAAATCCACTCTTTTAAAGTGTACATAAAATTGACTATTTAAGGTGTCTGCTAAGTTGGGGGTGGAGCAAGATGGCCAAATAGGAACAGCTCCAGTCTCCAGCTCCCAGCGCCAGTGACACAGAAGATGGGTGATTTCTGCATTGCATTTTCAACTGAGGTACCGG
>NW_012105142.1:1759446-1766345 GCF_000951045.1 Mandrillus leucophaeus
GATGAGTTGATGGGTGCTGACGAGTTGAGGGGTGCAGCACACCAACATGGCACAAGTATACATATGTAAGAAACCTGCACGTTATGCACATGTACCCTAGAACTTAAAGTATAATAATAAAAAAAAATTAAAAAAAGAAAAAAGAAAAAATTGACTATTTAAAAGTGTACAATGCAGTGGCATTTAGGACATTCACAACATTTTTCTAAAACATTTTCATTACTCTGTAAAGAAACCTTATATCCATTAAGCAGTTGCACCCTATTTCTCCCTTCATTCAGCTCCTGGTAACCACCAGTTTGTGTTCTGTATGTCTGGATTTATCTTTTCTGGATATTTCATATAAATGGTGTCCTCTGATTTGTACATTTTGTCTGGCTTCTTTCACTGAGCATAATGCTTTTGAGGTTTATCTACATGGTAGTGTATATCAATGCTTCATTTATTTTCGTGGCTGGATAGTATTTCATTGTGTGTATATACCATGATATCTTTATTCATTCATTTGTTGATAAACATTTGGCTGTTTCCACCTATTTGCTATTGTGAATAGTGCTACTATAACTATGCATGTAAATGTATTTGTTTGAGTACTTATTTTTAAGCCTTTGGGGGATATATGTACAAGTGTTATTGCTAGGTCATATGATAATTTCATGTTTAGCTTTTGAGGAAATGGCAAACTGTTTTCCACAGTGTCTGCATCATATCACATTGCACCAGTAATGTAGAAGAGTTTTGATTTCTCCACATCCTCACCATGTTTTTTTTCTGTATGAAGCGTAAAGTTTTCCCTCATTGTGGTTTTGATTTCCATTTTCCTAGTGACTAATACTGTTGAGTATTTTTTATGTACTTGTTGGCCGTTTGCATATCTTTTTGGAGAAAGGCCTATTCAAGTACTTTGCTCACTTTTTAATTGGGCGTTTATTTTTTTCTTGTTGAGTTATAAGAATTCTTTATGTATTCTGAATGCTAGATTCTTATTAGATATGTGCTTTGCAAATATTTTCTCCCATTCTGTAGGTTGTCTTTTTGTCTTTATCGATAACCTCCTTTGATACAAAAAGTTTTTAATTTCAATAAAGTCTAATTTATCTATTTTTCTTTCATTGCTCGTACTTTTGGTGTCCTATCTAAGAATCCGTTGCCAAATCCAAGATTATGATTAACTTCTAGGTTTTCTTCTAAGAGTTTTATGGTTTTAGCTCTTACATTTAGGTTGCTCATCCATTTTGAGTTCATTTTTTGATAGAGTGTGAAGCAGTGATTTTTCTTTACTTATTTAAACATAGTGTTCTTTGATGCTTTGAATGTATTTCTGGATTCAAAGTCCAGAGTGCTCACCATTACACCATGAAAACATGAATGTATTTCTAATAGCTGCTTTGAACTCTGTCTACTAAATCCAAATCCAACATCTGGGCCCACTCAACATCAGTTTATATTGATTCTTTTTTTTCTCCCTGAGTAGAATTTATACTTTACCACTTCTTACAATTTTTTTGTTGAAAACTGTACATTTAAAATAATATTTTGTGCAACTCTGAATTGTAAATTTTCCCCTAAGCATTAAAAAAAAAAAGTAACTTGCCTGGACTTAATATATGAAATCTGTCTTCTAAGCATGTGTGGTTGATATATCTTTTTAGTTTCTTAAATTCTTATTTTTATTTTTAGCCTGAATTCCTAAGAGTTGCCCCTGTGTCTGCATAGGTTAGTAGTCAGTCAGTCACTGGAAGATGCTCAGTGCTTCCATACTCTGTTGATTGATTTGTATATGGGTTGCAGCTTGTACCCCATGTCCAGGCAGTTTTCAAATGTGCCTTAAGATTTAGTTTTACTTTCTGCTGGGCTCTCCTGAGTATTCCCTGCACATGCTAGTGGCTCTCTAGGTAGCCCAAGATGTGTGGATAGCTTAGTTAGCTCTTCCAGGATAATTAAATTTCTGGTTATCCATTCACCCCATTCATCCCAACAGGGACAGCAACTTTACATTAGCAAGGCTGTGGGTTTTCCTCCTTAATCTGCTTCTGAGTTTGCAACTTTTACTGACAGCATAACCAAGTACAGGTTTGCTCTTCACTCCAAAACAGACCAGCTCCCTTTGGCAGCGAAGATACTGTTTTTCTAGCCAGCTTTGTCCTAAAAAAAATACCATGCCAACTTAGCTGGGGAAGAGAATGGAGCAGCCCTGGGCAAGAAGGTCACCAAATCCTACTGTTCTTACTCAAAATTCTTGCAGTTTTCATGAATAAATGATTCTAATTTATTGTTTGCTTTGGGTCAATGTTATGGAAAAAGTTTGTGTCTCCCCAAAATGTATACGTTCAAACCCTAATCCATTGTGATGGTATTTGGAGGTGGAGACTTTAGGAGGGGTGGAGCCCTCATTAATGGGATTAGAGCCCTTATAAATAGAGCCCAGAAAGCTCTCTCACTCTCTTTCTGCCGTGTGAGGTCACAAAGAGAGGTTGGCAGTCTACACCCTGGAAAACAGCCTTCACCAGAACTCGACCTTGCTGGCACCCTGATCCTAGATTCCCAACTTCCAGAACTGATATAAATTTAGGTTGTTTGTAAGCCACTTAGTCTGTGTTACTTTGTTATAGCAGCCCAATGGACAGAGACAGTCAATTTCCAGAGCTCTTAGTGTTTGTTTTTGATAGTTTTGTCCAAGTTTTATTTGTTTTATGGGGAGAAAGGTTGCTGATCTCTTTTCTCCACCATGGCTGAAAATTCTGCTACCACAACAACTGTTTTTAAGTTTGAGTCTTTGATTTTTACCTGGTTGAAGAGATCAAAGTTTTCTCTATGGCTATGCCCTTAGTTTTGTATTTAGGATTTCTTCATCCCAAGATTATACTGTAATTAACAGAAATTTTGTATTATAGTGTAAGGGTTTAATTTTCCCTTCAAATGTTTGGTCATTTCACATTTATTTATTTCATTGTAATGAGGCAGGACCGTAGCTCACTTTTTCTTTTGTTGTTAGCTAGTTGTCCATACCAATCTTTTGAATAATTTATTTTCCTGTTGATTTGGAAAGCAACATTTTTAATGTTTGAGCAATATTTTTTTTACTTGACTTTTTATTCTGTTCCACTGATTAATTTTTTATTTAAACTTTCTTTTTTATTTTTTACTTTTATATTTATTGATTTGTTTGAGATGGAGTCTCAATCTGTTGCTGAGGCTGGAGTGCAGTGGTGCAATCTAGGCTCACTGCAACCTCTGCTTCCCAGGTTCAAGCAATTTTCATGCCTTGGCCTCCCGAGTAGCTGAGAATACAGGTATGTGCCACCACACCCTAATACGGCAAATTTTGTATTTTTAGTAGAGATGGGGTTTCACTATGTTGGTCAGGCTGGTCTCAAACTCCTGACCTCAAGTGGCCTGCTCTCCTCGGCCTCCCAAATTGCTGGGATTACAGGCATGAGCTACTGAGCCCGGCCTTGTATTCACTCTTTCTTAGAAATGCCACATTGTTTTAATTATTATACCTCAGAATGCCGTCTAATATAGGTTATGGCAAGATCCTTTCCCCTGCCCTTTCACATTTTGAACCATACAGTGGGCTCCCATTGTCCACACTGCAGAGTTAGTGTTTATTGATTCATTAATTCCTGCATCCCACAGATGTTTATCGAGCTTGTGCCCTGCATCAGGCAATGTGTTGCTTAGGGATTCCATGGTGAGCAACAAGGCCTAGTTTTTGCCTTGCTGAGATTTGCAGGTTGGCATGCAGACAGGAAAAAAAAGGTAAACAGACAAACTCATCAAATACCTGAAAATTCTAACAAGTAATGTGAGGCAAAGAATCAATATGGGACATTTCTGTTCCAGAAACTGATGTTTAAGTCAAAGTCTGTAGGATAGGTAAGAGCCATGTAGGAACCAAACATTGTTTTTGTTGTTTATTTTCCCCCAAATGTTTGTTCATTTGTCCCAAAGCCACTAATTACAGAATTTCTCCTTTTCCCATAGGGGTGGGAGGGAGCAGTCCACATGAGGGGAATAGCACATGCCCCAACCCTGACATGGAAAGGAGCCAGAGAACCTGAAATACAACCTGCATTCATTCACTTAGGCGAGTGTCCTGACCTGGCATGTGGGAGGGGTTGAGATGGTCAGGGAGGGGAGGGGAGGGGAGCAGTGGGCAGATCACGCTGGCCTTGTAGACCATGGAGGGAAGTTTGGATTGCATCCTTAGGGCAGTGGGAAGCCCCTTCAGGGTGTCCCCAGGGCAGCAGTGCACATTATGTTTTAAGACGACTGTGCAGTGTGTGGTCTGGATAAAGGCTGAGTGCCTGCAGCAGTGAGTGAGAGGGGGGTGGAGTCCAGACTGAGGGAGGGGAGCCAAGGTGGGTGGCCAGATGATGGACAGCAGGTCCTACTGATGGGCCAGACATGGGGCAGATGGAAAGGAGGGCAATTCTGTCCCCTTGCAGGTTCTGGCAACAGGCCTTTGCATTATGAACTGGAGAGGGGCAGAGAGGGAATCCCTGCTTAGGCTCCTGTGGGTGAACAGAGCCCAACAAACTGCCTTTCTGTAGGCAGCATCTACCGTGAGATGGGAGCATCCTCGGTGAGTGCCTTGGGAGATGATTGGCCGTGTGGGATGCAGCACACTTCTTTGGAAATCTAGTGGTGTGGATGGCGAGAGGGTGACACCCGGCCTCTTGCTAAGCAGCACGTACCAGGGCCGGGGAGGGCCGAGAGCACGGCAGAAAAGGCGATCGGTGCAAGAGCGAGACGTAAACAATTGACAGAATGTTATGGGCTGAACAGAAATGTCAGGGTATTAAAGTGGGTGTCTGAGAAAACAGAGAGTTGCTATCTGAGATGATGAATAAGCCAGTGCCAGTTGTCACAAATGTGTGAGGCGCCTCTGTGAGCAGAGAGGAGGCTGAGCTGCACTTTAGGGAGGCAGGCGGTGGGGGCCCTGCACTGGGCCAGGCCCTACTGCTATGGGGATGGAGCCAGACGCCCTCCCACAGTGCCTGCTCTTCCGCGCCTGCCTGCCGCCCTTCCAGTTACATGCAGAGTGTATCTCCCTGAGTGAAACGGAAGTTCCATCAGGACAATGTGTTATGTGGTCCTCAACATTCCTGCTCCCTGGTGTACACGCCCAACCTGACCCCCTCCCTGGGTGTGGGTGAGACCTGTGAATGTGGTGTGGTGCATGACAGAAGTGAAAGAATTTTTAAAAATTGTATTGATTTATTTATTTTGTATTTTAGATTCAGGGGTCCATGTGCAGGTTTGTTCCACAATCTATTGCATGATGCTGAAGTTTGAGTTTCTTTTGAACCCATCACCCAAATACTGAACACAGTACCTGATAGGAAGCTTTTCAATCCTTGTCCCTGTCTCTCCTCCCCCACTTTGGAGTCCCCAGTATCTCCAGTGCAAACCATGAGCTTCTCTTGCTCACTACTGGGTGTCCAGCATCTTCACACAGTGTGCTTGGCACACTTCAGTTCCCAGATACCTCTCTGTGGCATTAAGCTGTTTTCCCTTTGGTCCTCATTTCTCTGCATTCAAACAGTTTGGCTTGTTCCTCATGATCTCAAAGAGAGAATCCCCCTCCACTGTAGCCATCATTTAAAAGGAGGGGACAAAATTAAGTCTGACGAAAACAGAAAAATGGCACATACATACAGCATCAAGGCCAGAGAGCAGGTGGAATAGAATATTCCGGAGGGCGCTGAGTACCAGCCTTGATGCAGTCCCAGCACTGTCTGGAAGGCCACGAGGAAACCAACTCAAACCTCTTATTGTGGCTACTGTCAGATTAAATGATTCCTTTAACACAAGGATTCAGATTCTCTGAGGGTTAAATGTGTTTGTCAGCAATATTTAACACTACAAAGTTACAGGACAACCAATGGTTTAGCTAGTTACTTGGAATTTATTACAGAGGGATTTAATTTACACAAAAAGAAAAGAAATTTCTTTTCCAAGGGTGATGCAATATAACGGGTGAAATGGGACAGCACTGAAACATGTTTCGGAAAGCTTGTGATTGAAAATACTGAGGCCTTCTCCCGCTAACTTTGTCATTGCCTCACAGAGCTAAGAGTCCTCAATTGACAGTCATACCTTGTTTTATGCCAATGTTATTGGATATTTCCATGTAAGCCAACATTTCAGACATTGAGTTAAATACACAAGTGATGCTTGGTATTTTTTTTAGGACTAGATGTATCAGACAGGAAAACACAAATGCACATACCCAAGCACAGGGCATGTCCAGAACTCATTGTGAATATCTCAAGTAGGAAGAGATTTCATGTAGTCAATGTAATGCTTCCAAAACCGTTTGAAAGTTTGGAGGAGTGAAGGTCAAGGAACTGGCTGAAGTTCTTAGACATGCCACTGGCTTTCAGAGACTCCAGATTTTGCTACAAGCCACCAGCAATGACTACAGTTGCCTCTAGCACATAGCTGGGAACTTTGCAGGCTGTAAACCAAGTTCATCCTGCAGAACCCACCGCTGTGAATCTGCCACTGCTGTCCCAGGAAAAATGATACAACTCCTGCCCATTAAATACTGGGCAACTGTCTCCTTCATTGGCCCGTTCCATGAGGTTCCAGAAAATGTAGTTTCCAGGTTTCTAGTCCCTGTGGTAGAGGGGAGAGTGGAGGAGAGGGGTAGTGCCTCAGAGTCACCAATGGACAGCATTGAGTCCAGAAAGCTGCTGGAACACGGCAGGGAGCCAGAGTGTGGCTTACCACAGAGAATGCAGTTAACTCCAATAATTTTTAGGCTCATGGATGACAAAGTGCCCATTAATTCTTCTGATCTCCTAGGGAAATAGATGGCAGGAAAACCAATGTAAAGTCCATGGAGGCAGCGAGGAGACAAGTGCAAGGAGGGTATGTGATTCCTAATC
>NW_012105142.1:1766395-1772251 GCF_000951045.1 Mandrillus leucophaeus
AGACCTGTGAATGTGGTGTGGTGCATGACAGAAGTGAAAGAATTTTTAAAAATTGTATTGATTTATTTATTTTGTATTTTAGATTCAGGGGTCCATGTGCAGGTTTGTTCCACAATCTATTGGATGATGCTGAAGTTTGAGTTTCTTTTGAACCCATCACCCAAATACTGAACATAGTACCTGATAGGAAGCTTTTCAATCCTTGTCCCTGTCTCTCCTCCCCCACTTTGGAGTCCCCAGTATCTCCAGTGCAAACCATGAGCTTCTCTTGCTCACTACTGGGTGTCCAGCATCTTCACACAGTGTGCTTGGCACACTTCAGTTCCCAGATACCTCTCTGTGGCATTAAGCTGTTTTCCCTTTGGTCCTCATTTCTCTGCATTCAAACAGTTTGGCTTGTTCCTCATGATCTCAAAGAGAGAATCCCCCTCCACTGTAGCCATCATTTAAAAGGAGGGGACAAAATTAAGTCTGACGAAAACAGAAAAATGGCACATACATACAGCATCAAGGCCAGAGAGCAGGTGGAATAGAATATTCCGGAGGGCGCTGAGTACCAGCCTTGATGCAGTCCCAGCACTGTCTGGAAGGCCACGAGGAAACCAACTCAAACCTCTTATTGTGGCTACTGTCAGATTAAATGATTCCTTTAACACAAGGATTCAGATTCTCTGAGGGTTAAATGTGTTTGTCAGCAATATTTAACACTACAAAGTTACAGGACAACCAATGGTTTAGCTAGTTACTTGGAATTTATTACAGAGGGATTTAATTTACACAAAAAGAAAAGAAATTTCTTTTCCAAGGGTGATGCAATATAACGGGTGAAATGGGACAGCACTGAAACATGTTTCGGAAAGCTTGTGATTGAAAATACTGAGGCCTTCTCCCGCTAACTTTGTCATTGCCTCACAGAGCTAAGAGTCCTCAATTGACAGTCATACCTTGTTTTATGCCAATGTTATTGGATATTTCCATGTAAGCCAACATTTCAGACATTGAGTTAAATACACAAGTGATGCTTGGTATTTTTTTTAGGACTAGATGTATCAGACAGGAAAACACAAATGCACATACCCAAGCACAGGGCATGTCCAGAACTCATTGTGAATATCTCAAGTAGGAAGAGATTTCATGTAGTCAATGTAATGCTTCCAAAACCGTTTGAAAGTTTGGAGGAGTGAAGGTCAAGGAACTGGCTGAAGTTCTTAGACATGCCACTGGCTTTCAGAGACTCCAGATTTTGCTACAAGCCACCAGCAATGACTACAGTTGCCTCTAGCACATAGCTGGGAACTTTGCAGGCTGTAAACCAAGTTCATCCTGCAGAACCCACCGCTGTGAATCTGCCACTGCTGTCCCAGGAAAAACGATACAACTCCTGCCCATTAAATACTGGGCAACTGTCTCCTTCATTGGCCCGTTCCATGAGGTTCCAGAAAATGTAGTTTCCAGGTTTCTAGTCCCTGTGGTAGAGGGGAGAGTGGAGGAGAGGGGTAGTGCCTCAGAGTCACCAATGGACAGCATTGAGTCCAAAAAGCTGCTGGAACACGGCAGGGAGCCAGAGTGTGGCTTACCACAGAGAATGCAGTTAACTCCAATAATTTTTAGGCTCATGGATGACAAAGTGCCCATTAATTCTTCTGATCTCCTAGGGAAATAGATGGCAGGAAAACCAATGTAAAGTCCATGGAGGCAGCGAGGAGACAAGTGCAAGGAGGGTATGTGATTCCTAATCAGTGCTGGTGCTGGAAGCAGAGCCCAGGTCTCCTCGATTCCGTCTTACTCTCTTTCTCTGTCCCTGTACGGCCATCCCTGTGATGACAGTAGGACAGAAAGTAGTAGCCACAGAAGGCGAGAAGACATGATGGGGGGAAGAGAAAGTGGGGGTGGGAATGCAGATCTGAACAGAGACTGCAGCTATGTGGTCACTTTAATTTGTATAGCTCCATATGGCAATTGGAGAGCTCCAGAGAAAGGAATTCTCCAGTGAACCAGGCTTGGGCAACCCTGGGAAGTTTTGGAGGAGAGATGTAGAGCTGTGCTTGCATGTGTGTGCTTGTGTGTGTGTGTGTGTGTGCATGGGTCTTTGCTTATGTGTGTGTGCGTGTGTGTGTGCAGTGAAACAAGCAAGGTAAAATAAAGAGACCTCTGTATGCCATGGTGGCCATGGGCCATACTCCAGCCAATGAATACATCTGTGCCTGTGAATCAGCCTCTGGTGCTTTTTTCCTCCTGATTGAGATCCTGCCTGGCTCCTGAAGAAGTAGGGAGGAATTCATTGTCTCAACCAAGTCCATGCAGCACAGTGCTGGCTCCTGCAGAGCACATGGCTCCAACCTAACAAAAACCTCGGGGAAGGTGTGAAATACTTAGCCTTTGAGACCAGAGTGGTTCAGCTATGGGAGCTGCCTTTCCCTTTGTCTAGATGAACAAGCTTGAGTTTCTGCTTTGTGTTCAGCGGCTGGGAGCAGGTGAGGTGCAAGGAGGCTCTCTGTGCTACCTGGAAGCATGGGTGGGTTCCACAGGGAAAGGCTGAAGTGAGAAGAGGAAACCCCGCGGGCTTCCCCTTAAGGTCCAGATGGGTTTTCTGGATCTGTTTCATTGAGATGTCCTCTCTAGAGGAAAGTTGTGGTTATTGAGCACTGGGATGGGTAGGGACAGGTCACTTGTCACAAGCAGGGCAGAGGAAGGGACTTTGAAATTTGGAAGTCAAGTTCATGCCCCCCCGCACCATGTGAATTTGTCTCAGGATGTAAAAGGTGGTCGGAGAGACAGCCAACCCATCGAGTCCCTCGTGGCCGCGAGCTCTTCCCTTGATGGTCAGGTGTTTTCCCATGGATAGGAAATGAGAAACAAACAGCTACTCCAAGTCGCTGTGGGGGAAAAGGAATCTTGAAGGCAGAATCCACAGCCCACTGCAATTGTGAAGTTTCTCTATCATCTCATGATTGATTTTTAAGTCATGCAAAATTTGTATTCTATTTATTGCTATCTATGTCTGATTTATGTAAAAGTTAATGTTTGAGCTTCATTATGTCACACAAAGGGAACTGTAGGAAGACAGTTTTGCCCTGTGGCTTCATCCTGTGCCTCTCCCCTGGCTCCAGGTGCCACCCCTCCACCCGGCCTCCCATGGATGGGAGTCCTCTGGTTTGAAAGACTTTGTTGAAAGGATAGTGTTTTGAGAATGCTTGGATCCAAGCCTTTCTTAATCCTTCTGGCAAGGTTGCAGCAGACTGGTACTAAGATTCAGGCTGTGATTTTTCAGGGCAGCGGTTGTATCAGTCAGGGTTCTCCAGATAATCAGAACCTATCAGATGAATGGGTAGATAGATAAGTGATAGATACAGATAGGTAGAGAATACATAGAGAATAGGTAGAGAAATAGATGATAGATAGATGATAGATATAGATGATAGATATAGATAGCAAGAGATGAATGATAGGTATAGATAAGTAGATAGTAGATAAATAGATGATAGGTGGATGATAGATTAAATAGGTAAATAGATAGATGGATAGATAGATGAATGGATAGATGGATGGATGGATAGATAGATAAATAGATGAACGGATAGATGGATGGATAGATGGATGGATGAATGGATGGATGGATATAGAATTAGATGGATAGTTAGATGGATGGACAGATAGTTGGATGGATGGATGGATGGATGGATAGATGGATGGATGAATGGATGGATGGATATAGATAGATGGATAGATGAATGGATGGATGAATATAGATAGATGGATAGTTAGATGCATGGACAGATAGATGGATGGATGGGTGGATAGATAAATAGATAGATAGATACTTAGATAGACAGATAGATTTCTTACAAGGAATTGACTCATGTGATTAAGGAGGCTGACAAGTCTGAAACCTACAGAATCGACATCTCAGTTTGAGTCTGAAGGCCAGCAGGCTGTTGTGAAACTACAAAGAGCTGATATTCCAGTTTGAAGGCTGGCAGGCAGGAAGGGTTCTCTCTTACTTGCTGGAGGTCAGCCTTTTGTTTTTAACTCTGGCCTTCAATGAATTGGATGAGGCCCCACCCACACTGGGGAGGGTCATCTGCTTTACTCAGTCTACCTATTTAAATGCTAATCTGATTCAGAAACACCCCTGTGGACACACCCAGAATAATGTTTGACCAAATATCTGGGCACCCTGGGGCCCAGTCAAATTGGCACATAAAATTAACCATCACAGCAGTATTTAGAGCAGGAATTGTGTCATCAAGAATGTTCTTTGGATGGCCTTGGGTTTTTCTTTGGGCACCAGAGCCCCAGACTTCTCATCTGAAAGATGAAGGTGGAGAGGTTTCATTAAATAAAGCATATTTCTAAAGTACCACTTGCCTGACCCGGTGAGTGGGAACAGACGCTTAAGGACAAAAGGGAAGTATTTTTGGTTTCTTCTCTGTCCAGGAGGATCAAGCCCGGCCTGTACCTTGATGTGAGTCAGGATCACAAGCCAGTGGCCAGTGCAGAGCCTGAAGGCAACTGCTCTGAATACTCTGAGGAATTTCCAGTCTCAGCTCTAATAGCAAGCCACCCTACCCCGACCCTGACCGAGCCCTGAGCCCCATCTTCTTCCACCTCAGTTAACCCCAAATTGCTCTGGGGGCTCACCCTCCATTCACGCTTCCATCTGCACCATTTGACTGTAGCCAGATCTATAGCAGCTATGGGGGGCAAAACACTGCTTGCTAGCTGAGCCTTATGAAGACGGGAAAGAACTGGGACTGGAGGCTCAGCCTGGCAGTCAGACTTAAGTAAGCAATCACCTGAGTAATGCAGCAATAAACAAAACATAATCGAACCGGGTTCCCCTTCCCCTTTCTTCCCTGCCTTCCCACCCCCTCTCTTTCTCATTGTTCTCTCTCTCTGTTTTTCCTCTCTTCCTTGCTTTGTCTCCTTTTCTTTCCTGTGTGGGGAAAAGATGTTTCTTTCAACTCCAAGTGATAGAGTTTCAGCTACTCCGGGCTAGATTTCCAGTTGTTCCTCACACTTCACATAGCAGCTTGTTGGGTAATAAAACATCTTCCATTTAGATAAATAAGCAAAATAAAAAAAAATCAGAAAATTAATAACCAGAAAGATACACTCATTTTGCTATAGAATTTCTGAAACAAAACAAAACGCAGGCTCCATCACAGCCAGGTTGGTGGGTAGAAACTTGAAGCCCTGCTGGTGGGAGCTGCAGGGAGCTGGGAGCTACCGGGGCCAGCATGGCGGGGCGTGGGCTGATTCCTGGGGTCCCTTGCCTTACCAGCTCCCCATCAACAGCTCTGCCATTAGCCGCAGGGTGCAGTTCAGCAAGTGTGTGATATGGCTGGAGCTTTAGAGCCAGCCCCTGGGACCTCTGTGACCTAATTCCACCCTCCAGCCCTGCAGCCCCCATGAGATACAGTCCTCATGTGGTTGCTCCTGCTTGGAGACTCCTGAGGCACTCTGCTACATGCACATCCCCCCACCCCTGCCCACTGTTTCTGGAGTTGTTTCCCATGCCTGTCTCCTGTCTGGGGTGCCTCTGTAACATTCATGAGTGTTTGCCATGTACCCGGGTCTATGGGCAGCAATTTATGCTTATTGATTCATTGAACTTCACAACACCCCTGTGGGGTAGACACTATTATTATTATTATCCCCACTTTACAGATGAGGACAATGAGGTAGAGAAGGCATCCAGCACCCACAGGTAAGGGCAGACCTGAGCTTCAAACATGAGCATTTGGACTCTGGCTAGAGGTGGCCATCTACTGGGTTAGGATCAGAGGCTTCATGTAAGTTTAAATATTAATAATCATTTTAAAACAGGGGACTATCAAAATACTGAGGCATTAT
>NW_012105142.1:1772681-1775246 GCF_000951045.1 Mandrillus leucophaeus
GAGTTAGTGGTTGCTTGATGAACACTTTTGCCTTCCAGGGCTGTCTGTGTGCCTCCACAACTCTATGTCCTCCTAGGGAGGAAGCCAGGGAACTTCTAACTTGTAGTTCCCACTCCTGCCACCACCACTGTCCCCAGTGCCCAGCTTGTCCTGAGCTGCAGTCACACAGTTCAGCGATCTACTCCGTGAACACACCACTGTCCTTTCCTGCCCTCTCACCTTCCTTATGTGGATCTCTCACTCCCACCCCTTTCTCCTTTCTCTTCTACTTTCCCCCATTACCATCTGTGTCTGATGATGCCCTCCCCTGCCCCGCGAGCAGCTGAAATTCTAACCCCTCACCTGACTCCGCCCTGGAGTGCCGCCCCAGGTGATCTTTTCCTCCAGTGACCTGCCCTGTGTTGTGGTGCTGCTCACTCCGGCAGAGTCATCACCTTCAGGCTTGTCTTCCACGCCCACGCTGTGTACAGTGCCTGCCAGAGGGTCTCACACACGGGGTGGGGTGATCAGACTAGCCCACTGCCAGAGTGCATGACTTGGGGAGAGCCCTCAGACCCGTACAGTGGGGACTTACCAGTCAGCAAAAGCCCTCAGAGTTGAGTCCCTGTGCTCAGCCCTGGCTGGGGGCTTTGGGCACCCCCATCCTCAGAGGGGAAGGTATGACACAGACATAAATACATCAGTCCTTCTGCTGGAAGAACACCATGCATGTTTGTGAGGAGGAGAAAGCCAAACCACAGGCATCCAGAGTACAAGGTCACATCTGGCAGGGCAGGGAGAGGTTCCAGAAGGCCTGAGAGCTGGCGGTTGGAGGACAGGCCTCTGTGTCTTCCTCGGCTCAAATGCTCAGCATGAGTTTCTTGCAAGTATGTGGCTGCAGGTGGCCTTTCCTTTGGGGAGCAGCAAAGGAGGGAATATGCATGCTTTCTCTCCCTACATGAGGATTCCTGCAGGGCCATGAGTGGGCCTGCGGGATGTGGCCATTCCCAGCTTTGCAGAAGGGCTGTCAGGGTGTCCAGTGCAACTGGAGCTGGAAGCATGAAAGGCTCTGTAGGTAGAGAGATGGTGAGGGCATTGCGTGTTGAGAGCATAGGGTTCAGACTGGTGGGTGGAAGGATCTCAGTAATTTTGAGCTGAGGAACCAGAGGGATGAATTGCCTGTGACTGAGGTAAGGAAGACTGAGCGATGAGAAAGACTGTGGAAGAAGGTGTGGAGGAGGAAGGTGGCAGGAATTAAGCTTTACAGATTCAAATGTGCAATGCTCATTACTTTGGTAAGAAGTGGGATAGGAATCTGTAGTCCAAAGGAATGGTCCTGAGTGAAGATCCGGCCAAGGTGCCCTCAGCATGTAGGCTGACTAGCCTGCAGGGACAGATTGATTATGTACAATCTGCACGTGGGGAGAGCAAGCCCTAGAGAGGGTATGCAACTCACAGTGATGAAGGCTCTCACAGCTAGCAAGCAGTGATGTCAGGATTCAAACCAGGGGCTGGGTGACTCCTAATCTGGTGCCCTTAACCTCTGGACTGCCTGTGTGGCAAGGCTGTACTACTGCCCTTTGGAACAGGCCAAACCACTCCCCTCCTGGAGACCTCAGCATGCATTCACAGCTTTTGCTGTATTGAGGCGCTCCCTGGAAACAATAAGAACAAGATATCCATACATTAGGCAAGGATTCCATTGTGTACAACAGTGGTTCTGCAAGTGCCACCCCAGGACAGTGGGCTCAGCATCCCTTGGAAAGTGTAAGAAATGCAAATTCCTGGGTTTCACACCGAACCAACTGAATGAGAGAGTCTGGGGGTGAGGTTTTAACAAGACCTCCAGGTGAGAATTTGAAAACCATCAACATGTATCTCTGCCCTCCGCCAGCTGCCTGCCCCCTGCCTTTCTCCAGGGGCCCCAGTAGCTCTGCTCCCAGGTGGGTACAGGTGGGAGAGCCTTGCTCAGCTGGGGCTGTGCAGCCTGGTGGCTGTGGGGACTGCCACTGAGAACAGTTCTGCAAGCAGCCGTGGTCAATGCAAGAGCTGTCAGAGGGTCAACGACACTGCACTGAGCAGGTGTAGTGTTCAATGTCCTTCCCTCTGGTCAGTGGTGGGTGTAGGAAATAGTAGCCCCAGAAAACAGGACGTTCCCTGACTTGACCCTTTTTCCCTCCCATCGCATACATAGACCCCAAATCAAGGCAAGGAAGTAGGCTTGATTGTGATGGTCAGATGGGTGATTCTTCCACCCGTGGAAGAAAATACGGATATAATATCACTTGGGGTGTTGCAGATACTTAATCTTGCACGGGGAGAGAGAGAAGTCCTAAATTCAAATGCCTCCAGACTCCAGGCACCAAAAGCGTTGAGTGAAGTGGAGCATGTCTCAGAAGCACACATTCCTTTTGGTTTAGAACTTCTCACTTTCTTAAAAAAATAAATGTTTTATTTTGGAGTAATTTTAGATTTACAGAGAAGTTGCAAAGAGAATACAGAATGTTCCAATGTACCTCTCACTGAGTTCCCCTAACATTAGCAACTTCTATTCCCGGGGTACATTTGTCAAAACTAAGAAACAAC
>NW_012105142.1:1782271-1784009 GCF_000951045.1 Mandrillus leucophaeus
TGGCCATCTACTGGGTTAGGATCAGAGGCTTCATGTAAGTTTAAATATTAATAATCATTTTAAAACAGGGGACTATCAAAATACTGAGGCATTATTGAGATGATTGCCTTTTCAAAAATGGACCTTTTTTTTTTTTTTTTAAAGAGGAGAGAGTCTGGCTCTGTTGCCCAAGCTGGAGTGCAGTGGTGCAGTCATAGCTCACTGCAGCCTCAAACTCCTGGGCTCAAGCAATCCTCCTGCTTCAGCCTCCCACCAAGTAGCTGGTACTACAGGCATGCACCATCATGTTTGGCTAATTTAAGAAACATTTTTATGTAGCAATGGTGTCTCACTATGTTGCCCAGGCTGGTCTTCAACTCCTGGCCTCAAGCAATCCTCCTGCCTTGGCCTCCTGAATCACTGAGATTACAGGTCTGAGCCACTTCACTCAGCTCCAAAAAATGGACATTTTTAATGCATAAAACTGCCATGCATGAATGGTGCCAGTCACAGGACAATAACAGGGTTTATGGGATTAATGTGACTCCATGGTGCATTCGCTCCCAGGGGCGTGGTCCAGGGATATCCTTGAGTTAGTGGTTGCTTGATGAACACTTTTGCCTTCCAGGGCTGTCTGTGTGCCTCCACAACTCTATGTCCTCCTGGGGAGGAAGCCAGGGAACTTCTAACTTGTAGTTCCCACTCCTGCCACCACCACTGTCCCCAGTGCCCAGCTTGTCCTGAGCTGCAGTCACACAGTTCAGCGATCTACTCCGTGAACACACCACTGTCCTTTCCTGCCCTCTCACCTTCCTTATGTGGATCTCTCTCTCCCACCCCTTTCTCCTTTCTTTTCTTCTTTCCCCCATTACCATCTGTGTCTGATGATGCCCTCCCCTGCCCCGCGAGCAGCTGAAATTCTAACCCCTCACCTGACTCTGCCCTGGAGTGCCGCCCCAGGTGATCTTTTCCTCCAGTGACCTGCCCTGTGTTGTGGTGCTGCTCACTCCGGCAGAGTCATCACCTTCAGGCTTGTCTTCCACACCCACGCTGTGTACAGTGCCTGCCAGAGGGTCTCACACACGGGGTGGGGTGATCAGACTAGCTCACTGCCAGAGTGCATGACTTGGGGAGAGCCCTCAGACCCGTACAGTGGGGACTTACCAGTCAGCAAAAGCCCTCAGAGTTGAGTCCCTGTGCTCAGCCCTGGCTGGGGGCTTTGGGCACCCCCATCCTCAGAGGGGAAGGTATGACACAGACATAAATACATCAGTCCTTCTGCTGGAAGAACACCATGCATGTTTGTGAGGAGGAGAAAGCCAAACCACAGGCATCCAGAGTACAAGGTCACATCTGGCAGGGCAGGGAGAGGTTCCAGAAGGCCTGAGAGCTGGCGGTTGGAGGACAGGCCTCTGTGTCTTCCTCGGCTCAAATGCTCAGCATGAGTTTCTTGCAAGTATGTGGCTGCAGGTGGCCTTTCCTTTGGGGAGCAGCAAAGGAGGGAATATGCATGCTTTCTCTCCCTACATGAGGATTCCTGCAGGGCCATGAGTGGGCCTGCGGGATGTGGCCATTCCCAGCTTTGCAGAAGGGCTGTCAGGGTGTCCAGTGCAACTGGAGCTGGAAGCATGAAAGGCTCTGTAGGTAGAGAGATGGTGAGGGCATTGCGTGTTGAGAGCATAGGGTTCAGACTGGTGGGTGGAAGGATCTCAGTAATTTTGAGCTGAGGAACCAGAGGGATGAATTGCCTGTGACTGAG
>NW_012105142.1:1787574-1829250 GCF_000951045.1 Mandrillus leucophaeus
CTCTTCACTGTTTAATCCCATCGTTTAATCAGTAACCATTTTCCTGGCTTTATCTGACCCTGGTAGCTTTAATCAGGAATCTTCTGCTAAGATTCTTTTCCCCAGTATGGACTGAGCAGGTGAGCGTCTGCCAGGTTTATAATGAATTTCAATCCCAAAGGGCAGGAGGCTACTTGGAAAACAATCCTGTCTATAACTGGCCTAAGAAGGACTGACTTTTAGAAAATACCAGTGGAGCGTTAGTGACATGTTTAAGAGCAGCTGGTGTGCGAGGTCGAATCTGCCCTCAGCAGCAAGAGTTGAAATTGACATTCCTTGAACACCACCCACATGCCAACCCCTGGGAGGAGGGCATCATGGGTGCTGCCTTGGCAGATCTGCACTTCAGCCATTGCCGTCCTCTCCCTCTTACGGATCAGGACTCAGTGGCACAGGGAGATTAAGTCACCTGCCCAAGATCATGTAGCCATCTAGCATTGGACCAAAGATTTGTTCTTGGCTGTCTGGGTTGGGACCTAGCCTGATAGCCTCCATGCTATGCTGAGGGCCTCTGCCACCCTAATGAGACAATGATGGGTCGGCATAGGGGAACATGTGTGGTCTGCAAGGAGGTGGCATGTGAATGGGCTCTTGGGGAAGATGTAACAAGATGTGTGGGTCACTGGCCAGGGTATACCCAGGTTTAACTGCCTGAGCCCCTTCCACAGAAGGGCAGGTGCAGGCCTTGGAGTGTGAATCTCTACCTCCAGCGTTAGCCATATTATTCAGAGTACAGAGAAAACAGCAACACTTAGTGTTTCCATGAACAACCAACTTCTAGAGCAAGCTTGTCCAGCCCGAGGCCTGCAGGCCACATGGCCACATGCAGCCTAACATAAATCCGTAAAGTTTCTTAAAACCTTACGAGATTGTTTTGTGATTTTTTTTTTTTTAAGCTCATCAGCTATCGTTAGTGCTAGTGTATTTTATGTATGGCTCAAGACAATTTTTCTTCTTCCAATGTGGCCCATGAAGCCAAAAGTTTGGGCACCCTTGTAGAGGGTCTCTTGATTGATGGTTTCTGCGTTTCCCACAGCAAATTCGTGGGGCTAAAGCTGAGATGAGACTTTGCTACTTGCAGAGTTGTCAGGTGACACATCTCAGCAGAGCTCTGGGGCCATTTGAAAGCCTTCCACTGCTCCTCTCAGCTGCTCCTGAGACGGAAGGTGCTCCATGCACTGTTTTGTCTGATGCCCAAAGAGTGGCTTTTTGTTTGTTGCATGGCGCTCCGTGTGGCTTGGAGATACTTCACATTTGAAGCCACATTTCCAGCCCTCATGGCATGCTGTAGAAATGTTACAGTTGTTTTTCCCCTTATCTACATAAACAACATAACTTTGTCAGAAAATTGAAAATGTGCACTTTGTCCCATCAGCTAAAACGGGCTGTCAGATAAGGCTTTTTTTTCTCCATTGCATCCGATGAATGATGTAAATGGTTTTTGGCTTTGGAGTTTTTTTGCAAGGCACTAGAGTAAATGATCAGAGTAGTAACATTTTTAACCTTATCTATCATACTGAAACATTTTTTCTGCCTCCAATAAAACATGTCAGAGTCGATTAAGGACATTTTTCAATGAGGTATAATTCACAGATTTTAGTAGCGAATCTAAGAGCACTGAAGTATTAAAGAGGCTGTGAATACTTAATTAAGGCTATGTTACCGTCCTACCTTTGCCTGAATTCACTTAACGCTTTGGAGCTCTGCTCTGAAAACGCGCGATTTGTCTGATGGCGGGGTCAGAGGAGTAGCAGGTAGGATGGCCGGGGATGTGTCACATTGTATCTGGTGACAGGGCCGTGAAAGATACGGCGGCTCAGTACGTTTGGTGGTGCTTATCTGGTACATGAGTGCACATTACTTCCCAAAGACCGGGATCACTTTGGACAGTATCATTAAATGCTACGTCATTACCTGTTATAGAGCAGTGCTTTAGCTTCAAGGGCCTCTTGGGAAACATGGAACAGTCGGAAGAATGATGGGCAAAGATGGAGCCGGCATTAAATTTTCAATGGAAGCAGTATTGGCTTTGACTTTTCAGAAGCCTTATCTGTTAGATGGTGTTTGTCACTGGGCCGCGGAGCTGTGGATGTTCGTCAGTTGGAAGTTGCAGGCAGTTGAACGATATGGACAGGTGAAGGCTCCGTGGGGACTGGCCCAGCTCGCGGAGAGCTGGAGGGGGTAAATTGAAGGTTTATTTATCCCATTCGCTGTCAAGGTCAGCTTGCTAGAGAGCTGTCCTATGGATGCTTACAAATGCCAAAATCCTGGCAAATTGTCGAAAAGAGCCTCCAAATCACTGACCTTTGTACAGCTCCCATCAACGTGCCTGTGTCTCTGAACGGGGTCCTTAGAGAGAGTTAAATGGTTGGTAAAATGAGGCTCATGCCGTTGCTGTAATGTCAACGGAGCTGCTATGTATTTTTTATTTTTGTGTTTTCAGCAACAAGGATGAAGTTAAAGAGATGACTGATGAAAGAAGGAGTTTGGAGTGGGGTAGGGGGAGCTGAGCAAAATAATTATGCTGGTGTGGGTTTTGGCAAACGAGTTGGTCTGAATTTCTACATTTGAGCGTATTTCCAGCCTGGAGTCGGAGGCATCTCTGTGTCTCCATTGTTATGCTCCTTGTCGGAAAGGGGCATTTCATAGTTCTTTTTGTCATCCCTCCTCCCTACTCAGGGTGCCTGATGCAGCCACAGTCTCTCCTGGGGCTGGCTGTTCTGAGTGATGTGTTCTCTTGCTGTGACTTCTCGTCTGACTTTGCCATGACAGCTGATTTAAGGAGGCATGACAGAGCCAGCCATATTGTCTTCTGTTCCTTTTGTTGATGGCGAGCAACACTGCAGTACAGTTAACCAAATGTAGAGGGCATTATCCAGAAATTGAGGAATAACCATGATGTGGAATATTATGCATCCATTAAAAAGAATGCACTAGGGCTCTACCTGTTGACCTGGAAAGATAGCTACAGGATTCCAAGAGAGAATGTGTGAATACTGTGATCAGATTTTACAAAAAAAAATAAAAATAAAATAAAGCCACCTTCTTCCCGAGGTTTCCAGATAAGACACTCAATACATTTGAATTTCAGATAATCAAGAAATAATCTAGAAATGACTTAAAAGCTATGTGTCGTTTACCTGAAATTCAAACGTAACTGGATGTCCTGTGTTTTTATTTGCAAAATCTGTCAACTCTCTCCCCTCCCTTCAGACAGGTAATGTGTATGAACATGATGTATATGTGTGTCTATATGTATGCATGCAGGTATGAGTAAATATGTGTATTTGTATGTGGTTATACAGTCATGGAGTAAATAAAGAAGGATGAATCCTGGATAAGTAACATGGATTTTCTGGAAGAGATTGCATAGGGGTTGATATGAGAGCGTGTGGTGGAGGAAGCAGGTGGAAGGGAGGAAAGGGTGAGGGAAACAGAAAAGGCAAAACGGAAAGCCCATAGGTGGTATGTCATTCATCCTCTTGTTCACTCTACAAAGGATTGTCTAGATTTCCTTTCTCAGGGCCTGGGGCAGGCACCTAGGATTCCGAGGAGGTAGCCAGGGCTCCTGGCCCTTGGGAGTTCAGCTGATAGGAAAGCAGGCCATCCCATCACCATGTGCTTGGATTCTGTGGAGCTTATAGGAGGAGGCTGGAGAGTCAGCAGTTTATCATGCATTGCTGATTTAGAAGAGAAGTGCTGGGATCACGCCTGTAATCCCAGCACTTTGGGAGGCCAAGGCAGGTGGATCACCTGAGGTCAAGAGTTAGAGACCAGCCTGAGCAACATGGAGAAACCCCATCTCTACTAAAAATACAAAATTAGCTGGACGTGGTGGTGCATGCCTGTAATCCCAGCTACTTGGGAGGCTGAGGCAGGAGAATCGCTTGAGCCTGGGAGGCGGAGTTTGCGGTGAGCTGAGATCGTGCCATTGCACTCCAGCCCGGGCAGCGAGAGCAAAACTCTATCTCAATAAAATAAAATAAAATAAAATAAGTAAATAAATAAAATAAAAATAAATTAAAAAAGAGATGATAAAAGGTTGCATCTCAGCATCTCACCAGCCCTGTTTTTACTCTCTGGGTCCAAATTTGGGCTTCCTGGTCCAAATGCCGTCCTTAGCACTCACAAGCTCAGCTCAGGAATGATAACGATTGTCTCACAGTGGGCATGTGGGGACCCCGTGGAAGGTAAGAAACGGCCGGCCTTGGGGGATCCCCTGTCTCATCTCTCCCTGTTTAATGTTGAAGACAGTTGCTGCAGAGGCCGGCACATCCACTATTTATAAGACCATTCAAAACCCTCCTTCTTATTTCCAAATTCAATTAAAGAGCTGTTAATACGTCCCAGGTTTGTTGTAATGAGCCCATAACTGAAACTGACATCATTATCAATTCAAACAAAACACAAATGCTTCATCTTTTGCTTCCTCAGGGAAACACCCAACTTCCCCAAGCCTCAGCCTCTCCTTGGCTGGGAGGATGCTGGGAGGCTTGCCTGGTGGTTTCTTCTTTGCAAATACAAAGAGTTCTGTGGAAGACCTTCCCTTCCCACTGCATGTTGTGCCCTTCGGTCCAATGAGACTTTGATCAGTGTGATTCTGGAATGCTCTTTCTATAGCTGACTTCCCTTGGCAAATTTCTTTCAGGAGGGGAGCAGCTGCAGGAAACCTGGTGGGTGGGAATTCTCTGTGTTGCCATGTGGGCCAAACCTCTGATGTTCTGTGGCCCCAAATATTGGTTTCTTATAATGTGAACTTTGCAAAGCTCCAACACCCATTCTTCTGGGATGAAGAAGAAATAGGCAAATAATTTCATCGGGGTAAAAATGCAGAGAGAGAAGAAGAAAAGTCATGAGGCAGTGGTGATCAGAGGGCACCAGGGCCAGAGGGCAGAGGGTGAATGGTGGTCACAGGGAGTGGCTTCGACGTTCAGCTAGTGTGGGTCATGAGGGTGCCTGAGGATGTTCAACTGGGCTCAGTCACTGGACACAAGGGCTCGCTGGGTTTTTATTGGACAGGGCATTGCAAGAGAGGCACAAAAGCTATTCGGGAGAAGGAACATGAGTAGTCAATGAGCACAAACCGGGAGTCAAGAATTTCTGAGCCCCTGGTATAGCTGCACACTGACCTCATTCATTCTCTCAATAGTCCAAAGACATAAAAGGGTGACAGCCTCAGTATTTTCAGATTAAGACAGTAGGTCACTGGAAGGTTCTGTCTTGCCCAACATTGCAAAAAAGCTTGAGACTGTTTAAACTCAAATTCAAAGATCTTGTGTTTAAAAGTTTCTCAGAGTGGCTGAGAAGTGTGAGTAATTGCAGACTCTTTACCCAACAGGTATTCCTGTAAGCTGTGAACTCATCCACAGGTGGCCTGGAGATTCTCACTGCTAAGGCACAATGGAACCTCTCTCTTGCCCCCTGGGTCCTCAGTGGCTTGAACACAGACCTGTGACTTCTCTCCCTCTGTCCTCCTCTGCATCCTTGACATTGCCCTTCTCTGGAGGGCCTGGACTTCCCAGAGTCTACTGGAAGCTCTCATATGAACTGGGAAATCTATCACTGGGTTCTCACATGGATTTAGGGTGTGTGCCAGTTCTGATGGGGCTGTGAGTCTGAGCTGGGCCACATTGGGAACTAGCACTTCCCACATGCAGTGGGGTTGGTGCTGTGGCTGGGTTGTGCTGCAGCCTGCTCTGGGACGCCAACACAGTCTCTTTCCAGAGCCTGTTTTCCAGAAGGATCTGGCACCTGGAGGCCTGGAGGAGATGCCCATAGGAATGCTAGGCAGAGCATCCTGTAGCACTTGTGATGGAATGAGGTCGACGTGGTTTGGATATTTGTTCCCTCCAAATCTCATGTTGGAATGCAATCTCCAATGTTGGAGGTGGGGCCTGGTGGGGGGTGTTTGGGTCATGAGGGGTGGATTCCTCGTGAATGGCTTGGTGCCCACCCCGAAGTAATGAGTTCATGGGAGATCTGGTTGTTAAAGAAACTGGCACCTCCTCCTCGCTGTCTTGCTCCCTCTTTCCCCATGTGACACACCAGCTCCCCTTTTGCCTTCTGCCATGAGGAAAAGCTTCCTGAGGCCTCCCCAGAAGAAGCTGAGCAGATGCTGGTGCCTTGCTTGAGCAGCCTGCAGAACCATACGCCAAATAAACCTCTTTTTAAAATAAATTACCCAGCCTCAAGTATTCCTTTATAACAATGCAAAATGGACTGACACAGAGAGCAAATTTCTTTTCAACTCCATCAGCTGCCCGGCTCCAGAATCTCAGTGGCCTCTCTGTGTAGGTCAGGAACCCTCAACTACTGTGGCTTATCCCATCCCAAAGTGGAAAATTATTAGTGGTTTCTTTTCTTTCTTCTTTTTTTTTTTCTTTTTCTTTTTTTTGTTTTGAGACAGAGTCTTGCTCTGTCACCCAGGCTGGAGTGCAGTGGCGTGATCTTGACTCACTGCAACCTCTGCCTCCCGGGTTCAAGTGATTCTCATGCCTCAGCCTCCTGAGTAGCTAGGATTACAGGCATGTGCCACCACGCTTGGCTAATTTTTGTATTTTTTAGTAGACATGGGGTTTTGCCATGTTGGCCAGGCTGGTCTTGAACTCCTGATCTTAAGTGACCCACCCACCTTGGCCTCTCAAAGTGCTGGGATTACAGCCATGGGCCACCATACCTGGCTGATCAGTGATTTCTGCACAGAGCCCATCCTGGCCAGTTTCCACCTACCTGAGTTTCTCAGGCTGCTTTTACAAACTCCCAGCGAGGCTGTGCAGATACAAATTCCGGTGCCCAGCACCAAGTCCACAAAGAGGCTCATTGTGCCTTTCCTTCTGTTTTCCCTCCCGGCCCCTTGACGGACCTATGTTAGCCATTCGTTCCTTCCCTCCTTCACTCCCTCCTGCCCTCGTGCACTCACCAGGTATTTAGATGGCCACTGAGGGTTTCCTGTGAATGGACATTGTCCCAGCCTCTGATGATTCTGAACAAAACAGGCAAGGTATCTTTCACCGAGGTTATACACTTCAGAGAAGATGTTGACCATGCAAACAAACACGTAAGATGATTTCAGAGAGCAGGAAGTGCTATGAAGAAAATCCCTCAGATGGATATGATGGTCAGCTCTACCGAGGTCTTTGAGTTGAATCTTGAAAGTCCAGGGGAGCCAACCAAGGGAAGGTCCAGAGCAGGAGGACTGCTGAGAGCGGAAGCATCTGCAAAGGCCCTGAGGTGAGAAGAGGAAGCTGGAGAGAAGCTTAGAGGACACAGAGGCCCATGGTTGAAAATGAGTCTGGGAGACCAGCAGCGTCGGGCCGGGCACGGTCTTCCACCTGGAACTGCATTGGATTTTATTCTCACCTAGTCTCTCATGGAGAGTTCACAGACTGTGGCTTCCTTCTGTGCCTGAAGCTTGGCTTGCACCACTCCCCTCCCTGAGAAACCCTCCTTGTTATTTGTCTACTGACATTTCACTCATCCGAAATACCTCCTCTTCCATGAAGCCTTCTCAGTTTCCCTGGCAGGATCCATTTCTCTCCCATGTGACTCTGTTGGACAAAACATCCTCTTCGTAGCACTTCTCTGGCTTTCAGGGTGTTTCTGAGTCCTGAGGCCTTGCTGTATCCATCTCTGCAGCCCCACAGTACTTGGTGCATGGAATGTACTCAGGCGTCTTCCTCTAAGCCAGCAGCAGGTGCCTTGTGTAGGAATGAGGCTGGTGGAGTGCTCTTGGGAGACGGAGGCCAACGCTGGGCTTCCTACCTTTCTTCTAGATCTTTGGAGGAGCCCTGGGTTAGGGTGGGAGCAGTTAGGCATTTGCCCAGTTATTTTTAGTTTTGGGTGAGCAGCCGGGTAAGAGATGACTCAGACTGGTAAGCAAAGGGACAAGGCTAGAGGCAGGAACAATATCCCTGGCTGTGGGTACCACATCTTTGAGGACCACAACAGGGCTGTGGGACCACATCTGTCATTAGAAGAGCCAATGGTGAGGGGTGTCTTTATCACCACGGGAAGTAAAAATGAATTAATGCTTGAGCAGGAGCTGCCGTGAGGGCAGCTTCTTACAGATTAATGCTGTATGAAGCCCTCTGTCCGCACTGACACATGCCTGACTCCCTGAGCAGACCCTTAGCCTTGGTGGGATTTCAGCAGCGTAGAGAGTCCATCTGAATGATGCGAATCTGTGTCTTCCTTAAGCCGATATAAGGGCTATTCCTATTTACCAGGTGGTTGCCTGGCTGGGATTTCCCCCAGACTGAGCTTGTCCTCAGCAAGGACCCCCCAGTGTCAGCTCCAGCCCCTAGAGAGGCGGCACTGGGGTCTACCATGCAGCATTTATTTTGCTGGCCCTACCTGTTCTGAGCACACAGCCTGCTCTGAGCACACAGCCTGCTCTGATCACCCAGGCCTGCAGAGAGCTGGGAGGCAGCACCTTTAGCAACCCTTGAAGTCTGAGAACACTGTGCCCTCCTAGTACCTGCCTTGCCTCTCAAGGGTCAGCCTTCTCCTCCGTCCACTCCCACCCACCAGCCCACTGTCCTCTGTGCAAGGTGCATGGGCCCATGGGGACCCTCCCTGTAACCTGTCTTACTATTTCCCAGAGCTCTTTCTTTCCTCCAAAGACAAGGTGACCTGGCTTCCTTCTCCTTGTCCTATTTTTGATGACAGGAGTGGTTAAATCAAATGACAGAGAACACGTTATGGTTGCCACTGTATGCCTTCAACCAACAAACTGCCCTTCAGCGTGATGGCTTCTCACTGGCCCATGGCGAGGGGCAGGGGAGTGGGGAGTTATCCCCGTTCTGGGGGTAGGGTCATCACACCCCGTCGTCTCTGCCCCCAACACTGATGCCTCATGGTGTTTAACCATCAGGACCAGCGTCCAGCATCCCCCTCCAGCTGGCTCTGAAACCCCCAGCCCAGCACAGAGCCCAGCATGAGTATTGCTGAAAGGACGCGTGAATCTGTGACTTTTGAGAGGAAATGCTCCCAATGAGTAGCTGACTTTGCTAAAGGAGGTGACGTCCTGACCTTGACCTTGACCTTGACCTTGAGGCAGTGCCACTGTTGTCAATGGGGCTGCAAGTCTGTGCTCTGGGCTGCCTACCTAAATCACACCAACTTGCAAAAAGTCCCGGGATTATTTACAGTTGATCTTTAAACAGCAGTAGATATGAATAAAAGAGCAATATCTCACATCATTAGTCCATAAATATGCAGTTTAGTTTTATTTGTCAAATAAAATAACCTGAGATTGAGCTGCCTAGCTGAAAGACACAGACATACATACGCCTGTCTCCTTGCCTCTCCCTGATGTTTGCAGCACTGCAGGAATGTTCTTTCCCCAAGTGTGTCCTACTCTCTCCCTTTCCTGGGAAGAATCATTCAGGCAGGTTTGCTTCCCTCTCCCTCCGGGGGAAGCCAACTGACTGTCTAGGCTGTCATCGAGGCCATCGGCTCCAGCCCTCTGGGAAAGGAAGAGCTGGAATCCCCTTCCTTGCTTCCCTTATTTAACAGAGCCTCATTTCGATTTTATAAAAGGCTTGGAGTCTGTGGCAGGGTTAGAAGCTGGCTCTGCTCATTGTGGGGGTCTATGCCATGCTCCCCTGCAGGAACAGAGTAGGGAGGGATCTGCTGCAGCCCAGCCTGAATTTTCCGTCGTCACTGCATCCAGCTGGGTGTGTGTAAACTGGCAGGGGTCCTGGGATGTGAGCAGGAAGGCAGGAGGCACACATCCCCCAAGGGAAAGAACTTCCCAGTGTAGGGTGAAGACCAGCTCCGTGTGCCCTGTGTTCATCTGGTGGGAGAGGCCTGGGTGCAGATGCGCACTTAGGTTCTCCTGGTTTAGTGGGCCATATGTCCTGAGTTAGGTGTTGCAGTGGAACAGGGAGGATGGGCTGGTGGGAGCCAGGGCTCTTGATTAGTAGGCATGGTTGGGTGACACGGCCCTGCCTCTTCACAAAGCTGCCTGCACTTCCTGAATCTCTGAAGACTTGAGGTTTTATCTATCTTGGGTGTAGCTCAGCCAGAGCAGAATATGACCTGATGTGAACTTTAGCAGTTGTTGGTAATTTTTTTAAATTTTTTCAATTTTTAATTTTTGTGGATGCATGGTAGGTGTATATATTTATGGGGTACATGAAATATTTTGATACAGGCATACCATATGTAATACATTCAGGTAAATATGGTATCTATCCCCTCAAGTATTTATCCTTTGTGTTTCAGACAATTAGATTATACTCTTAGTTATTTTTAAACAAATAATTAAATTATTTTTACTATTGTCACCCTGTTGTGCTAAATACTAGGTCTTATTTGTTTAAGTTGTTGGACTATGTATATATATACACACATACACACATATATATGTATTTGAGATAGGGTCTCACTCTGTCACTCAGGCTGGACTGCTTTGGCACAATCTCGGCTCACTGTAATCTCAACCTCTCAGGCTTAAGCGATCCTCCCATCTCAGCCTCCCAACTAGCTGGGACTACAGGTGCATGCCACTGTGCCCATCCATTTTTTTTTTTTTTTTTGTATTTATGGTAAAGGTAGGGTTTCTCCATGTTGCTCAGGCTGGTCTCAAACTCCACGCCTCCACACCCGGCCTGTTGGTAATATTTTAAGCAGAGATATTAAAGACAGCGTATCCTGTCAACAGATAACACCACCAAGACTCAGTATATTAAGTCTGAACTTTGTCTCAGAACGTCTGTCTGTTCTTTTGCAAATAGGACCTTGACTTCCAAATTAATATTCGCCTTGTAAGACTCAGAAACAGCTCCGTCAGGGGAGACTGAGGGATGTGATGGTGAATGGAGAGGGTCTTAGGTGAACCCAGCAGCCTCCTCATGCTCACCCCTCAAAACCCAAAGGCTTTCCAGGTCAGGTGTTGGAATGAGAATTTTGCTTGTGCTCTCCTTATACGTTCAGCTTTCACTTCCTCTTGGATCCTTCTAGTGACTATGATAAAATCATCATAGATTTTAGACTAGTAAGTTCCCAGCACCCTCTAAAATTCAAAGACCAGGAACAGAGCAGGGAGGGCTCTGCTATACCCCAGCCTGCATTTCATGATGTCACTGCATCCAGATGGGTGTGCGTAAGCTGGCAGGAGTCCTGGAATGTGAGCAGGTAGGCAGGAGGGACGCATTCCCTCAGGGAAAAGAACTTCCCAGCGTAGGACGAAGGCTGGCCCCATGTTCCCCATTTCCATCTGGTGATGAGTTGGAGGGGCCTTGGGTGCAGGTGTACATAATATACTTTAATACATAAATAAGCCATGGTGTTCAGTTAATATGATTGTTTCTTATTGCACCTCTGCGTGATATGTGTGTCCATAGATGCCATGTTTTATTAAACTAACTGGTGTTATATTTTTGAGAAGGAATTTTGTGATGTAATGAAATTCAAAGTTGTATCTTTCCCATCGCAATATTCTCTCTGCAATGTCCTTCAGAGGCCTAATTCTTTTGTGCTACAAACAGAGAGAAGAGATACCCTCAACTGAGAAATCAGTTTTCTTTTCTTTTTTTTTGAGATGGAGTTTTGCTCTTGTTGGCCAGGCTGGGGTGCAATGGTGCGATCTTGGCTCAGTGCAACCTCCACCTCTCGGGCTCAAGTGATTCTCCTGCCTCAGCCTCCTGAGTAGCTGGGATGACGGGAGCATGCCAGTGCACCTGGCTAATTTTTTGTATTTGTAGTAGAGACAGGATTTCACCATGTTGGCCAGGTGGGTCTCGAACTCCTGACCTCAGAAGATCGACCCACCTCAGCCTCCCAAAGTGCTGGGATTACAGGCATGAGCCACCATGCCTGTAAGGCCGAGAAATCAGTCTTTTAAGGAACCTAGAAGAAAACAAGGAATTAGAATAATTATAAAAAGTGGAAAAAAGAACAGGGTTGTACCAAGTCAAGCTTTCCCAATAAGCTAACCACGAGATGTGTGGAAGTGTTAAACATCAACTCTGGGCCAAGTGGTTGGTTTGAATCGGGGAAGTTTTGCAGCAGTGGCTGCCTTGAAGTTTGATAGGAGCAGAATGATCCTGACATGATTGGTAGGGATGGTCTTCTGGACATGGGAGGGGCTGGCTTTCCCATTGCATATCTCTCATGAAATCTTACCCTTTTGGTGTCCTTGGGAGTTTCATCTTTTTCAGTGATGGTCATTTTCTTGGTGCCAAGATACTGTTTTTGTGCTCAAGCACTTGTCAGAAATTGTGACATAAGACAGAAACTTACATGACTCGCCATGAACAAAAAGGAATGTGTCTTGTTAGCAGCACAGGCAGGATACACAGCCCAGACCGGCAGCTTTTATTGCTTTTGCAAAGGAGAAGAAAATATCATCCAGTTCAATGATGCTCTATCTTTGAAGAAATAGGCAAGATTTATCCTGAAGCACCAGAACAGTGGGTTTCTGATGACCCTCTCCCATTGGCCTCTAGACATGGATGGTCTCAGGGTGTGCTCATCCTTCTGGGGTGGTGCCCGGGCAGGCTGTCTGCATGCAGGTGAAATAAACAGCCCCCAGCACTTTGCTTGGTCACAGGAAACATGCTGGGTGTCGGAGCCACAGCCAAGCGTTGTCCAAGGTACAGACACATCCCCAGCGTAGCCCCACTCAACGAAACCCCTTTCAAGGCCAGGTCTACCCCTGTGGGTTCTTTCCTCTTGGCTTAAACAGGTCTTGTACACCTTAAGCGTTCAAGAGATGGGGCTGTCAGTGTCGGTCAGACAGATGGGCTGTACTCAAATGATCTGGTGTTCATTTCATCATTTCTCCGTTGACACAACTGAGAACGTTTTTCCTCAAATGCTTAGTTCAGATTCGGCTGTTGCACAGTGGGTTTGCCTGTCGTGAAAGCAGCTAGATAAAAGTTGCATGACAAGTATTTTAAAAGACAGGTGTGGACAATAAGGAAAAGTGCAGTGAAAGGTTTAAAACATAGAAACTCTGTGGTCTGGGTTTGTCTTCCTAAGGCCCCTCGAGCAAACAGAGCCCTCTTCTTCTTCCCCCAGTTGACAGAGCGCCCTTTCCTGGGTGTGGGGGTAAAAAGACGTCACCAGCCCTGCTGTCCCTGTAGGTCACAGCTCAGGCCTGACATCAGCAGAGAGAACAGAAGGGTCACCTCCCCGGAGAAGGAAGGAGCTTTGCCTTTGAACGATGCATTTAAAGCATTTATAAAACATCCTTCAACTTCTTCCAGGAACAAAAGTTTTAAATGAAGGAAAGAGCCTCAGCTATTTCAAGGTCTTGGATTCTTTCCCTTTCTGGCATTTGTGAGCAGCCGTGCAGATTTCTTCCTCCAGAAATGGAGGAAGACTGATTTAGCAAGTTTGCAAAGAACCCACTTGTGTGAAACACCTTCCCTCCTGCTTTAAGGTGAAACTCCTCTTTCTAGGAGGAAAGCAGATAGAGGTCTAGGTCTGGATTGCATTGGTCCTAGCATTTGTCACAGTGTTCTACTGAATTAGTGACTCAGTGCAGCAGTCACTTAAAAAAGAGACCCTGACCGGGCGCGGTGGCTCAAGCCTGTAATCCCAGCACTTTGGGAGGCTGAGACAGGTGGAGCACAAGGTCAGGAGATCGAGACCATCCTGGCTAACACGGCGAAACCCCGTCTCTACTAAAAACACAAAAAATTAGCCGGGCGAGGTGGCGGGCGCCTGTGGTCCCAGCTACTCGGGAGGCGGAGGCAGGAGAATGGCGGGAACCCGGGAGGCGGAGCTTGCAGTGAGCTGAGATCTGGCCACTGCACTCCAGCCTGGGCGACAGAGCGAGACTCCGTCTCAAAAAAAAAAAAAAAAAAAAAAAAGAGACCCAGCTCAAATAGAGGGGCCCAGATCTTTGCTGCTTTTGCTCGAGAGTCTCACGGGGTCCTTGTCAATTTCTATTAACCCATGGCAGCTCCAGGAGGAGCACTCAATTCATGGTTTGTGTAGGTGGCTCTCTATTGGTCACACAGAGAACTCCTTGAGAGCGGGACAGCATCTTATTTTAGCATTTCCAGCCAATGGCTAGAGTGCTGGGCAACAAAAGGTGCCCAGTCAATGGTGATTGATTATTCGATCCACATTTAATTGACTGCCTCGCCCCCACTCGTCCACTCACACAATAAGACCATGCAAAGGTGTGGTAGGAAATGTTCTGATGGTCAAGTTTTAACAACATGAAGTGTAGAGTCTCCACGAGAACATCTGTGGATTTTTTATGGTTTCTGAACGAGTTTCCCATGACCGTGCTGCTGTACATGCCTTCATTCAGATTTTGAACTTAAGGACCACCTGCTCTACAAAGTCCTATCTGTGTCCCGCAGGTCGGACCTGTATGCACAGGACACACAGACCTTAGAGACATGACACTCCTGGTGGCATCTGTAGGAAGGAGGCTGGGAGGAAGGACTGGCAGGAACTGCCGCGCACCTCTAACCGGAGTCATGAAGGCTGGTCTGAAAACAGAGGTGTGGATGGCTGGAGGAAGTGGGTGAGAGCAGCTTGTGTCTGTTGCAGAGGGAAGGAAAGGGGCACTTCCTTTTGGAAAGACAACTGGTGTGATTCAGGGAGAGGCGAAGTCGACAGAACAATGCCAAAAAACCTTCTTGATGACTGAATTCCAGGATCACAGCCCCTGCTTTCCATGACAGGGTCAACCAAGGCTGTGGTCTTGTGTGCACCCGTCAATTAAAGCAGGAGGGAAGTTTCAAAGCAAAGTCACTCCAGTAAAAATTTAAAACCCTGGGCTGACTTTAAGGATGCACGTGAAATCATGACAAAACAAGGATTCTATTTTATTTTCTTTTCCATGGGCTAAATTATTTCAGTTCTTGGTGCATAAGTGTTTTGAGATAGCATCATTTTTCCCCCCTAAAGATAAATCCTGGAGACACAGGGGACTTCTCTTGAGGAGGGATGCTCAGATCAATCAGGAGAAGCCAGGTGGGAAGGAGGGCCCAAGACAAAGGGCCTTGCCTGGAACTCTGCAGCAGGGTTAGGGCGCGTGTGAGCCACCCGTTGCATTTCTGTCTGTGGTTTTCATCAAGGTTCCCTCTTCTGTGACAGGTAATGTCATTGCACGTACACAATTTAAGACAGAGCATCTGGTGCTTCTTGGACCTTCAAGCAAGAGTCACATCTCAGGTGAAGCTTGGCAGTTTTTAGGTGAACAAAGTAATCAAAGCAAAAATGTCAACTAATAATAATAATGATGATGATGATATCAGAAGAATGTCCAATGCCATGGTTGGATTCCCAGAGGGCAGCATCTGCTCATGCCGTCAACAATGTGGTGCCATTTCAATCATTCTCTTTTTGTCCCAAAGACAGAAAAAAAAAATAGAAAAAAGAAAGAAAGAAAGAAAGAAAGAAAGAAAGAAAGAAAGAAAGAAAGACAGACAAAGACACCATGAACTGTCTATCCTCTTGGTAATACACCTGTAAATAAACATGTCAATGTCCACACACAATGTACATTTATGCAGAATCCATCCTCTCTGTGCTTCTGTAGTTACCAAGTAAAAGTCCTTCTAAGCCTAAGAAATGACAGTATTAATTCAGTCTTGGGGTGTGGGGGGAAAGGTGGACTATCTTCAAATAAAAAAGGCGAGGCTAATGAAGTGGCATCCACGGGGGACTGGGAAAAGAAGAGGCTTCTTGTGGGAAAGTAATTATGTCTTCACTGACCCTCCTGGGGTACCCCCAGTGGCGGGGACTCTGCCTCGTGGTGTGACATCTCCTTTCGGGATGAGCTGCGCGTCACCTCTAGGAGCCCCCCTTTCCACGGATGCGTTTTCTAATCAGTTCACATGATTGAGCCTCCAGCAAGTGATGCTTTACTTAATTCCTTTCCGCCTGTAGGGTGTGAGGTTCGGAGGCCTCTCGTCAAAACTTTGGAGGGCTCTGTCAGTTTGAAAAGAACATGACCTTTAAATTGTATCAGTATGTTTGCTGGTGCATAAGGGAGAGGAAAGGTTCGTCCTGATGGAAAACCACTCAGAAGCCAAGGAGTAATTCAGAGGGAACCAGCCCAGGAAGGTAATTCGTTTATACGTAATTTGCTAAGTGGGGCGAGAATGGGGTCATGTACCTGCCGGGAGAGAAAGGCCTTAAGGTTTGGGTCTGGGGACATTTAGCCCATCTTAGGGTATTTTGCTTTCCATCGCTTCTCACCTCTGAGCTACAGATATTGCTCCACTGTTCTTAGAACAAGTAAATCAGTTTACTCCTGTGACTGCAATTGAGGGGCCGATTTTCAGAAAGATTCTACTTACACAACTGTCAGCCCTGGAGTTGAATCATTGACTCCTCCAGAGAAATTAGCAAGGTCTGGTCTGATACTGTGTGACGCAAGTAGGAACATGAGGACTGATTTTGAGGTTTATCAAAAAACTGCTTTTTAGAGATAAAGCGTCTATTCTGATTTTATTTCATAAGTCTTATTAGAATAAAGAGAATTCGAGAAGCCCATCTGTTTCATGCACGCCCCCGTGCACACACACACCCCCATCCCCACACTTTTTATTTGTGTATTGTGTATAGTTTTTATTGTGTTTACTTGTGTAATTTTTTTAAAAGTTATATTACTTTGAATTTAGAGGGCCTTTAACGATGACCCTTTGTGTCAAGAATTTGTTCCTACCTCTTTTTTCTAGTTAAAATATTTGGATTTATAAATGCAGAAGAAAATAGAGGCTAAGATACCGAACATTTCCTGGTTTAAGGAGGGGACCAAAAATAGCAATTTGAGCTTGGAGCAGACGTATACTTATTTTATTTTATTTTTTTTAAGTTGTAGCATCTTTATCTTTCAGAATCAAGAAAGCTGCCCACAGTGTCATTCTTCAGCTGAGAAAAAAGAGAGATGACTAACTCCTCGGACTGGAGTGAGGACTCACAGAGGTGGCAGGACACTGACCACCTATGTCTCCATTTCCTGGGCTGTCACACTGGGGTAGAACATCTCACTCTCCCATGGAGGATTATGTTATTTTTGGAGATTAATAATTTTTGAGGAAGAAAGGTGGCTTCCTCAAAAGGAAGTCACATGAAGAAGCAACTTACACGGTGGTCTCTTTATATAAACATATTGTGACTAGACAATGTATTTGTTCTCTGTAGCAGGAAAGAGCAATGAGCAGGCTCCCGACTCTAGGCCCCGTTTATCCTCACGTTGTGAAGCATAATCATTTGTCAGTTTAGGTGAAGCCCCTGTGCCCGGCTGCAAACCACGGTGCTGTGAAGTATTGACTGAGTCCGGGTGCCTAATGCAAAATGCAAAATAGGAATTGAAACATACTTGATGGAATTAAAACATTAGTATTGGCTTTCAGCTCTCGGTTCTCTAGCTCCTGTAATAAATGCAGGGCATCTTAAAAACAAAACCCAACAAACCAGCAGAAAACAGCCGGGCGCCTTTGCAAGGCAGGAGAGGCACAGAACCTCGCTGCAAGATTTGCGAATTGATTTTCTCCAGTGTGGACTCAGGCAACTGTTTCATCTCTAACTTTGACATATACTTTTCATTTATTTTAAGTAGAATGATCTTATTTTTACCATGGGTATAGGAAGACACTGTGACGTGCTAGATAAATGAAATAATCCTGATTACCACATTAAGCCATACACAGGGAATCTTAAAAAGAAAGTGCTATAAAAATCTAACGTGGATACACTTACTCGAACATCAGTGTTTATCAGCATGTATATGCACTGGGCCTTCTCTGAAGCGGAGGTCACCACAGCATGGGATTTGGGGTCTGACCTTTGCCAAGGAAGTCCATCATGTATTTCATATGAGATACCTTCCTAGAGAAATGAATCTGGTTTTGGTCCCAGACAGGAATCCTGTCTTTCATCAAATAAGTTTAATATTCATCAATATGACAGGAACCAATATGTATGGTTTTGCCTCTCTGCTCCTAGAGGTCTTTATTTAATCCTAAGTCTTGGGAATCTGAGTAAACTGTGATGACCAGGCCCGTATGCCCAATGGGATCCAGGAACAGTGTTTTAATCTTATTTCCTCAAGGATCTGTGGAGATCTGTGTTTGGGTTACAACCCTGTTGCTCTCCAAGGGGTAGCGTGCTTGGGCCAGGGAAGAAAAATGGCGCCCAAGGGTGGTCATGTTTGGGCTCCAGACATACCCACTCATTTAAACCTGTGACATTTCTGGCAATCTTGATTGAAAGCAAAGACAGCCACAGAAATATTTTCTAATGGGTTCTTTAGACTGTTCAAGGACCACATCATTCCCTTCTCCTGTCCTGGAGTTTCAGACATCTGTCTGGTGTGGAGGCACTGTTCCAATAAATCCCCTGTCCTTGGGAGATCAGAGGTGAAATGGGATTGAGGAGAGGGTTCACGGACAGTGGGAACCTTCACCTGGCCCAAATCCATCGCCTCAGCCAGTAGTCCTTGATAGCAGAGCCCAAGGGAAGCCCACCATGTGCGTGCTCACCGGCTTCTGTTGTCTTGGGCTGGCCCGCAGGCAGCCACACCGGGCTTCAGGATGCCTTGTCCTGATGTAGCCCAAAGGTTGCTCGTTCTCTTTTATGTCATAAATCCCTGTGGCTTTGGTAGACCTCCCGTCTGAGGCGTCTTAGGACTACGTTACTAGATTTGCTCTTTTGCATCGACAAGATGTGCTTGGCCTTGGAGTTCCTTTCACTGCAGGCTTGAAACCCTGAGTTCCTGGGACTGCATCTGGCACCAAGCTCTCTCTCCCCAGAGTTCAACTCCAGGGTTATTGTGGGTGAGGCAGGCAGTGCCAGGAGGGAGGCCCTTTGAGCTCAGCCTGCAGCGTTATCACCAGTTCCTCTAGTCTGAAGAGCTCAGAATAATTTCTGATGATTTCCCCCAAGGAGTGGGGGTGGTGTGGTTAATAATATTGCAGCGGGCACAGCAGGTTTTGGGTGGAGAGAAAGCAGCTGGGCCTACTGAGTAGGGAATTTTATTCTGGGGTCTGAAACTTTCCTGAAACTTGGGCCAGGTTGGATGAGGTAACTCCATGACTCTCCAGACACATTTTGAGTGAATTGGTTTCAGCTTTCACAAAATGCTAATGTTGATATTGTTTACGTCTGGTCGCATTGTTTTTCACTTTAAAATTACAGCTTTAGTACATCAAGCTAATTTCATAATACTGTATTAACTTAATATTCCATAAATCACACATGTCAGATTGCATTGTTACGGATGTGCAAAACCCAAATTTACTATTCAGACTCTCCAAACACATGTATTCATAATTTGCTTCAGCAAGCCCCGTGCTGCCATATAGGGTTAAGGAATTATACATTCCAATGCTAGGCACAGATCACACCGCTCTCTCTCTCCCTGCAATTGTTCTCCATACAAATTGAAACAATATATTTCCAGCCATTTTCATAGTTGTAATTACTAGCAAAAATCGTAATACCGTGAACATATTTTAAACACCTGCACTTTTGGTCCAATTCATTTTTTTTGTAAGCGGAGTGTTCTCATTTGAATAAGGTTGAGAAAGCTCACTGGTGGTAGGAATGGCAGGGTATTTTTTTTTCCCCTGGGGAAAATGATAACTTTTGACTTGGAAGGAGAGATAAAGAGACTAGCAGAGGGAACTCAGCTTGTACCTTCTCCTCTCCCTTCATCCCTTTTCTCTCCTCTCATCCTCTCTTTTTCTCTCCTCTCATCCTCTCTTTTTCTCTCCTCTCTCTGTGCCTGTCTCCCCACCACCACTGACTCTCTCTTTTTTCACCTTGGCAAGAAGAATTTAATTTCAGCCTATTTGGCTTTTACGTGGTCCCTGGTCCTCTTGCAAGGGTGCAAAGTCTCTGTTTAGCCCGGCTTGCTGGTTCCGGGGAACAAAGGCATGCTGTCAGTGGGGGAAATGGTGGTGGGCTGGGGCATGGAGGAGCCTCTGTAGGTTTTTAAGCACACACTGTCTAATCGGGCTCTGACAAGTCCATTGTAAATCAAAGGTCTGGTAAGTGGGGATGCCAGAAATGTTTGATCTCCTTCCAAGCCTTGAAACAACTTGCTTATTTTTTCTGCAGTTTGGCTCCTCACTAAAATAAAACATTGCGAGATGAATGTTCTGACGGGTCATTGTGTGTCAAGCTGTCACTCTGTAATGGTTACATATTTCAGCTGGATTGAGGTGGTGCTGGTTGGGGGAGGTTTGGGGGAAAGAGAGAGGGAGAGAGGGAGGCTAAGAAAGGAGACAAAGAATAACAAGATTTCTGCTTTCTCCTTGTGGCTGATCTTCATTTAAACCAAACACTTGTCATGTTCAGGGGAAGTTTTATAAATTTTTAATGATATTGGGTACAACTGGTGCTTTGAAATTTGCTGTACTTTAATTTTTTCTTCGTTAGCAAAGGTTCACTAATGCATTGAAGTGCTAAGAGCGTATCCTGGGGATGCCACGATAATTGTGTTGTTAATAATATTGTGGCACTAGTAATGTTCTCCTGGTAATCAAGGCATGAGATTTTTTTTTAATATATTCAGTTATTACACTGCATCTCGTACAAATCATGTCAATTACAATTGCCAGCCTGTGACAGTTAAAATAATTGTATACGTTTTCTAGAATTTTCCATTGGCTTGGCTAATCAAGCTAAAAAAAAAATCAACACATTATTTGCATTAATTTTGTTTCTAGTCTATTTCCACTCCTAAATCATTTGTCCATCTACTTCAAAAGGCAGAACAGGAAGTATTTTAATAATAAATATACAAACACATTCACACCAACCTAATTTAGGAATACTCCTATAGGTCTGGCAAGACGGAATCATCTGGTAGGAATGTTTTGTGTGACTGGATTTATGACTTTAACTAGTGTGCATGCATGCTGATATTGAGTTCACTTGGGATATGTGGATTCTATGTTTATATAGACCGATCTTGTAAGAACATTCATTTTAGCATTTGCTATTTCTGTATTCCGTCCGTAGTTCTGTCTAGGTCAGGAAAATTGCATGATTTTGGTCTTTCCTTTTTGGCTTCACTGAAATAGCTCAATATTCCTCTGCACCAGGAAATGATGTATGTAATACTTTGCAGAACGACACTGCAAATTTGCAGCTCAAACACTAGTCTACTTCTGTGAGCTCTACCTCCTGACCGGCACTGAAGGTTTCTTTATTTGGAACTAAAGTAGCTAAACACTCAAAAAGTACTGAACATGCGAAGCCGACTGCACACGGAATCCCCTGCGGTGTCTCAGCAAATTTCTCCATAGCCTGGGCTCTCTCTCTCTCCTTCACCTAGCGTCCCTCTCCCCATCACCACTGAGAACAGGGAGGGGTTTTGGTTGCATACAGGCATGTTGAATGAGGACTCCAGGGTGCACAGGAGAAGGGGAGGAGGGGCTGGAAGACTCTCTGAGGAAACTTGTCCTGCCTGGCTGCCATGGCATGGGGACAGCGGGTCGGGGTACCTCTCAGGCAGACCCTGAAGAGTGAGCTGCCTGGCCTGTTTTAGCCGTGAAAAAGAGAGGCTTGGAAAACAAGCAGGGAATGTAGCAATTTCTCAAGGGACCCTTGAAAAGAAGGAGCAGCATTCTTGCAAAACAACAGTAGCAGAGGGTTGGAGCAATGACAGGTGGACATGCTAGAATTATCCGAGAAATTATCCGGCACCTTGGTGATATTATTTGGAGAATTATAAAAAAGCTCCCCAGTTCCTGAGGCCCTCTTCACCCCCTCCACCACCATCCTCCCTCTACACTGTGCTGTCCATGGCATCCAGATTTTGCATGAGGATCAGTGGCTACAGGTTATGGGGGTCAGGGCAGCAAAATATTTTTCCCTTTTTTAATGCAATCATATTCTCTTAAACATGGCTTGAACAAATCATCTCTCAAAACGTAGAATTTATTTCTCAACTTTGCCTGGAGGTACAGCAGCAAGAACAGATTTTTTCCCTCTCTCTAGCCCTTTGAGTCCTGACCATACAGAATGGATGGCTTTAGAACTGTACACGGACAGGAAAATCAATGCGTCATACCAGGAGGCTTCAGGGGTTAGGTTCCCATGTCCATGTCAACAAGGCTATTGGTTTTTTTAATGCTCCAAAGTTATCACTTCCCGGCTGCTAGAGCCACCGCTGTGACTTGTGTGGTCAAACCTTAACAAAAGAATTTCCCTTTGCCCACCACTCGGTGGCATGGAATTTAATTATTGCACAGAGAGAATTTTTCCAAGTATGACAATCTAAAACAAACAAGTAGGCCCCCAACCACAGACGTTCCCAGGGCAACTGGCTGGTGTGTTACAGCTGGGATCAGGGATCTTGCTGGGGGCCGGGGTACCACATTTGTACCAAGCCTCAGCTCTGCAGCAGGATGGCAGGCGACTGGCGAGGTCTCTGCTATCTCTGGATGCTCTGGGGATGCAGGTTGCTGGAAGAAAAGGACAACATGGCCTTCTTCAGGAGGGTCACCTTGCAATCAGTCAGAATTGGGGGTGGCAGACAGCTAGGACCATGGGCATCTCTCCTGCTTTGAGCTCAATGGTCTATTTAAGGAGGTTTGTCGGTAGAATTACGAGCTCTCAGGTGACGACCATGTTCCTTCAATTAACACTTACTGTCATTAGATTTTAACGCGAGTATCCGAAAGGCCTTGGCTAAATCTTTGTGATTTAATCATCCCAACAACTGCATTTGGTTTACTGGGGAGTCCTTGTGCCCTGACGGTAGCCCTATATGAAGACCTAGAATTTCTCAGATTGACCGAGTTCGCAGCCGCCCTGGATCCAGACCCCTCTTGATCTGCCTGGCCAGGCAGAGACCCTGTGCCCTCCTAAATCGGCCCTTTGCTCTGGTTTTCATTCTCCGCGCCCCTCCCCCAGCCGCCTTTCCCTGGGCTGTCCTGTCGGCGGTGACACAGTGCCAACGCCACAGTGCTGGAGACCGCAGTGAGCATTGCTCACTCGCAGCGGGCGGATGAAAAGGCAGTGCAGATGTAATTTGTTTTCAATGGCTGTTTCAAAAGAATAATTGTGGTGACATTGCGGGATCAATATTATAGATTTTTGTTTTCAAGTACACTGTATGTGTGGTGCTAAGGGGAGGCAGGAAATACAACGCTGCAGCCTGAATACAATAAAAATGGATTGAGGTCTGCGGGTATTTGTCGGCTGCTAGCCATCACGGGTTTGGGACATCATTGGTGGGATTACCGAGTTTGTCCTTCGGGTTGGTATTTCATGGCGAGTGGTGTGCACATTTCCTGTAGTTTTCCTTTTTGGCTTCTTTTGGGAGTTGTTTCCTGAATCCGTGTGAAGCAATCCGAGACGAGCTTCCAAAATCAGAGCCTTGGCTTTGCCGGCTAACAAGTGGAGGTGGCCGGGGGTGGTGTGCTGGAGAAGGTGTGTGATGATCTGTGGAAGGGGCTGGACAGTTTCAGGAGAAAGCGATAGCTTCTAGTCCAGATTCGGGGTAGGATGACTCCGGAAGCCATCTATTTCCTCCAGCTCCTCCTGCAGCAGCCTCCAAAACGCAGGCCACCTCAGGAGCGTCTGTGGGTCCCGGATTGAGACAGGGACTTGGTGATGGTGGCAGCAAGTCCCCAGGCATCCCTTGGACCGCTTTAGACGGCAGTCTCATCCTTGGGCAAGACAGCAAGCTCTTGAGAAAAACACTCTGCTCAGAAAGCTTGTCTGAACCCCAAGATTGTCACTTTAAAATCCTAAGAACACCAGAGGAGGTGATGAGGACCTCCTGAGTTAAGGCAGGTTCCCTGACTCGGGGTAACTGCACAAAAGTGTAGATCCCAGGGTGAAAATTATATGAACAAAGAATTAGTAATAAAGCTGAATAAATGTAATGAGATGTGAAAGAGAGCATGGTGAGCGCTTTCCCCCCTGTCTTTTGTAATTAGCCCTTGAAAGAAATGGAAATCCTGGCAAAATACCTTTCTAGTCACTGGCTTCAAATTGTAAGTGAAAATGATTTGTTTTGGGCTGAGAGACTTGCCAGGCAGGGAGCAGGATTTCTACCTGACATCCGGAAGGATACCCAGAATGTGACAGCTGGAACATCTGGCCCAAATGACACAGTTGACAGATGGGGAAACTGAGGCACGCCATTTCTAGGGACCTGCCTGGTCTTGCGGTGAGTTTGAAGAGACTGCATATTCTGACTTTCGACCCAAAGCTTCCCATGAACTTGGCTCTGGTTTGGGTGTATTTTGTTTGGAAAGCACAAAGTCTTTTGTTATTTGCTTTTCCTTTTTCTTTCATTCTTTCCTTCTTTTTATGTTTTAATTGAGGACAAATATAAAATTGGGCAAGTTCCACAGCATTCCAGTTCTGGATTCTCTTGAAAAAAATCAGAATATCTAGCAACACAGGGCTCCTATCTTGCATGGCAGCATCTAGCCGGTGTGAAGTCCCTGCTGCCAGGTTTGGGCGAGATTCTCCCTCCCTTGCTCACCTTCAGCCTAAGAAGCATTTGAGCTTGTCAGTCCTATTCTAGAGTGCATTGCGGCATTTGTGAGACTGGACAGCTTTCCTGCTCTGAGACCTCTCTGGCACACTTGTGAATTTAGCATAGTGGTGAATATCAGGGGCACACTTCCCTCAGAGTTACTCTTATCTTGGTCCTATGGAGCATAGACTAGGATTAGTAAAATATGAACTGATTGGCACCCTAGGACCTCTAACACCCTATGTTAGCAATTTGTGTGCCTGTGTGATGCAAACTCTCTGGAAGAAATAAAAACCAAACCACCTACACATTTCAAAATAGCCAGATGTTTACATTCACACTTCCTGAAGATTTAAAGCCATAAACATTCGCTGAGCTCCTGGCTTGAGGTTTAGGCAAGAGAGAACGCCTTCTCTCAAGGAGTTCACAGTCTAACGGGAGAAAACATAGATGCATTAATTACCTAAGATGTAAACTCAGGACTTGTTCACTGAGGTCCTGCTGTGTCCTAGCCCCTTCAACTACTTTTTAAGTCACTAGGCAAGGAAAATACCCACAAAAGACAGCGTATGGTGAGAAAGGCTGTGTTTATGTGTTGAGGCATTTAAGTCTGGGTTAGGGGAATTAACATCTTAGTCACTAATTTAACAGCTATTTTTTTGTCATCTGTGAGTGGGGCATGGTACAATTGCTAGAACTATAATGGTGAGCAAAACAGACATTAATCCAACAGTAGCACAAAAATTCAAACTCCTAAGTGCTATGAAGGAAGATTATGCTATGATATGCTATGAGTTCACATAACAGAGAATCTAACCAAATCTGGGGAGTATCAAAGGCTTCTCTGAAGAAGACATTTGGTCTGAAGGTTAGATAAAGAATAGAGATTACGAGAGCTTTCTACACAGAAGAATCAGGATGTTCAAAGGCCCTGGGGCAGGAGAAAACCTGTCATACCCAGGCAACTCAAAGAAGGCCAGTGCAAACTGGGACAGAGAGCATGGAAGGAAGTGGTGTGGGGAGAGGAGCTGCAGAGGTATACTGGTGGAGGCCAGACCAAACAGGACTCTAAGGCCCAGAGTAAGACACTTGGTCTTTGTCCTCAGAGGAACAGAACACAGGAAGGGTTTTGGAATATGTGTGTGTGTATGTGTGTGTGTGTGTGTGTGTATACATATGGCAACACAAACAGATCTGTCTTTTAAAATAAGTGTTTATCCTAAGTCGGGTTTCCAAGAAGTCAGATGCTGAGCCTCTGAAATTTGTGTAGAGGGTTCCCTGGGGAATGCTTTTAGGAGCAACAGCTGCGAAGAGTCAGAAAAGCAAGATGGGGCACAAGGAGAAGTTGCACCATCATCAAGTTGCAGAAGAGGCCTCGACAAATGTTATGGTACATGCATTGGTATATGGTACATATCAACAAATGTATGGTATTAGCATGGCTCTGCAGAAATGTCCTGCCATGGAGTTTGGGGCTTTAAACCGCCATATCCCCATTGCACCAACCAGTCATTGGATGTGGGCTGCCCCTGGGGAGGAGATGTAATCTTGAATAAGGCCATTCTCTTCAGCTAAGGACAATTTTCAAGGGGGAACTCAGTAAAGAGCTGCCAGCCACCAAGACTCTCAGGAGCTGGAGTGAGTGGCACACAGAGAACACTACAGTCCGCCCCTTGCATTATGTAGAACTACTTGTTTCATATAATAAATTTTATAAGCAGCTCCTCCAGGATCTCGGCTGGTTCTTTTTTTCAGGGGGGGACTTATAAGAGGAGAGTCATCGGGACAAACCACAATCCCACCCCTGCAGTTGGTCTTTGGGCCACATCTATGACTCATCATCTCTGCCTTCTGTCCTGCCAAGCCCTTTGCTTCTCCCCACGATTCTCTATATGTCTTATGTCACTATTTGCTCCTTATCCTTGGCTGACACTTCTATTGGTCTGAGCTGCTCAGCTGGTGCAGTGACCAAGCCCTCATCTCTAAAATGTATGGCTCTCTGGACACCATGCCCTTCTCGACATGGCTGTTGCAGTCATTCTGTTTTCATGATAGGGCCCTGGTGACAAAGGGTGCCCTAGTGGATCAGCTGGCTGCATCCATCATGTAACAACAACTCTATCTCCTCCTTTCCTTTCTTGCTAGACTCTCAGCATAAGAATCCTAAGTGAAGAAGGGACAGCTGTGGCTAAAAGTATAATGGGACTCTTGCCAAGTTCTCTGGTGGAAGAGTGCCTTGTCTGGGACTCAGAACCTCTAGATGCACAGGACCTGGAGTTACCAAGATGCTAAGCACTAATTCTGTAAATGGATCAGTGGGAAGGATGGAAAGCAGGGCCACTCCTGCTTCTACCCTTTGGATACTGATCTCATGTATTCCACCTGTTGGGGATGCACAAACATACAATTTTCATTGCTTTGGAGTTTACACTGAGTTCTGGAGAAGGATGTCCTGTTCTTCCAGGATATCATCCTCAAGTTGGTGCTTGAGCTGAATCTTCAAAGGGCCATTCTATTGCTCTACCGAGTTGGCAGTTTCCTTTGTGTTGCGGTAAGTGATAGAGCCAGTGTGTCTCATGGTCATATTTCCACTCTCATGGTCATATTGCCACTCTCATATCTTCCCTCGCTACAATGCAACATTGTGTGGGATCTAGTGTTGGTGTAAACTCTTGGATAGTAGTGCTAACTAAAGACTTGTGGCCAGGAAAGGCAAACTCAGATCTAGAGTATGTGAATTCCTGTCAATTTGAATCCCTACTTTTTCCAAGGTGGAAGGGATCCAGTGTAATCAAGTTGCCCCCAAGTGGATGAAGTCACATTAGGGCTTAACACATTGGTTTCTGTGGCTAGCAAGTTGGATATTTGGTGGTGCTAGGAGCTAGATTAGTCTTAGGGAATAGGGATTAATGGTACTGGGCCCATGCATAATGTTTGTGCTATCATGTCTTTGCTGCATTTGTGTGGCCATTGTGCAAGCCCAAAGGCCAATGACAGAGACTAGCCCTATATCAACAAGCCAAGTCATTCTTTCTACTTGTCTGTTTACTGCTTCTTTTGTGATGAATGCTCCCTGATGGCATTACTATGTAATACAAGGATCATCCCACTTATGCCTTCTCATAGACCCATTCATAATCCTCTCTTTCCCAGGTCTTTATCTTTAGTCTTCCAGCTGTTCCATTTCCAGGGCTCTTGACCAACCAGCCAAGCCATTTGCTACTACCCATGACTCTATACGTATTCTTATGTCAGCCCACTTATTTTTCCATACAGAGTAAATTACCAGATTCACCACCTGAAGTTCAGCTATGGGGAAGAATTTTTCCCTAACTACCGTCTTTCAAAGCCATCACTCTGTGGGACTGTATAGCATAGCAGGGGCCTGTTTGCAGCTTGTATTCACACACTGAGCTGAGAACCAAGATTAGCCTTTTTCTTTCTCCACAAGCTGATTATAAGGGTCACCAGGGTTCTGCAGGTGTTAACTGAGGAAGGAGGTACTGGTGGATCAGTACTGTACTGGGTGTCATAGGGGTCTGGGCTACCAGCTCATGCAGCTTACCTGTGCCCTGTGGTCCTACTCATGCCAATTCTAGATCAAATTCTTCCCTATTACAATGGGTAAGTTCTACCTGACCTTATGACTTGGTGGCTCTGACAAAACCCAGTTCATGATGGAAAGCTCCTACTGGTTGGTAACTGGGTGGTAACTGGGCGTTCTGTGGGCAGAAAATCTGTCTCTACAGGGCCCATAAGTGAACCATGAGTAGTTGTTGTTTTGTTTATTTTTATATGGTGCATAATTTCTTACTGCATAAATTCTGCATAGTTGTTTCCCACCTCAGTGACTCTGTGTCTGCTGGGCCATGAGGAATTTCCCAGATCCCGGTCTGGTTGCAGAGACCTCTCCTGATTGGTGCCCCTTTCAATGGAAGACACTCTTGTCACTCAGTACATGGATGGCTGCAATATTCTGAAATGTGGGATAGCTGCCTCCAGAACACACAGAGGTGTAGCTGACAGAGTGAAATGTGAGATGCAGTGTGAAATGTGAGGTGTCCTTCCTTTCGGATGGGTTGCCCTGGTAAGTCCTTTTTTTTTTTTTGAGACAGAGTCTCTTTCTATCACCCATGCTCGAGTGCACTGGCATGATCTTGGCTCACTGCAACCTCCAGCTTCCAGGTTCAAGAGATTCTCATGCCTCAGCCTTTTGACTAGTTGGGTCTACAGACTATGTCACACCTGGCTAATTTTGTGTGTGTGTGTGTGTGTGTGTGTGTGTGTAGAGATGGGATTTCACCATGTTGGTCAGGCTGGTTTCAAACTCCTGGCCTCAAATGATCTGCCTGCCTTGGTCTCCCAAATTGTTGGGGTTACAGGCATGAGCCACCCCACCTGGTCCCTGGTATGTCTTTGATCATTAGACCCTCAAAAACTTCATTGACTTGGTGGGTCTCTGAAATTTCTTACAGCTTATCTCCCACCCTCTGGAGAGCATGCATCTCACCAAGGTCATCTACTGTCATCTTTCACGATCTATCTTGTTTTTGTAGGAATCAGACTGGTGAATTAATGTGATATGATGGGACCTACCACCCTTCCATCATATACATATTTTCTACATTGGATGGTGCAGGAACAACTTGAGAGACTTCCACTTGACCTACTGCGCCATCATGGTTCTTGCCCAAAGGTCCAAGGAGCCACTCTGGAGATCTGCCAAGTTCCAAGGATATCTATTTTGATGATACATTTTGGGGACTTGGAAATTACCATTAGGTGGACTTCCTCAGAGCTGGATCTGGGCCTGGATTCTATTTTTTCCCCAGCTCCTTCATGTGTACACTCAGGCCATTTTGCTAGGAAGCAAAATGAGGGTGAGTGTTGGGGAGAAGCTGAAGATCTTGAATAGGAGAGGTTCAATTTGGTTCCCAGTCTGAGAAAGCTGCAGGAGATTTGATGAAGTAGCCTTGGGTTTCCCAACATGGAAGACATGCAGATGGTATTAAATAATATAGGATATTATATTTATACATTAAATCATATTGAGTTACAAGGTAGGACAATTATTCCTTTTCCAATTCAACATGTTTGAATATTTGCTGTGGTTCCAAAATGGACAGGCTGAGGCCTGTTGCATGGGAGTTGGGACAAAAATAATTTTCCCATACAAATATGGCCTGGAAATTGATGGATTTTTATAGTATTGCCTTCCTCAAAGTCTGAAGGTGGAATTATTCTGTTGTCCTGATTCAAGAAATATAGAAGGACAGCTTTCTGCAGAGGAATTAATGGGCTTTTCCTGCAAGCTTATTTCTCCAGCTTATTCCCCACCTTAGATATGATGTCTCCACCTTCTTATCTTAAGCAACACATGTGACTGTGTGGGCTGTGAACACAGGGGAATCACTCGAATCTCACCAATCTAAAAATGAGGAAAAAGGGTGGCCCTATTTTGCCTTCTTGTTCTGAAAAATTTAATGTGTAAATTTAAATTAAATTTTAAAATTTAATCCTATGGAAGAACATACTTTCTAGGATTTAAACTGAATACGGAACTCCCTTGGGTCAGAATGCCCCTTCTAAAACTTGACATGTTCTCTTCCGGTCTCTTCAGTTACTTTGCCCAGCTTAAGGTAAAGCCAACTTTCATGGAACTCATTTTTATCATGCTGGAGATCAAAAGCGGAATAACCTTGGGATGTGGAATTTTCTGATAAAAGAAATCATAAGATTGTGTGTTAGTTTTTGATTGCTGCTGTAACAAGTTCCTGCCAACTCCGTAGCTTAGACAATACAAGTTTATCATCTTGCAGTTCTATTGGTTGAAATCTGACACAGGTACCACTGGACTAAAATCAAAGTGCCAGTAAGGCTGTGTTCCATTTGGAGGCTGTACTAGGCTGTTCTCACGTTGCTAATAAAGACATATCCAAGACTGGGTAATTTATAAAGGAAAGAGGCTTAATGGACTCACAGTTTCACATGGCTGGGGAGGCCACACAATCGTGGTAGAAGATGAAGGAAGAGAAAAGGCACATCTTACACGGCGGTAGGCAAGAGAGCAAGCATGTGCAGGGGAACTGCCCTTTATAAAACCATCAGGTTTCCTGAGACTTATTCACTATCAGGAGAACAACATGGGAAAGACCTGCCCCCATGATTCAATTACCCCCAACTTGGTCCCTCCCAATGACACGTGGAAATTATGGGAGTTACAATTCAAGATTTGGGTGGGGACACAGCAAAACCACAATGGAGGCTCAAGTACAGAATTCATTTCCTTGAGTTTTCCAGCTTCTAGGGGCCACCGTTTTGCCTTGACTCATGGCCCTTTTGTCTACCTTTAAAGCTAACAACGTTGCATCACTCTGACACTTCATATTTTTCACTTTGATCAAAGCCAGGAAGAGTCTTTTTTTTTTTTTTTAAAGAATTTAAGTAGTTAGTTGGGGCCCTCTTGGATAATCCAGGGCAAACTCCCATCTCAAGTATTTACATTTTAATCACACCTGCAAAGTCCCTTTTGTCACGTGAATTAACAGAGTCCCAGGACCAAGCTTAGGGTGTGAACATTTTGATGGGGCCATTATTCTGCCTACCACAGATTGTGACATGTCAAAGTCATAAGGAACCTTAGATTCGAATTTCTGACCTCTCACTCATTTTCATTTTGGAGTTCCTTCCAAGGCACTCTTTTTTGTGTGTGTTTCTTTGAGACGAAGTCTTACTGTGTCACCCAGGTTGGAGTACAGCGGCATGATCTCAGCTCACTGCAACCTCTGCTTCCCAGGTTCAAGCAATTCTCCTGCCTCAGCCTCTGGAGTAGCTGGGATCACAGGCACCACCACCATACCCAGCTAATTTTTGTCTGTTTAGTAGAGACAGGGTTTCGCCATGTTGGCCAGACTGGTCTTGAACTCCTGACCTCAGGTAATCCACCCACCTTGGCCTCCAAAGCACTGGGATTATAGGCGTGAACCACCGCACTGAGCCCCAAGGCATTCTTAATAGATGTGCATCCATCCTCGGATCGAATATCTGCTCATAGGCTCATAGCAAGTTCACAGCTTCCATGAGGTTTAGGTATTCAACATCTTGTTGACTTCTTCAACATCTCTTAAGCCTTTTTTTTTTTTTTTTTTTTAAATCAGGCTTGAGTCTGAAATTCTATAGAATGAACACAGCAAAAAGCTATCTGAATAGGACTTTTGATTGGCTCCACAGGACCACATCACAGACAATGCTATGTTTGCAGGCAGATACTGCGTTTGCCTTTGAATTTTTCCCACCAGACACTGGACACAAGAGGTGTCCTTTTGGTGATGAGCAGATACGAGTTGATTTAACCATCAGCTTTAAATTGCTTCTTAGCCTTGTGCAAGCCAGAGAGTTGGTCAGTGTCCTGGTCACATGGTCCATTCATTTATTTACTTATTCACAAATATTTACGGAACCACTGCTTCGTGTCAGGAATTGGTTTAGGTACCTGGAATCTGCAGTGAGCAAGGCAATGTCTTTTCCCTCATGGAGCTTCCATTCTAATACTGGGGGTGCGGTGAGAATTCATAAATCAGTCTATGTTGCAGTATCTCAGAGAAATGAGCGCTAAGAAGAAACACGAAGCAGAGTCATGTGAAGGTGAAGAGGAGAGAATGATGGGGTTCTTCTGCATGAGACGGCCATTCACAGCTCTACTCAATGCCACCTCCCCCAGAGAGGGCTTTCTCACCATCTCAGAATATTTTATCACACTTCTCCCGAACCTGAGATATTAACCAAACCTTGTTTCCATCCCTCGTTTTCTTACATGATCCTCCCTCCCTGACCCCCTGCCAGCCAAATTCCTTCAAGCTCAGGAGCTGTGGCATCCTGTTACCGTGCTTCAAGAGAATGTTGATAGAGCGGAACTAATACTTTCTAAAGTTTTTTTTTTGAGACAAGGTCTCACTCTGTCACCAGGACTGGAGTGCAGTGCTGTGATCATGGCTTACTGCAGCCTTGACCTCCTTGGCTCAAGCGATCCTCTCACTTTAGCCTCCCAAGTAGCTGGGATTACAGGTGTGTGCCACCATGCCCAATTATATTTTATGTATTTTTGTTTTTTTGAGACAAGGTCTCACTCTGTCACCCAGGCTGGAATGCAGTGGCACGATTTTGGCTCACTACAACCTCTGCCTCCTGAATTCAAGCGATTCTCCTGCCTCAGCTTCCTGAGTAGCTGGGATTACAGGCATGTCCAAGTACACCTGGCTAATATACATAATTTTTGTATATTTAGTAGAGACAGGGTTTCACCATGTTGGCCAGGCTGGCCTCGAACTCCTGACCTCAAGTGATCTGCCTGCGTTGGTACCCCAAGGTGCTGGAATTACAGGCAGGAGCCACCACACCCAACCTCATTTTTATGTATTTTTATATTGTAAATACAAGGTCTTCCTCTGTTGCTCAGCCTGGTCTCAAACTCCTGGGCTCAAACAGTCAAAAGCATTTTGATTTGTCAGGGCCAGGTTTTGTGGATAATAGTCCTGAGGTGCTTAGGGCCTCACGTTTATGTCGCATGTTATAGTTACAGGAGAGGAGAACAGCCAATCTGTTGGGTCTCAGGTGAATGTTCCTTGGGGTGTGTAGGAGAGTGGGGAGGGGACAAAGAAGGTGGGGTATGTCCCCTTATGTCCATGACAATTATATGTGTTAGGTATCAGTACCTAAAATTATGGATAATGCTGAGGACAGGAAATCACTTGCTGAAGGTTCCACAACCAGTACACGTCGTAGGTAGGACTATGATGCCATCTCTTTCTTGTCCCAAATCCATGACCCCTGATTCCAGCATGTCTTAACTTTCCCCTCACTGAGTGTCTGCAGAGAGTTTTGTTCCCAACCTTGGGTCCTGGGGGACCCCACATGTCCCAGGTGCCTTAATAGAAATATTGGGGTTGATTTGAGTCAATGGGATCTGGCAAACAGAGACGATGGATTGGTCTCATTAGTTATCTCATCACCTAGAAAATCCTTCTGAGATGTTTCCTTTGGGCTGGTTAACTTCAAACATGAAGGAGCTCATTGAATAGGAAACAGCTGAATGTTTCCAATTTGGCATGTTCCCCCTGACTAGCCCAGGAACTGGGAGCTATGAGGCTACGCCCCCAGGGTCCCCCTCCCTGCTGACTTCACCAGTGTTGCTTGTCTTGCTCCTTTGGTGGGAGGACAGATGCCTACTACAAGCTGAGACAATCCTAGGTTGAATGCTTGCGTATTTGCATAATGGTCAGGGCAGTGCAAGACTTCGCTTCAAGGGAAAGTCTGTAATATAACCGGCTAAGCCTCCGAAAGCCTGCTGCAAACCTCTCTAATAAGGATCGAATCCCAGTGTGGCCGTCAAAACAGCTGGAAAAGTTGCAACCCCAGTCAAACGAGAAATTGGGCAAATATCTTGACACAGGAAAACGGCACGTGTACCCTGGTAGAAATTATACTTTTACAGTTATTTTTACATCCAAACATTACTCTTTGAGCGCCGTCATATTTTATGAAAACTTTTATTAACATTTCAAAATGACCTTACCCTCATGGTGGGATTGTCAGTCCCAGGAGCCGTAACCTATTTAAAACATTTTTATCTTTACAAACACAATAAAGTAAGCTGTCTTCCACAGATTTGTAGATCTCATTAGAGATACTTTTTAAGAAGGTAGTGCGTCTCTGGGGAAGATAATGACAGGTTGTAATCTTTGCATGCAAAGTTTTCAAACACGCACATTTTGTGCAAATGAATTATTTCATCTTTTTAGCATTGTCGTCACCAGATCTGCTTTGTAATTGCTCTGGTATTCAATGGGGATGGCTAGGGCTCTGGCTGCCCTGAATAGGGCAAGACACCTTGGATAGGATGAAACCGGTGTTCCCCATACAGTAGCTCTCCATTTGGCTTGGCCGTCGGAGGTGAGGTGAGGGCTCGAGCAGGACAGGGGCACAAGAAATCTCACGCAGACACCAGAGACAAAATGACCCTTTCCTCTGACTAAAGCCCACTTGGTCCTCTAGGTTGTAAATGAGGCTTTTCCCTTGGGTAGTGACTAGCGTAGGTGGCCGTCGAGGTGGGTAATATTTCAGAACTGCTGCTCCAAAGGGCCAGTGTCCTAAAGGCTTTCCTGCTTAAATGGTCTTTTTATGTAGCGAGATAATGCAGCTTGTGCATTGCTAAATCAGGCCTATTTTCTGAGGAATGGTTGCATTCATGGCACTTCTAATTTGTCAGGAGAAATGCAGACCATCTCTCCAGGAGTCTGCTTAAGAGGACATCATTTCTCCACGAGCTCTGCCTTGGGTCAATGTGCAGCACGGCTGGCACTCCAGCCCCTGTTGCTTCCACCTCCTGGGGTTGCTCTGATTTATTAGGATTAAACAAGCCATGTCCTCCTCCTGACTCAATCCGCAGGGTGAACATCCCCACGTCCTTCCCCTGCTCTCTCGCCCCTTTCTCTTCTAAAGCCAAAAGACAGAAGAAGAGTCACTTTACAAATGTGGCCTCTGTCTTGTGGGAAATGTTGCCAATGAAGTTTCACTCTGCCGGGCTGTGATGGTGACGTAGGGGCACAGGTGGTCCCAGACGAGGCCAGGGCGCTGGACAGGCAGGCTCTGGGAGTGGCAAGCGGCTGTCTTTCTGGTCCTCTGATTGTGAGATGACAGTCAGACCACAGGGTTTTGGAATGCCAGAGGCGAAGCCAAAGCCGTTGGTAATTGACTGCTGTTCCTTTCCGTCAGTGTCAGAATGGGGGATAAAGCCCAAGTGAGTCACACTGCTGAATGCCCCCAAGTGTTTATCTTACAATCATTTCAATTGCATTTCTCTTTGAGCTTCCTTCTTCTATGGATCTCACTTAAGGAAGCTCAGCTCTGGCTTGGCCTCCATAATAAAGCTTTTTGTTGGGTGTGGCTTTGTGGTAGTATTATTATTTATCTTATGAATCGTATAAATATGATCTGATTTCTACCTTGGGTCCACTCCCTGCCATCTTACCCCCTTATGCAGGGCCTTTGTTCTGAGGCCCCCCACCCCCACCCCACGCCGAGACCTCCTTCTGCAAAATGCATGTACTCCACACCTGACTGCAGGGGCAAGACCCTGATTTTGTCCCTTAGCAATTTGTCACTGCAGCTAAGTTACTCATCTCCCCTGTGGGCTAATAATGGGTCCACCTCCCAGGGCCATTGTGAAGACTGACCAAGTTAAAATACAACTCCAGGAATAGTGCTTGTCACATGGAAAGCCCTCAGGAAGCAGACGCTCTGTTTCTGCTGTGAATTGCCTGGGCTCCCTGGGGGAGATCTCCACTGACTGCTTTGTCTGGGTGGCCCTGCCTTGCTCCCTGGTCTCTAGCAGGCTTCCCAGCCTGGCCATCCAAACAGCTGGAAAAGCTGCAACCCCAGACAGTGTTTCCAGCCGGGACCCCAGGAGTTTTCTCACCACTCAGGCTATTTCACAACAACCCCTGTGCATGTGAGCCCAGCCACAGGAGCAGGTCCCATGAGGACTGTGGAGCCGGGATGCAGGACGTAGGGCTAAGTGAAGGCTTCAGCTCCTCTGAGTTGAGAGCCACACCTGGCCGTGTCAAGCCTGCTTTCCTGAGAGGCCCCATTAGGCTGAGGAATGAGTTCGGAGTCATCCTGCCCAGCAGCCATGAGCTGTTGGCCTTTGTCCTGGGGGCAAATCAGGGTCTGGCTGCCACAGATTCACAGCTTGGTGTGCAGAGCAGTGGAGCGTTCCTAGAGGAAAAGCCTGGGGCCTGATGTGCCCTGAGGCTCACTTCTGCCTCAGTCTTTCCATTTGAATGATGCTTCTATACCTCTTTTTTTTTCTTTGAGTCACTTTCTCTATCTGTTGCCCAAGCTGGAGTGCAGTGGCATGGTCATAGCTCACTGCAGCCTCCACCTCCTTGGCTCAAGTGATCCTTCTGCCTCAGCTTCCCCAGTAGTTGGGACTACAGGCATGTGCCACTGTGCCTGGCTAATTTTTAAATTTTTTGTAGAGAGAGGGTTTTGCCATGTTGCCCAGGCTGGTCTTTAACTCCTAGGTTCAAGCTATCCCCCGCCCCTGTCCCCCAGCCGCGTCCCCTGCTAGGCCTCTCAACGCACTGGGATTACAGGCATGAGCCACCATGCCTGGCCTCTTTACCTATTCTTGAGTGTACATCCAACTCAAGTGGCTTCCCAGTTCATCCACCATGTATTGTTGGCTTATCCAATCTACGCATGCATTTTGAGGGCCTACTGTGTGTACAAAGACGTGGGAAGCCAGGCACTCTCTTCCACTTGTTTTTTTTTTTTACATTGAAGCCCAGCTAAGAACACAGATTTGTTCATGAAATATCTTTTCCTCTGGCTTTATTCATTCTGAGTAAGTAATGAATTCGGCTGAAGCTTTAGTCTTGTTAGGAAAAATTGTTCTAGGAACCAAGGGCATGAGGCCCAATCTCTAGGTTAAGTTCATTAGGCATAATATTAGAAAAAAAATTAGTTTTTTGTCTGACACCTTTTCCAGTGGTAGAAGCTGGATTGAAAAGTTTCCAACTTGGCTGTGTAATCCGGCATCAGGAAAACTGCTGCCCTCCTCAACCCATGTGCATTTTAGTCTCCCCTATCCTGGATTCTGCTCAACAGATCAGCCCTAATCCTACACAGGCACGGTGCAGTCAGAGATGGTTGTGTCGCAGGGTTGAAGGCAAGAAAGACAGATGTGTGCCTGCCCCCAGTTGCGAGAGCGCAGAGGCAATGATGATGGAACAGAAGGCAAGAGGCTGTCATCATTCACATCACAAGGACCAGAGACACCCTTCCTGGGAAGAGAGCTGACAAACCTTCCGTGGTAAGGGGTGAGCATCCTTGGGAAGCCACAGAGAGCAAGGCGCAGGTTTTCATTGATCACCACCATCAAGATGCTCCCAGAATCGTGCTGTCTAGGAAACCATTTAAACTGGTGAGAAGAGGATACAGCATTTGACAATGGTTGTTTTGTTTCAAGACACATGCATTAAAAATACATCTGAAATTCGGGACACAAGGAATCTAAATAATGTTATTAAATTTCTTGTCGAAGAGGGTCTCCGGGGAGAGCGGCTCCGCTCTTTACGAAAAACTCACAGAACTCAACTTGCCTGAACAAAGTGTCTTCGTTTCTTTTCTCTTTTCCCTCTCTCTTTCTGCTTTTTCCATTTCCCACTTTCCTATTTCTCCCGAGGAGACAAACAAATCTCTAAAGGACTATTAAGTTGCAAATATATCGGAGCCAAAAATAGAAGATGGAGCCTTATAAACATTTTGCATATTTTGGTGTAATTTGTTGAAAAGAGTACAAAATATGCTCACAGTTGGCATCTAGAATGCAAATATTAGGAATCCAGTCCCCTGGTACATTATGGTTTTTCAGCAGTATAGTGTGGGCTCGTCCAATTGCTATTGTGTGACTTTGTAGTTTGTTGGAGTGTGAATAATATCTGTGACTTGTTTGTACAGTATATTAGGGAGATACATGTCGCCAAGTATTATTAGCTCCTCTGGAGACTCCAAGGGACAAAAAAGCCCGGAGTGGAACTCAGGGAGAAACAGATACATATATTTTTAACGTCACTGATGCCAGTTGCTTTTCTGAGCAGTTTCCTTAAAATAAAAACCAGGTCATGGATCAAAGTGCGCAGGGGGTTTTCATGTTCCAGAACGTGGGGGTTAAGTGGGGAGAGTTTCAATGAGGGGAACTGCAGTGCGTGTTGGAACTGATGGAACACTCTCCCACCCGGGGCTTCAGTGAGCCTGACTGGTTTTACTGCTGACAGTACATTTGTCTTTCCTTTCCCCTGACAGGTGAGAAGCCATCCTCTCTTGAATGGGGGCTCCCACTGTACATCTGGCACCCACTTCACAGGTGAGCCTTTCCGCTCCTCAATGATGTCTGGTAAGAAAAACAAGATGTCTTTCTTAGTTATAAATTTAACTCTTCCATGATTAGTCTGGGCAATTAGGACACCCCTGGGGTTCAGTCTAGGGCTGAGGCACAAGCTGGAAGTCTGATTAGCTCAGGTCTCTTGATGCTTGTTCCTGGTAGTAAATGCCTGGCACATATAGTATTGATTTTCATTTAGATATCTTAATGTTTCCAGACAATCCCGGCAGATGTGGGCTGAACTCAGATCGGCGGGAGCGCCGGTCTGCAATCTGCAAACATTTTTCTTGCCACTTTGTTTCATTTTTCCTAAACTTAACTGATTTGGAATCTGGAGATATAAATGAAAAATGCCGAGTCGGCCTATCAATCACGGCATGCACAAACATCGCCACTGCCCTTCCTAACATCCTATTACCACTGGGTAGTTGGCTAGTCAAACAGGAATAAAAATTACACTGCAAACATCATAAGTTAGGCTTGATTTGTTGAGCAAGTAGCCTGACAATTCGGTAAGAGTTATATACCTCAGCTTCGCTGAAAATCAGGCTTGTTATGGCTCTGGTACGTCTATAAAGATCGTTCATTTCATATAAAACAGCTACCTGCACTGAACGCCCTGAAAGGAAGAATGATGCTGGTTATAAATATAGAGGAAAATCTATTTGTCTGCCTCTTCATGCTGTTAGCAAGTCACACGGAGGGCGTTTCTCGGCAGCAGGGGGAGTTCCGTGCGGCCACCTTCCCCTCTGCCGGGCTGGCCTGGATTGAAGCGTATCATCGCTCTTTGTCATATGAGATAAAGCAGTGAAGTGTGACCGGTGCCACCGCCTTGCTCTCTGCCCACCAGGGGGACGCTAATGATATTGCAAAACTAGACGGCATTGCATTTAAACCAAACGCGAGGGGAAGGCTGTCTGTTGGCCGGCTGGGCCGGATAACAGTTAACGTCAGAAAAGATAAATAGAAATTATTAGAATGGTTTGGAAGGGATTTTTTGTAGGGCAGGGTGGTATTCGTTTAAAGATACATTATTGGACTGTTATATCTGATTTCAAGCTGCTGGGTAATTAAAATGATTAACATCCCTTACTCATAGAGTTCAATTCATTAAAGTTTTAAGCACCCTTTGTGCTCAGAATGAGAGGATGGGGCATTCATGTTGACTCGCGCCAGGAGTCACTCAATTCGGCCCTATGTTTATTTTCCCTGGTCTTTCAAGCTATGATGTCCATTTCTAAGCTGCGGGAGCACGCGGGGTGGAAAACATCAGCCTTAAACATTCACCCCGGTAGGATCTCTCATTCAGAGAGGAGGAATGGAAAGGAAATAGAGAAACCCAGAAAATTCTGCTAACCCAGTTGCTGGGACCCAGAAAATTCTGCTAAGGATGTCACCCAGGTTCTACCCAGGGTGTCCTCCCAGTTGCTGGTACCTGGCAAACTTTTGCGATTTTGTACTTAGCAGGCATGATCAGAACGTATGTCTCGCCTGCAGGTATGCAGTGTCCACAGAGGATCTAGGCAGAGCACCTACATCTTGCAAACCTGCCGGAGCATGTTGTGGGGATACAATTCTCATTATTATTTCAGTTAAAAGGCACTAAAAATATATTGCTCCTGTGCTATCTTTCTTCGTTTTGCATTTTGACATATCCAGCACCATGTTGGTGAATAAATGGGATATTTTAAAGAGCACACTCATTTGACGGTAGAATAAAAATGGTGTACTCTTTAGGGTACACGCTGTTTTACCAACTCACTCCCCAATGTTCAGGGACAGAGAAAGACATAAACTTGTTTTCTCGTCTCCTGCATAAAGTCTAGTCACCAATAGCAGTGATCTACAAGGCTACTTGGGAGGCAAACTTATTTTTAAAGGCAAATATATGACTTGGAATTTCTTGGCCGGGCGCGGTGGCTCAGGCCTGTAATCCCTGCACTTTGGGAGGCCGAGACGGGCGGATCACGAGGTCAGGAGATCGAGACCATCCTGGCTAACACGGTGAAACCCCGTCTCTACTAAAAAATACAAAAAACTACCCGGGCGAGGTGGCGGGTGCCTGTAGTCCCAGCTACTCAGGAGGCTGAGGCAGGAGAATGGCATAAACCCGGGAGGCAGAGCTTGCAGTGAGCTGAGATCCGGCCACTGCACTCCAGCCTGGGCGACAGAGCGAGACTCCGTCTCAAACAAAAAAAAAAAAAGAAAAAAAAGAAAAAAAAATGACTTGGAATTTCTCACCTTTTGGCAGATTCTGGGGAAGGTCGACACCAGCACTGCCTAGCTGTGTGACCTTGAGCAAGACAGTTAGCCTCTCTGAACCTCAGTGTCCTTCTCTGCAGGCTGGAGATTGATGTATCTTCACTATCAGGATATGAGAGTGTTATAAGTTAGTGCTTGGTACAATGCTTGGCCCAGCATGGGTGCTTCATGCATAATAGCTACTATTGTTAGTATCCATTACGATGTGAATAACAGTGTTACTATTTGCACATATTTGAGCATTGTAGGCACTGAGAACCAATGGGAGGTGTGCAAAATGGAGCCAGGCTTTCCTAGCCAAGGGCCCCAGGAATGTGGCCCATATGGTAAGCTGGCATTTTCTCAGCTGGTGAAGAGTTATCCAGTCATCTCTTTACTCAGATCATTCACTGGCATAGAAACTTCTGGAAAAACTAGTTGCAGCCAATACTTCATTTAATTGATGTCAAAAAGCAAGAGACAGAGAAAGTATGCTCATAAATATTGTTGCAAGAGTGGGTTTTGGATCAGTGTTTAGGGAAACCGACCGAGTGATGAATGCCAGGGAATATGGGTAGGTCTTCCCACATGTGCGGGTCCTAGGCACAGTCTCTGGGTCTCTGCAATTGCTCTGCTTTTCCTGGAGTAGGGGGGGACCTGAGGCTACTGCTGGCCCACACACAACAACTCTCCCTGCCCTTTTTCCTGTATCATTGCCCTGAATAAAGAGGTCTGTACCAGCTTGGTGGAAATACACGCACCGCTGATGTATCCATCTTTTTTTCAGGTGGGATTGCGGAACATGCTGACTGGTCTGGGCCAGTCAAGGTAAACGCTTGTTTTCCCGGCATAATAACACCCCTCTCCATCTGCAAAGTGGCCTGGTTGGCACAATAAATTATATGCACCCCCAGTGGCGGGCATTTTAGGCATTGCCCCAGGTGACTTGGAAACCCCACTTAAAGCTACAGATTGGGGTCCGGGAGCAGTGGCTCAAGCCTGTAATCCCAGCACTTTGGGAGGCCAAGGC
>NW_012105142.1:1830680-1832757 GCF_000951045.1 Mandrillus leucophaeus
TTTTTTTAGAGACAGTGTCTCACTTTGTCACCCAGGCTGAAGTGTCTGTACTCACTGCCTAACATGGTGGTGGGTGTGCTGCCTGGGCTCCGTGAGGTTGTGTTGAGTGACGGAGCAGTCATGATATGACCTTTTTCAGTGTGTGCTATTTTAGAGGTGGAAAAGGGTGGCCTGAGTCATCTTAACTTCCCTCTTGGTGTTCCCATTGATTGTGGGATTCTGGTGGGGCCATGGACGGATTCTTTGCAACATGTATGCCTGGCCCTTCAGGTAGGGTGGCCATCCACATTGTCCAGTCTGGGTCAGTCAAGGTAAATGCTTGTTTTCGTAGTATAACCACACACGTCTCCATCTGCAAAATCATCCAGTTGACACAACAAATTATATGATCATCCCAGGTGGCAGGCTGTCATGGCTCACTGCAGCTTCAACCTCCCTGGATCAAGTGATCCTCCTGCCTGAGCCTCCTGAGTAACTGGGACTATGAGGCACTTGCCACTATGCTCAGCTAATTTTTGGAGTTTTTTGTAGAGACAAGGATCTTGCTATGTTGCCCAGGCTGGTCTTGAACTCCTGGGCTCAAGAGATCCTTCCACCTCAGCCTCCCAAAGTCCTTTGATTAGAATGATGAGTTGCTGTGCCAGGCCCTCTTTCTTGTCAGTAACACATTCACTCTGATGTGAACACAGTCACCTTTATCCCAGGGGCCCTGAGATGTGTGTCCGGGCAGTGTGCTAGTGTGTATTCAGCTCTTAAGCTGTGCTTTGCTGCTTATTAGCTGTGCTCCCTCAGGCCCGTCCCTTTCCTTCCTGTTCCCATTCTCTCACCTTCTGATGAGCAAAATTAGGCCTGGATTATGTGTGAGGTTTGTTACTAGAAGAGTGGGGAATGGTTTCCCATGACGCCATATGGGTTTGGAACCCTTGCCGTATGTAGTAGCTGCTGAATGAGTGCTTAACAAATGAATGAACACATGGATTGATGAAGGAATACAAGAGCAACACAAGGCAGTGGCTGGTTGCTGGTGCTCCCTGTGCCTGGTATGGATGCTGGAGCCTGGGTTGGCTCGCCCATTCGGAATGCAACACAGCTGACGCCAGCTGCAGGGTTTCACATCCAAAGGGCCAGGCATACATGTTGCAAAGAATCTGTCCATGGCCCCAACAGAATCCCCCAAGCCCCTAATCCCACAGAATTCACAGTCCCACAGGAATGGAGTTAAGATGACTCAGGCCACCCTTTTCCATCGCTAGAATAACAAAAGAAATGAGGAAGGCATATCATGACTGCTTCCTCACTCAGCACAACTTCACTGAGCTCCGGCTGCACACCCACTGCCATGCTAGACACTGGGGTACTGAAATGCAGAGCCATATTGCCCACCCTCAAGAGCTGGAGGGAAAGTGAAGATGCAAATGATTACCATAAGCAATGCAACAATGCAAGTGGCAGAGTCTGTAGCTGATACCTTCCTTTGCCCGTGAGCACTCACTCCTTGCCTTTCTCGTCCCTGTTCTCAGCCCCAGGTGGCTGATGTGCGTGATTATATCAAGGGGTCCTGGGCCACGTGCCCTCTGGTTAGTTTCTGACAAAGGGGAACCCTGGCAAGAGCCTGGAGGGACGAAGAGAGGGGCTGAAGTGAGAGTATTTCATCTGCTGTGTCTCTCTCCTTCTGAGGTGGCCTTGGGGTAGTTGCTCCGTGGACCAAAAGTCTCTGCCATCCTTAAAGCAATGCAGGATTCTCTCCTTCCAGGCCCAGGGACTTCTTCTCTCTTTCTGTTAGGTTTAGACAACAGACACTTGTTACTTTGTAGTCTACCCCTTTGTGCATAAACTCTCCCTGGATTATCCTCGCTGGGATGCACCACCTGTGTGGTGCTGAGATCCCGACTGAGAGCAGGCCACCGGGGAGTAGAGGTTCCTGTGGGACGTCTGAGGAAGGAGAGGACATGGAATGGGGTGAAGGAGTGCTTTAAGGGCCAGTTGGCATTTGAGCTGCCCATGGAAGGTTGATAAGCATTTTCAATGGGGGGAATGAGGGAAAGGGCGTTTCACTTGGACAGTATGGTGCTGGGCT
>NW_012105142.1:1833967-1835557 GCF_000951045.1 Mandrillus leucophaeus
GACAATACAAGTCAGGAAGCAGGGGCAGAAATTAAGTTGCTATCTGAATTTGCTTCTGCAATGCTAAATGACAGGAGGCCAGGAGGAAATGTTTATAGAGATTTGCAGAAAGATGATTGTTTCTCAATAATGGTGCAGAAAGAGCTGAGCAGAAAAATCTAGAAGATGAGCATTTGTCCCACTGTGTTCAACAATCATCATCATGAAAAAGGGCTTGTTCCAGACTGACATAAAATAAAGGAATAGCCACTCAGATTGCATCTATTTTGGGCAAACTAACTGTAAAAGACAATTGGGAAAATTCAAGTACAGCTTGGGCATTTAATGGTTGTGTTAGTCCATTCTCACACTGCTGATAAAGACACACCCGAGACCGGGTAATTTATAAAGGAAGACAGGTTTAATGGACTCACAGTTCCATGTGGCTGGGGAAGCCTCATAATCACGGCAGAAGGCGAAAGGCACATTTTACATGGCAGCAGGCAAGAGAGAGAATGGGAACCAAGTGAAAAGGAAAATCCCTTATAATACCATCAGATTTCATGAGACTGATTCAGTACCATAAGAACAGTATGGGGGAAACTACCCCCATGATTCAATTATCCCCCACCAGGTCCCTCCCCTAACACGGGGGAGTTATGGAAGCTACAATTCAAGATGAGATTTCTGTCAGGACACAGCCAGACCATGTCAATGATATTACAATTTAATGCCGTGGAAAAGTAGACATTTATTTATTGAATAAAAGCATGTTGCAAAACAATGTACACAGTGTAATCTTACTTTGACAAAATACGCATCTACATGCATAGCAATAGATCTGAGAGGATATCATCTGGGGTGTTAACAGTGGTAATCTCTTAAGTAGTGGAAATACGGTGGTTTTATTATCTTACTTTTACTTATCTATATTTTCTCATTTTCTACTGTGTACATATACTGCCTTTGTAATAATAAAAGGTTATTTTTAATTGAAAACACAATTTTACATCCTCTCAAACTATCATTCCTGAGACAACCTTGCAGATTTTGAAATATGAAAGTACTTAGGAAGTATACCACCCATGTGCCCTTCATTAAAAAAATACTCAAAGAAGTGCTCCAGCTGAATGAATGCATATAAATAATACAGAACTCAAGAAATGGGAAGATGTAGTGCAAATGAAATGGCACAAAGCACTAAAAAGGAAACAATATTTATTCAGAATAATTGTGTTAAATATGACTATGGAGTTTACGGCAAAGGAGAAAATAAGTTATTTAATGGAAATATTTAAATTCCATATATATCAACTAAGATTGGGAATACAGAGTGTGTGGTATTAAGACAGTACACAGAGTTATCATTTTACATAAGAGGTTCACAGAATTTATCATTTTACCTAAGGGTGAGTAGAGAGATATTGTACATTTTCAATGTTGATAAATACAGAAAAAATATTTTCTCGAAATTTGAGTCCAACCATGTGAGTATAATAATAAGATGATTAATTTCCATATTACTAATTATTTTGAAAAGAGCAAACAAAACTAGGTCCACAAACAGAAGTTTAAAAAAATACCCACAAGTGCTGGGAGTGGTGGCTCACG
>NW_012105142.1:1836662-1846586 GCF_000951045.1 Mandrillus leucophaeus
GTATGCATTTATTCTTCCGGATTCTATCTCCCAACATTATGTTTGTAAGATTTCTTTGGAGAAGGCAGTTGTCGATTTCCTGTTTTCTCTGCTGGAGGGCACCCCATTGTATGATGCATCATGATTTCCTTATCCATTGGACTGTTGATGGCATTTCAGGAGTTTCCAGTTTTTGATTAATATGAATGGCACTACCATGGATCTACTAATACATTTTTTTTTTGTTAAAAATATCTGTGCATTTTGGTTGCGTATGCACTTTGGAGTAGAATGGCTGAAGCAAAGATACACAGATGGTCAGGTTCAGTAGATACTGCCAAACACTTTTCCAAAATATTGCAATTTTCACCATCAAGAAGGGTGCATGAGAGTTCCAGTTCGTCTATATACATCAGCATTTTCTGTTCTTTCAATTTTAGCCACTCTGATGATTAGAGCATTGTATTTTAATTTTAATTTACACTTCCCTGATGACATTTTACATTTCCCTGACTAGTATTAAATGTCTTTTTATGAGTTTATTGGTCAGTTAGAAGTCTTTTTGGGAAGTATCTGTTCATGTCTTTGGAACATTTATCTATTTTAAAAATCTTTTCTTCTAATTAACTAGTAAGAGTTCCAAATACATATTTCAGTAAGAGACCTTTGCTGGAGATGTGTGTGTGTGTGTGTATGTGTGTGTGTGTGTGTGTGTGTGTGTGTGTTTCTTCTACCATGCTGTGGTTGGCCTTTTTATTCTTCATGTTTGTGGTATATGTGTGTCCTTATTAAGAATTTGTGTGTACTTCACGAGGTCAAGAGATAGAGACCATCTGGCCAACATGGTGAAACCCTGTCTCTACTAAAAATACAAAAATTAGCAGAGCATGGTGGCGGGTGCCTGTGTTCCCAGCTACTCAGGAGGCTGAGGAAGGAGAATCGCTTGAACCTGGGAGGCGGCGTTTGCGGTGAGCCAAGATCGCACCATTACACTCCAGTCTGGCAACAGAGCAAGACTCTGTCTCAAAAAAAAAAGAAGAAGAAGAAGAAAAAGAATTTGTGTGCACTCACATTTACAAGATGTTTTCCTCTTAAAGTTTTACTGTTTAACATTTCATGTTTAGAGCTGCAGTCCATCTGGAATTGATTTTTGTGTATGATGTAAGATAGGGGTCAAGATACATTTTTTTTCTCTTCTAGATATTCAATTAGCTTAGCACCATTTATTGAAAAGGCTACACTATGGAGTCGAGTTTTCATAAATCAGATGGCTGAATATTGGTGTGTTTTGTTTCTGAACTCTTTCTTCTATTTCATTTGGGGTTTTTTGATCTATCTTTGCACTAATATCACACTGAACTATGTATTATAGCTTTATTAAAAGTCTTAATATGTGGTAATGTGAGTTTTTCAGATTATTTGTTCTGCCTTATAATTGCCTTGGCTATCTTAGGCCCTTTGAATTTTCATAAACGTTTAAGAATCATCTTGTAAATTTATATACTAACACACACACATACACACTCACACACCTCTGCTTAGATATTTGGGGGATCGTAGTACATTTGTAGAGTAATAGGGCACTTTGGGAAGCTTCATGTCTTTACAAATCAAATCTTCCATTTATTTAGATTTTCCTTTGGTTTCCCGCAATAAAAATTTGTAGTTTTTGGTGAAGATGTCTTGCACATTTTTATTAGATTTATTTCTAGATATTTGTTGTACTTTGATGCTAATGTAAGTGTTAATTTTTAATATTTTATTTTGTTTGTTTGTTGATGATATATAGAAATAAAATTGATTTTTGTATATTTCCTGGTATTTTAGCACCTTTCCTAGGTTCTATGTTGATTCTAATTGTATATAGATTCTTTTGGATTTTCTTTGTACACAATCATGTCATCTGTAAATAATGATAACTTTTTTCCCCAAAATTGACGTGTCTTTATTTGTTTTTCTTGCTTTATTGCACTGGTTAGAACCTCCATTAAAATGTTTAGTAGAATTAATAAAATTGGGCATGCTTTTTGTCATTTATGATCTCAAGAAGTATATGTTTGCTATAGGTATGTTTTTAATCAATATTATTTATCAGGTTAAGGAAGCTGTCTTGTATTTCTAGTTTTTTAAGAAAATTTGTTTCTAAATAATGAATAAGTACTGTATTATTATTTTCCTTTCCCCCTTTTAATCCAAAGCTAAGGATTTGAAGAATGAACTAAAAATCAAGAAGTTTATATATCTAAATAGAGAAAATAAGGTGCAAAAATTATAACGGCTAGAACAGTGTTTGTTCTTTTCACCTTCGAACAGAGATATAACACATAACATTTGTTCAATAAACGTTTGGTAAATGAATGAATGGTATTACATTTTTTTTCATGGATCAAAACCAAATAGAAATAGAGGCTTTTTACTGCTTAGGAGAAACAACAAAAGCAAATTTTCTGAGAAAAAGTAAGAATAATGGGATAGGCAAGGGCATGCTAAGAATATATAAACCAAAGAAAGCTGCATTGACAATATTAGGTACTGGGAAAATAAAACGTAAAATAAAAAATTTAACGGACTATAGCTATCTTTTTTCATTAAAAGATCCACTTTATTATAAAGTTAAAGTAACCATGAACTTTTATGCCCTACATAACAACATCTAAATATATGAAGCAATTTTTAAAGTTGTTATTGGAAAACCAAAATTATAGTGAACGATTTAAACCAACCACTCAGTTTTTGGCAAAGCTAGAACCATATTAAGTAAGAATATAGAAAAATTGATTATGTGATTCATCTTTGTTATTATAAAATTTATCTTGATTTGCTTGACAAACACGTAGAACTTATAAGGAATATATAAATGTTTTTACTATCTTTAAAATGGTCATAGAACTTTTCACAACGTTTTATCATAGTGACCTACACAGGGCTGTGGTGGTGGATTCTGATACGGTTTGGCTGTGTCCCCACTCAAATCTCATCTTGAACTGTAGCTCCCATAATGCCCACGTGTTGTGGGAGAGACCCAGTGGGAGATAATTGAATTGTGGGGGCAGTTTCCCCCATACTGTTCTTGTGGTAGTGAATAAGATCTGATGATTTTATAAGGGGAAACCCCTTTCTCTTGGCTTTCATTCTCTCTTTCCTGCTGCCGTGTAAGATGTGATTTGCCTTCTGCCATGATTATGAGGCCTCCCCAGCCATGTGGAACTGTGAGTCCATTAAACTTCTTTTTCTTTATAAATTACCCAGTCTTGGGTATGTCTTTATCCACAGTGTGAAAATGGATTAATGCAGATTCCATTAGCAGAAGCAGTTTTGGTGGGCAAAAGATGAAGAGTGAAGAGGATTTTTACCTTAAAAGAGTGAAGGCACAGTTGTTTACACTCCGCTTTTCTTAGATCCAGTGGTGATGACCAGATGAAAGTACAAATAAAAGAAAAAAAAAATAAGACAAATACACACAAAAAATCCTATAGAAAGTCGAATATAAGAGAGTAGGAAGCAGGTCTTTAACCAGGATGAAAAGGTATTCTGAATCAGAGTGCATAGTAGTATGTTTGTGCATGAATAATTCAAAAATAGCATGGACCAGAATGTGCAGCAAGAGATGGGCGAGGAGGTGGAGGCTAGGTGGCCTGAGAGGTTCCTGGTTCAGAGACAACCAGAGAACAGGGGAGTAGAGTTGGACTAGAAGTGGGTGGATTAATTGGAGGTCATTGTACAACCTAAGGATGGTCCTTTCCTGTTTCTTCGTGCTGACTTGAATTCAGGTTGCTGGAATTTATCTCCTGGGGAGAGGTGAAGGGGACCCTTACACCAAAACACAGGCAAGCAAACAAACAAACACAACATATTTCCTGGAAAAGGGCTATATCTTTCTGTTTGAATGATAATGCATAGGACCGACTGAACTCCTCATTTTGGTAGGTGTCAGGTGTCTCCTCCCCCGACCCTTCCCTGACTTACCCCTTCTTCCAACCCTCTCCTCACCTAATCCAAAACCTGTTATTCAATTTTTTTCTGCTGTTCTCTGTCTCCCAAAAAACTCCTAGCAGAATCTTCACTTGGAGAACTTGCCTTGCAGGAAGCTCACCCACCTACCTCACCCTTCTTATCTATGAGTAGACAACCAAGGATCATCAGAGATGTGTGTGTGTGTGTGTGTGTGTGTGTGTGTCTGTGTAGCAGGTAAAAGAAAGGCCAATATAAAATCAAGATAAAACAAATGTTCTGAAAGCACATTCACTGTCTTTCAAGAAATGATTACATTCAAGAACAAGAACAGTAGCCTAGGGAGAAGGATCACTCAGAAAACAGAAAACGTCTTAGAGATTAAAATCATGATTGCCAAAATAAGAGAAGCAATAAAAGGTCTGGAAAGAGGAGAAATTATAAGATAAGAGATAAGAGAAATAAAAGATCAATCCCAAGAGGTCTAATCCCTATTATTGGATGTACTAGCAGCAGAGAACAGAAGATGCTGAGACAGAAAAAATGGTCAGGAAACAATAGAAGAAACCGCCCCCAAAGGATAGTAGTCTTTATATTGGAGAAGTTCTCTGAGTTCTCAGAACAGTAATGAAAAAGACTTTATGGCTAGATTTATCACAGAGCAATCCCAAGGTGCTGGGAGTAGGATGTGGAGAACAGGCCTGGGAACACTGCAGCTCTCAGTAAGGGTTTGTTAATATCATTATCATAAAAATTAAAGCAAGAGGAAAAAGTCACCCCATGAGAATCAGACTGTGATTTGAGTTTTCAAAAGTAACACTTGGATGCTAGAAGACAATGCTTTCAACATTTGGAGGAGAAGAAATAGTGGAACCTAAAATCCCATGCATAGTTTAACCATTCCCAAAAGTGGAGGTTGGTCCAAGGGCAAAGACTCATGAAGACAGAAAGCTGGTCTGCTAAGCACGATCTTAATCAATCAGCTTTATGGAAGTAAGATTTACATAGAATCAAAGTTTCCATATTTAATCTTGGAATTTGATGAGTTTTGATGCATGCTTGATTATGACACAGAACAGTTCCGTCACTCCAAAAAGCTTTCTTCCACGGATTTTTGTTCTTGAGAATTTGGTATAAATGGAATCATGGAAAATCCTTTCCCTTGGTGTAACACTTTTGAGATTCATCCGTATTGGTTAGTGGATGAGTAATTCATTCGTTTTTCTTGCTGTGTAGTATTCTATTGTAAGACCATAGGAGAATGTGTTTTTCTATCACCAGAAGAGGCGTGTTTGGGTTGCTTCCAGTTTTGAGATATTATGCCCTGATCATCTGTATACTAGCCTTTGTGTGAATGCTTCATTGCGTTTAAGTAAATATCTAGGCTTGAAATGGCTGCACCACATAGTAAGCATATGTTTAATTTTATAAGAAACTATCATGCTCTTTTCCAAAGTGGCTCTTCCACTTTGTATTCTCATCAGTAAAGGATGAGGATTCCAGTTGTTTCACATTTTTGGCAGCATTTGGCATTTAATTTTTTTTTATTTCAGTAGTTTCAGGGGTACAAGTGGTTTTTGGTTACATGCATGAATTGTATAGTGGTGAAGTCTGGGCTTTTAGTGTGTCCATCACCCAAATAGTGGACATTGCACTAAATAGGTAATTTTTCATCTCTCATCCCCTTTCACCCTACTCTCTTCTAAGTCTCCAATGTCCCTTATACCATTTTGTATGCCTTTGGGTATCCATAGTTTAGCACCCACTTATAAGTGAGAACATGCAATATTCGTTTTTTGTTTTTGTTGTTCCTGAGTTACTTCAGTTAGGATAATGGCCTCCCATTTCATCCAAGTTGCTGCTAACTACATTATTTCATTCTCTTTTATGTCTGAGTAGTATTCCATGATGTGTGTGTACCACGTTTTCTTTATCCACTCATCGGTTGATGGGCACTTAGGTGGATTGTATGTCTTTGCAGTTGTGAATTGTGCAGCAACAAAAATGCCTACAGGTGTTTTTTTGATACAGTGACTTCTTTTCCTTGGGAGTACATGCCCAGTAGTGGGATGGCTGGATCAAATGGTAGATCTACTTTTAGCTCTTTGAGAAACCTTCATACTGTTTTTCGTAAAGGTTGTACTGACTTACATTCCCACCAACAGTATGTAAACGTTCCCTTTTCGCAGCCTCCACACCAACATTTATAGGTTTCTGACTTTATAATAATGGCCATTCTGGCTGGGCACTTGGCATTTTTTTACACCATTCTAATAGGTGTATGATGGTATCTCACTTTGATTTTAATTTGCGTTTCCCTAATGTCTACTGATGTTGAACATTTTTTCTCATGCTGATTTGTCATCTGTACACATTCTTTTGTGAAATGATAATTAAAATATTTTGCTACTTTTTATTTTTTATTGCACTATATGAGTTCTTTATATATTCTGGTTCCAAGTCTTTTATGAGATACTGTTTTGTGAAAATTTTCCCCCAGGGCTGGTTTGCCTTTTCATTTTCATAATGGTGTCTTATGAAGTACAAAAGTTTTAAATTATAATAAAATACAAATGATCATTTTTTTCTGGGTCTTTCTTTTGGTGTATCTAAGAAATCTTTGCTTAATCTAAGGTCACAATAACTTTCTTTTATATTTTATTCCAGAATATACACAATCAGTTCCTACATTTAGGTCTACAATTTATTTTGAGTTAATGCTTGTGTCTGGTGTGATGTCAAGTTCCTTTATTTATTTATTGCACATGGATGTTCAATTTTTCCAGTACATTCATTAAAAAGACTGTCCTTTCCTCACTGGATTTTCTTAGTACTTTTGTCAAAAATCAATTGACCATGTTTGAGTGGGTGTATTTTTGACCTCTTTATTTCATTCTGTTAAGCAATAAGTCTGTCCTTTAACTAATACACACTGTCTTCACTACTGCAGCTTTATAGTAAGCTTGAAATCGGTAATATGAGTTATTTAACTTTGTTCTTTTACAAATTTCTTTAACTAACCTAGATCATTACATTTCCATATAAATAAATACACATGTACACACTCGGATATATGTAATTATTATTATTATTATTATTTTGAGATGAGTTTCATATTCGTTGCCCAGGCTGGAGTGCAGTGGTGTGATCTCTGCTCATTACAACCTCTGCCTCCCAGGTTCAAGCGAGTCTCCTGCCTCAGCCTCCCAAGTAGCTGGGATTACAGGCATGCACCACCACGCCCAGCTGATTTTTGTATTTTTAGTAGAGATGGGTTTCTCCATGTTGGTCAGGATGGTCTTGAACTCCTGACCTCATGATCCCCCCGCTCAGTCACCCAAAGTGCTGGGATTATAGGCGTGAACCACTGTGCCTGGCTATATATATATATAGTCATACCTGATTTTATTGTGCTTTGCTTTATTGTGCTTTGGAGATATCGTGTTTTTTACAAATTGAAGGTTTGTGGCAACCCTGTGTCACACCATTTTTCCAATAGCATATGCTTACTTCAGGCTTTGGTGTCACATTTTGGTAAGTTTTGCAATATTCCAGACTTTTTCATTATTATTATATCTTTGATATTATTATTGTAATTGTTCTGGGTCACCATGAACTGTACCCATATATGACAGTGAGCTTAATCAATAAATGTTGTGTGTTTTGACTGCTCCATTGGCTAGCCATTTCCCCTTCTCTCTCTCTTTCCTTGGGTTTAGACATTTCCTGAGACACAGCAATATTGAAATTAGGACAAGTAATAACCCTACAATGGCCCCTAAGTATTCAAGGGGAAGGAAGAGTTGCGCATCTCTCATTTTAAATAAAAAGCTAGAAATGATTAAGCTCATTGAGGAAGACTGTCAAAAGCAGAGATAGATAGGCTGAAAGCTTGGCCTCTTACACTAGAAAGCCAAGTTGTGAATGCAAAGAAAAAGTTTTTGAAGGAAATTAAAAGTGCTACTCCAGTGAACACGTGAATGATAAGAAAGCTAAACAGACTTATTGCTAATATGGAGAAAGTTTTAGTGGTCAGGTTAGAAGCTCAAACCAGCCACAACATTCCCTTAAACCAAAGCCTAATCTAGAGCAAGCCCTTACCTCTCTTTAATACTATGAAGGCTGAGAGAGACGAAGAAGTTGCAGAAAAGTTGGAAGCTAGCGGAGATTGGTTCATGAGGCTTAGGGAGAGAAACCATCTCTATAACACAAAAGTACAAGGTGAAGCAGCACGTGCTGATAAAGAAGTTGCAGCAAGTTCCCCAGAAGATTTAGCTAAGATTATTGATGAAGATGGCAACATTAAACAACAGATTTTAAATGCAGATGAAACAGACTTCTATTGGGAAAAGATGCCATCTAAGACTTTCATTGCTGGAGAAGAGAAGTCAATGCCTGGCTTCAAAGCTTCAAGGACAGACTAACCCTCTCATTAGGGGCTAATTCAACTGGTGACACTAAGTTAAAACCAATGCTCACCAGCTATTTGGAAAATTCTAGAACCCTTAAGAATTATGCTAAATCTATTCTGCTTGTGCTCTAGAATTGGAACAACAAAATATTAATGACAGCTCATCCGTTTACAGCTTGGTTTACTGAATATTTTAAACCCATTGTTGAGATCTACTATTCAGAAAAAAAAGATTTTTTGTTTTCAAGATATTGCTCCTCATTGACAAAGCACCAAGTTCACCTGAGAACTCTGATGGAGATGTGCAAAGAGATTAATGTTGTTTTCCTGTCTGTTTAACACAACATCAGTGCTGCAGCCCATGGATCAAGGTGTAATTTCAAATTTCAAGTCTTATTATTTAAGAAATACATTTTGTAAGGCAATAGCTGCCATCAACAGTAATTCCTCTGATGGATCTGGGCAACATAAATTGAAAACCTTCTGGAAAGGATTCAGCTACCTAGATGCCATTAAGAACATTTGTAATTCATGGGAGGAAGTAAAAAAAAATGAACAATAACAGGAGTTTGGAAAAAGTCAACTTTGAGGGGTTTAAGATTTCAGTGGGGAAAGTAACTGCAGACGTGGTAGAGCTAGCAAGAGAACTAGAATTAGAAGTAGAGCCTGAAGATGGGACTGATTGCTTGCAATCTCATGGTCAGAGTTGAATGGATGAAGAATTGCTTCCTTACGGTTGAGCTGAGAAAGTGGTTTCTTGAGATGGAATTCATTTGTGGTGAAAATGCCGTGAATGTTGTTGAAATGACAACAAAGGATTTAGAATAGTACATAAACTTAGTTGATAAACTGGTGGCAGGGTCTGAGAGGATTTACTCTAATTTTGAAAGAAGTTCTATTGTGGGTAAATGCTATAAAACAGTATCACATGCTACAGATAAATCTTTTGAGTAAGAAAAAGTCAATTGACATGGCAAATGTAACTGCTGTCTTATATTAAGAAATCGCCACAACCACCTCAACATTCAGCATCCACCACCCTGATCAGTCAGCAGCCATCAACGTAGAAGCAAGATCCACCACTGGCAAAAGGATTCAGTGAATATTAGTTCTAGCTTGTTTTGGTAAAGTCTTTAATATTTAAACACAGATAATCATATTTTCTGCAAATAAAGACAATTATGTTTCTTCTTTTTCAATAAGTATGACTATTTTTCTTTTCTTTTCTTGCAGTGTCTTACTGTCTAGACCAGTGTTTATCATAAATGTGGTGATATTTGATGCCCTTGCCTTTTAATTTATCCTAGTAGAAAAATGTTCAGTGTTTTGCCATTAAGTGTTTCACAGTTCAGAGGTTGAGAAAGCTCCCTTCTGTCCTTGTTTGCTGAGAGATTTTTATTGTTGATGTTGTTGTTTTGTTTATTTGTTTTTTACCAAGAATAGATGTTAGAATTTGTTGTTTTGTGCATCTATTGAGATCATGATTTTTCTTATTTAATTTGTTAACACTGTGAAATACATGGATTTTTGACAATTAAGCAATCTTGAATTTCTAGGATAAATCCCACTTTATATATATAATA
>NW_012105142.1:1846976-1851706 GCF_000951045.1 Mandrillus leucophaeus
ATATATGTGTGTGTGTTTGTATATATGTATATATTACTAGATTGTATTTGTTAAAGCATTATCACCTTTTTGAGGAAATTGGCCTGCAGCTTTCTTGTGATATTGTGATGTTTAAGCCAGCCTCTCCTTAAAAAGGGGTACAGATATATTCTCTAGGACTCTGAGGAACTAAATCAAGAAGAGAAAGACATATATCTACCTAGGAAACAGAGAGGCACTGGTCTGAGTTCCCGGGATGACAGCCATGCAGCAGTTGAAGTAGGCAAGTGATTTATTGTAGGGGATAGGGGAGAGGGATTTGGAAGGAAAATGTCAGAATATGATAAAATAAAAAGTATCTGAAGAGTTTTTAAAAAATAAACATGAGAAAAGCAAAAAGTACTACAAAAAAGTGCAACTGTAAGCTCCAGGAGAAAAACGAAACAGAAATAAAACAACAAAAACAAAAAAACTGCAAGAATGTCATATATTTAATAGGAAGCCAACAAAATTGCTCTGTTGTTTTAAACACTTGATGTAAAAAATTAGATTCCACTTCATTTTTGTTCTAGCAATATTCTTCTCTGAATCTCCAGGGTCTATGGCATTGAGTTTCCAAGAAAAAGGTAGGATTCTGGCACATTTTTTGGCCTGCACTGAGTAGTTTCATTGTGATAATACTGATTCATGGTTTTCATGTTTTAGAGTCACCCTAAGAAGGACGTGTGGAAGACTTGACTGATTGGAGGATCAAAATGTGTCAGGGGAAGATGTACAAGGAGGGGTAAGGACATGACTTCACACAGTGGGGGATTAGAAGCCACCATCAAACATGGATGAAACAGGCATAAAAGTTGTAGTACATTACTTAAGCTTTAAAAGGAAGCCAATGGAAAAACCAACATAACATGTCATAATTGTAAGACATGGGGAAGGGAATAAAAAAGCAGAGGGTATATATGTTAGTTCCATTTTGAGATGTTTATCCAGTATTATTCTGCTGGTCAGCTACGAGTGTACAGGAAGCTTGATCAAAATGCAGACTGACAAGAAGAGACATTTGCCAGGTTTAAGGAAAGAAACTGAGAGAAAAATAACACCAGTGCAGAATGTACAAAATAGAAGTAGCAAAGAAGATAATTAATACTGCAGAAACCTGAGTCGGGGGCTGGGAGTATGAACAGGCTTTAGACAATCTTGGAAGATGCAAAGGAAAATGAAAAATAAATAACAACCACGAGAGAAAGCAAGGCATATATGGAAGGCTACTGGGGCATGCTCGCCATAGCAACACGTGGGCTGATCGACCTAGAGCATACAACAAGTGGAAGCTAAAATAGCGTGCAGTTATACAACAAAAATCATCCTGAAATGCAGGAAAAACTAAATTGACAAAAATGACTGGGCTAACTGTGTTCTGAATAATATATACAATAATGCCTGGTGAAAATTATTAAAATTCAAGGATGAATCCAACAAACACCCAGGTCTGAAAAACAAATCACAAAGAAAATTTAAAATCCTGGTTTGGTCAGAATTTCCTCAGCAACATCAGATCCCAGAAAGTCTGAGAAAATAGGTCAAGAAAATTTGTGATGGAAAAACATGTGATCTGAGAATACTATATTCAGTCCACTTGTTTGTCTTTAGTAAAAGCTGTAGGAACAAGTCTCCAACATGTGAGGACTCAGAGGATGTATCACCCATTTGCTTTTTTATTTCAGCAAACCAAAAGATCCACAAAAGAAGAGGCTGTTTTATGAAAGGACTGATCACACAACCAAGCCAAATAGCACCGATAATTAGCATTACAAGACAGCATCAAAATATTCTTATTCTGGGGAGAAAAGCTGCACAATATAGAAATAATTATAACATAGCTAAAATTAGTAGGGTCAGAAATATCAGAGCACACCAATTTAGAGAACAGTGTGCGATGAGGATGGAGCCAGACATAATGATAGTATGCAGAATATTCATCTTTTGTAGAAAATACTAAAACATCTTGCTTCATATCTGAAACTGATAATTGATAATACATGTTTAAAAATTTTACATAAAGTTAAAACATAGCCACCACCAGAAATATAATCTAACTGTACTACATCCAAATTACCAGATGGGAAAAAAAAATAAAACAGACCTTATATAGAGCAAAAGAGAAAAAAATAAAGAGGAAGAAAACATTAAAAAGAGAAAGCATAAAATAAATACAGCAAAGTAAGAGTAAATATATCTGCTGTAGCAACAAATCTTGATTTAATAGTTAAATAATCTTATGGTTGTCCAAAACCCACACGTTTTGCAGGTGTTGTATTAAGGAGAGGTATTTAACTATGAATGACCCAGTCTGAAGGTAAGAGTTTGGAGATGTCGTACAAATACAAGCAGAAATAAAGTCGGGGTAAACACAGTGATATCTGAATGAGTTAAATTCAAGTTAAATGCTGATTAGTAATACATTACAGCCCTTGACAGCACAGATTCTGCCACATACATTGCTGGTGGAAATATAAAATAGTGCAGCCACTCTGGAAAACAGTTTGGCAGTTCCTCAAAAAGTTAAACATAGTCTTACCATATGACCCAGCAATTTTACTCCAAAGTGCATATCCAAGAGAATTGAAAACATATGTTCACCCAAAAATGGGTATATGAATGTTCATAAAGGTATTATGCATATTAGCCCCAAAGTGGAAACAATCCAAATGTCCATCTACTGATGAGTGGATAAATAAAATGTGGTATATCCATACAATGGAATATTATTCAGCTATAGCAAGGAGTGAAGTAATGACACTTGCTAAAATATGGATGAACCTGAAAGTATTATGGTAGGTGAAAGAAGCCAGGCACAAAAGGCCACACATCATATGATTCCATTTATATGAAATGTACAGAATAGGCAAATCTATATAGAGAGAAAGCAGATGAGTGATTGATAGGGGGTGAGGGCTGTGGGTGGGTGAGGTCAGTATTGATTGCTGATGGTACAAGATTTCTTTTATGGGTAATGGAAATGTTCTGGAAATAGTAGTGATGGCTACACAACACAGTGAATATACTATAACTCACTGAATTGTGTTATATTTAAAGCGGCAAATTTTATAAGCGAATTCTATCTCAATACAAATAATTTTTAAAAGAGCAGAGAATCTGGAACTTGGGATGAAGAAGACTTCTGATCCTGTGTTTATGGTGCCTAGAGCTTGGTACTGAATGTCTCTGTATCTTAGTTCCTAAACTATATAATGAGAATAATAATACCTATCTCATTGCTTGTTGCAGGGATTATATGACTTCATATTTATAAGATGCCTGTGTATTAGACCATTCTCATGCTGCTACTAAAGACATACCCAAGTCCGGGTAATTTATAAAGGAAAGAGGTCGAATTTACTCACAGTTCAGAATGGTTGGAAAGGCCTCAGGAAACTTACAATCATGGAGGAAGAGGAAGCAAACATGTGCTTCTTCACATGGCAGCAGCTAGCACTCTATAATAGTTGCTACATAAACGTGTAAAAAGTAAATAGGTCTAAGAGCATCTCAGAGTGATGTAAGTAACAATTCAAAACAAGGGAGCAAACAAAATGGTTTGCTTGGATGGTTAGGAATAAAATTACAAAATACTAACTTTGATAAAGGACAAAGGAGAAACGACAAACTCTACAGCTATAACCGTGGTGCCTAATGCATCTCTTAGCCCTTGACTCACCAAGCTGACCAAAGAAGTCTCAGCCACTGGCCCCACCCAATGCACTGACCTCTACAGGGGAGTCCACATCCTTCTCACAGAATACAAATTAGGCCATCAAACTGTTAGTAGATTCAAAAACTAAATATACTACAAGTTATATTCATTGACCAATTTGGGAATACTAGCAGATAACAATAGAAAATGCCCTTTTGTTATTCTAACCATTTATCCATTAAAACAATAACACTAGTGTTCAAAAATCAGAACAAAACCAAACCTTTAGGCTGAAGATTAAAACAAAACTGCAATTATAGAATATCTTGTACTCAGTACACTACTGAGAGGGAAAACTCATATTCTTTACCCCTTAAGAGTCAAACAAAACAAAAAAGACATTAAATTAAGTAATTCAGAATTAAGAATTGCTTAATTAAGAATTCAACTCAAAAGCGGCATTAAAAAGCAACACCTTAGACCCAAGTAATGATAAAAACTGAAATGTGATGAACTAGGAACCAAATAAATAAATTAAATAAAACTAAGAGCCAGATTAAACTATGTTAAAATAAGTAAACTATAAAACCTAAAAAATATAAAAGCATGCTATTAATAAGGAGAAAGTAAAAGAACCACAAACAGAGAATTGAAAGACAGAATAGAGTATTTGTAAAATTCTGATGTAAAAACTTTGACCGCATGGATGAAATGGATAATTTTATAAGCAAAGATGAAGATTAATCTTGATTAAAGAAGGAGAAAAGCTAAATAGACAAACACCATAGTACAGTGTGAAAGAGCCACTTTCAGATAGTTGTAGGCGGAGGCATTCTCCTTCTTTTAAACTTTCAAAGCACATCTATGAAAAGTCAAGAGAATTCTCTCAAGAGAATTCTCATAACACAAAGAACATAAATACATCTTTCAAAAACAATACCTACCATTAGGCTTAATGGCAAAAAAATCAAAACATTTACAATAAAGTGAATAAGAAGACACAGGTGTCTTCTATTACTACAATTATTTAACATTTAACAAAATTTTAAAAGCTTCT
>NW_012105142.1:1851968-1853778 GCF_000951045.1 Mandrillus leucophaeus
AGCCTGGGTGACAGAGTAAGACTCTGTCTCGTAAAAATAAAATAAAACAAATTTTAAAAATAAAATAAATAAAAAGAAATCCTTTAAAATCAATATTACAAATACGTGCTTAATCATTGCTTTTATTTAACAGAATTCTGGAATTGTGAGGCAATGTCATTAGATAGGAAAGTGACATAAGAATGCATATTGAAAAGCAAGAGGCATACATCACTACTTGTCGATGATATGATTACGTACCTGAAAAGCCTAAGAAAACTAAAAAATTATGAGCCTCAGCCCTCGATTGCAAAATACTGGTGTGTACAGACTTCGTTTGTGGCATTGGAGATACAGGAGTGAGTTGGAGACAGTCTTGCTCTCCTGGAGTCTGTATTTCAGCTGCAGAGATGGGAAGTGGCACAGAAAAAACCAACCAGTGTGTAATGTAATTGTCAGAGACGTATGAACCAGAGCAACTCCATCTGGAATAGGAACCAGGTAAAATGAGGCTGAAACCTACTGGACTACATTCCCAGATGGTTAAGGCATTCTAAGTCACAGGGTGAGATATGAGGTTGGCAGAAGATACAGGTCATAAAGACTTTGCTGATAAAACAGTTTGCAGTAAGGAAACTGGCTCAAACCCACCAAAACCAAGATGGCCACAAGAGTCACCTCTGGTTATCCTCACTGCTACTCTCCCACCAGCACCATGACAGTGGCAATTTACATTACAAATGCCATGGCAACGTCAGGAAGTTACCCTATATGGTCTAAAAAGGGGAGACATGAATAATCCACTCCTTATTTAGCATATCATCAAGAAACAACCATAAAAATGGGCAACCAGCAGCCCTGGGGGCTACTCTGTGTATGGAGTAGCTGTTCTTTATTCCTTTACTTTCTTGATAAAGTTACTTTCACTTTACTGTCTGGACTCACCCTGAATTCTTTCTTGTGTGAGGTCCAAGAACCTTCTCTGGTGGATCTGGATCAGGACTCCTTTCCTGTAAATAACATCAGGTATTGATCGAGACTACAAGGAAAGACCAACTAGGGGAAGAGCCTGGAGAACAATGAGAGTATTGTGCTAAGCAAGGAGGTGAGGGACTGCAACTCCCCTAAGTTACTTCCAACATGAACACAACACCAGTCAAAACCCTGATGCAACTTTGGGAGGCCAAGGTGGGTGGATCACCTGAGGTCAGGAGTTCACGACCAGCCTGGCCAACATGGTGAAACCCCATCTCTACTAAAAATACAAAAATTAGCTGGGCATGGTGGTGCATGCCTGTAGTCCCAGTTCTGGAGGCTGAGGCAAGAGAATTGCTTGAACCTGGGAGGTGGAGGTTGCAGTGAGCCAAGATCGTGCCACTGCACCCCAGTCTGGGCGACATAGTGAGACTTTGCCTCAAAAACAAAACAAAACAAAGCAAAGCAAAACGCCCCGATGCAATCCCTTCCATTCTCAACCTCTTCTCTCCTTACTGACTTTTTGAAATTGACAAAATAATCTTAAAATTTATCTGGAAAAATGAAAATGGAAGAGTGGAACCAACACTCTGAATAAAGAGTAATGAGGATGGGAGTGGAGGGAAGTAAATGTATTATATTGAGATATTTAACACATTATATTATTAAGCAACTAGTATCAAAATAATATGGTACTTTCTCCTTAAATACACAGTGAGATCCATGAAATTGAATGCAAAGATTGAGCACATACTGACTGTATTACTGAGTTTGAAGAATTTCTTTATTGCCTCACCTGGTGCTGTCTGTCAATTTGAGACAGGAATATTTGTTAATCAAGTTAGGGAAAGATACG
>NW_012105142.1:1853828-1856004 GCF_000951045.1 Mandrillus leucophaeus
TCTCTACTAAAAATACAAAAATTAGCTGGGCATGGTGGTGCATGCCTGTAGTCCCAGTTCTGGAGGCTGAGGCAAGAGAATTGCTTGAACCTGGGAGGTGGAGGTTGCAGTGAGCCAAGATCGTGCCACTGCACCCCAGTCTGGGCGACATAGTGAGACTTTGCCTCAAAAACAAAACAAAACAAAGCAAAGCAAAACGCCCCGATGCAATCCCTTCCATTCTCAACCTCTTCTCTCCTTACTGACTTTTTGAAATTGACAAAATAATCTTAAAATTTATCTGGAAAAATAAAAATGGAAGAGTGGAACCAACACTCTGAATAAAGAGTAATGAGGATGGGAGTGGAGGGAAGTAAATGTATTATATTGAGATATTTAACACATTATATTATTAAGCAACTAGTATCAAAATAATATGGTACTTTCTCCTTAAATACACAGTGAGATCCATGAAATTGAATGCAAAGATTGAGCACATACTGACTGTATTACTGAGTTTGAAGAATTTCTTTATTGCCTCACCTGGTGCTGTCTGTCAATTTGAGACAGGAATATTTGTTAATCAAGTTAGGGAAAGATACGCCTGTATCTATTTTACTGAAAAAATTAGGAGAAGCTTTTAACATTTTGTGAAATGTTAAATAATGGTAGTGAATGATGACAACTGTGTTTTCTTACTCATTTTATTATAAATGTTCTGATTTTTTTTGCCATTAAGCTCAATGTTAGCTATTGTTTTGGAAAGACGTAAATGAGCTGAGTGTATAAGAAACTTGGTGTCCTAGCTGTAGCAGGTGTAACATATTCAATGCCATTTCCGCAGACCTAAAAATGTTAATACAAATTAACACATTTTATTTATTCACATACTTCATTTTAAGTGTGATTGGAGATTTCATATTTCTCAAGTACCGCACTTAATAAATCCAGCAATCACATCCTTGCATTCTTTGGATTTAAATATAACATGTAAGAGGGATAGGCAGTTTGTTTTTTTTTTTTTTTAAGAAGCCTGTCCTCAGAAGAACATGTAATTCTTATGACACTGCTATGTATTGTTTTAAGATAAAAATTGATGACATGGAAAGAAAAAAATTTTTAAAAATTGATGGCATGTGCTTAATAATATATGCGATAGAAATTGCAAAATTGATTTTGAAACTCTAAGTAAATAATGACTGAAGAATTGTGATAATTCTTATCAAAAAGACTTACATGCTTGACTCCCCATTAGAGTCAACGTGCATTAGTGAATAGACAGAATTTTCAAGAAGCTGCTGGAGTTTGAGTGTCTTTGGCTACAGTAATTGAGTGAAACCGATGCTGAGGTAAACCTCGTGGGCTTAGTACATAAGTGTTAATATTAAACACTTACTTAGTACGTGTTTGCTACAGGTGAGACCTACAGATTTGGCTAATTTTTTAAGAAATTTATAGCAAATTGTTCTTAATATTAAAATGTAAATGACAAATCATGAAAAAGTCTTTTCAAAATAAGCAATAAAGCATTAATATCACAAATAAAGTTTTTTTAATATCAATAAGTAAAAAGACAACATGACTGGGTGCAGTGACTCACGCCTGAGATCCCAGCATTTTGGGAGGTGGGAAGGTCGCTTGAGCTCAGGAGTTTAAGACAAGCTTGGTTAACATAGTGAGACCTTATCTCAACTAAAATTTAAAACAATTATCCTGGTGTGGTGGTGTGTGCCTGTAGTCCCATATACTCAGGAGGCTGAGGTGGGAGGATTGCTTGAGCCTGGGAGGTTGAGGTTGCAGTGAGCCCTGAATGTGCCACTGCACTCCAGCCTGGGCAATACAGCAAGACCCTGCCTCCAAAAAAAAAAAATTGACAACGCAATTTCAAAAACGGAGGAAGGGTATGAACAAGTTGCATTGAATCCTCGTTAGTCCTCCATTTCCTTTATTTTGTGTTTAAAAGCACAGGTTTAGTAATATTGACCGGTGGTCTGTTTATATTCTGTGCATATTTTTGTAAATGTAGTTATTTTTTCGTATTGATTGATATGAAATATCTTTGTCATAGGTTGTAAAATTTCATAATTTGCTGTTTTTAAAACTTGGTTCATGGTGTCATTTGTCATAGAGATCATTATTTATGTGATTATTATTTTATGATCTACTTATTTTGTCTTTGTATTTCTACGCTGAATTT
>NW_012105142.1:1856814-1859286 GCF_000951045.1 Mandrillus leucophaeus
AAAAAAAAAAAAAAAAAAATTAACTACAGTGAAATAGATTAGTTTCAAAACAAAAATAAATAGGTAGCAGGATCAACAAATAAATCTAAGTTCTGTGTCTTTAAAATGTAAGTAAATTTCTAATACATTTATCCAGGAAATGAGGATAAAATTCCCATCAAGCATAAAAACAAATTATGAGAAAAATGAGAGTAAGTAATCAAATCCCACTTTAATATTACTTCTACAATAAATGTTAGAAAAATGAATACACAGATTGGTTGATTTTAAGAAAACTTAAGACTATGACGCTCTTGAACAAATAAGTAACTAAGAGAGAACTGTTCAAAGTTATCAAAAGTTTACTTTCAACAACAACAAAAGAAACCACAGATGCTTTTATGGGAAGTGTATCTTTTTATACAAATAGTTTCAGAGTATAGCTACCCCTAAAAATAAGGTAGGAGATGAGACTCAACTCCACAGGTGGGGCTTGGACAGTGGACCAAATTGAGGACTAGCTAAAGCGGGGGAAATGTGGAAGTATCTTTCCATAAGACACGCCCACCAGTGCACCGTGTCGTGTCAGTTTACCCTTGTCATGGCAACACCCAGGACTTACTACCCCTCACCATGGCAATGATCCAATAACCCAAAGCTACTACCCTTTTCCTAGAAATTTCTGCATTATCTGCCCCTTACTCTACCTGTAGTTAAAAGTAGATATAAATCTGACTGCGCAACTGTCCTGAGCTGCTGTTCTCAGTATACTGTCTGTGAGGTATCCCTGCTCTGCAGGGGCAGTCACGGAGCTGCAACACCGCTGCTTCAATAAAGCTGCTTTCTTCTACCCTACCATCGGCTCACCCGTGAATTCCTTTCTGGGCAAAGCCAAAACCCTCACAGGCTAAGTCTCACTTTGGGGCTCATCTGACCTGCATCAAAAACACTACTTATTTCATTTTATGAAGTGGTGAGTCTAATATTAAAGCTGCACAAAGATAGTTCAATAAAAGGAAACTGGGAAAATGCTATGTGAAAATGTGAATACTATGTGAAATCGTGAAAATGCTAAATAATATGTGAAAACTATCTGACAGTGGAATAAAAGAATAATATCTTCTGGTTCTGTTTTTTTCCATTAAGTAATTCAAGAATAATTTAATATTAGGAAATGTACCAATATGTTTAAATACTTTAGTATATTTGATAATATACTAATTATAACATAAATGAATTGTAATCATAATATAATACTGCTAATTATAATAATATAATACTAATTACAATAATATAATAATGCTAATTATAAGTATAATAATATATTTAAATATATTAGTATGTCAAGAGAGAAAATTTACACACATCTCCTATTGAAATGGTTTACAATAAAATTCAACACTCATTCCCAAGAAACAAAATCTAAAACTTAATATTAGTGTGATAGAAATTAAACCTTCTTTATCAAGAAAGACGCTCTTACCCTCAAGTCAACAGCTTGATTATATTTTAGAATGGAAAACTAGAGGCGTTTCTATTTAAATATGAAAGAATTCTTACCATCCATGCCATAGTTAACACACTTTAAAAATTCTGACCAATTGAATAAAGCAAGACTACAAAATAGAGGATTTACTATTTGAAAGTAGTTGATGATACAGTCACTGACACTTGGATGAGGTAGAATTGTCTGCCTGGAGAACTCAAGGGAACAAACTGAAAAATTAGTACACTATCAAGGAAGTTTAAAGATAAAGTTCGGTCAACATAATCACATAAATAAAATGTTTTTCTATACAAAAAAGTAATAACACTCTTTAAAGCGTTATTTACATTAACAACAAAACAATAAAATATATAGGGGAAAGTTTACAAGAAATATGAAGAAATGTGATGAAATAAAAAAGGAATTTGAATTAAAAATATACCATGTTATTGAATTAAAATTAAGATAACATAAAGTTACCAATTCTCTCTACATGATCTAGATGTTTAATGGGATCCTAATGAAAATACTCGTGGGACTTTGGAGGGGTGGTGCTTTATAAAATGATTCTGACATTCATCTGGCACTTTAGAATTGCTGAGGACGTTTTGAAAAAATAGCAGGGTGAGGAGGAACTTGCACTACTGGGTAAGCAATGTGCAATGACGTCCTTGTAGCTTCGTATATATTTAAACAGTCTGGTTTAATTGCAGGAATAGACAGATAAATCAATGGAACAGTATGAGGAGAGCTGAAGCAGGCCCATGTAAATATGAATTTCATATAAGATAAATGTGGCATTTCAAATCAGTGGGGAAAAGATGAGGAATTCAGTAAGTCAAATTAGGTCAATTTGCTGACCGTGTGGAAAAAAAATAGATCTTCACAGCACCACGTGCAGTAACAAATTTCAGATTGATAAAATATTTAATATAAAATTTAAAACCATAGAAAGAATTTAAGAAAAACACATGAATATTTATCTGATGCTGTGGTATGCAGGTACT
>NW_012105142.1:1860716-1863434 GCF_000951045.1 Mandrillus leucophaeus
AGGGTGTGGAGCTCAGTACATTCGCTTCTGCAGGTAGGTGTTGCTATCTCAGAGGGCGAGGAAGGTGCACACGGAGATATGTGAAGGAAATGGATTCTCTTCAAAGGCTGTCCAGGGTGGGGTGGTGGCTCCCAAGACAGGTGCCTGTGGGGTTGACCCGATGCATGTTGGATAATAGGGTGAGTAAAATCCTGAAATGTGCCGCCCGGGCACCTGTCCATTCTGTTTCCACCTCCTTTAGTTCAGGCCAACAAACAGAAGGTCGTGATTATGTTCTAGGCCTTGTGCTAAGACGGGGCACACCTAGCCCCTTAGTGCTACTCTGCCCGAGTTTCTCCCCTCTAAAGAAAACCAGACTGCTCTTCATAAAATGCAGACCCGATCATGCCATTCCCTGGCTTAAAGCCTTCAGTGACTTCCTATGGCCTTTAACAGTCCTGCAAAGGCCCCCACGGTTCACCCAGACTTGTCTCTCCTGCAGCTCTCTGGGTCTTCCTCCATCATCGCCCCCTCTCCACGATTAATTTTCATGAACTTCTTTAACACCTATTCATTCTTCCTGTAGAAAGAGTTCCTTGGTTTCTTAAGACTTGATTAGGTCTCATTGCCACATGTAATAGCACCTTAGCATGGTCTACTATAATGCTAAAGTTTTACTTTGCAATTTCTCATTTAGTTGGACTCCCGGTCCCAGGATGGCGTGTCTATCTTGTATGGTTCATACTCTATTTATTGAACAAAGGATTCATTAATCATTAATTATTCTTTAATGATTGAACTTAAAATGAGGAAGACACAGCCTCTCTTTGGAAGAAGCTTAGAGGGGAGACAGACATGCGCACATGGATTCAAGGGATGGTCTTGTACAGATGTGCACTGAAGACTCAGCCATAGGAGAGGAGAGGTGACCGATTAATTCTTTCTGAGGACAGATGATTCTGGGTGGTTTTCAGAGAGGAGGAATCAGCCAGAAAGTCCTCACAGGAGTGACTAGAGGGTGTTCTGTTAGCATGGGTCTCCCTTGGAAGGCTGGGGAGTTCAAACACATTGCCAGCAGCAGTGAGCTCTGGAATGTGCCAGTGCCATTCCAGACAGTGCTGGCAAGGGTGGAGCGCCCACTGTGTATCTGGCCCTGGGCACCAGTAAAGCCTGGGCACCAGAAAGATGCACTCCAGCTCTTCCTTCTCTTGCACCTGCCCACCGGGTGCACTGGGGACCTCTTTCATGGCCTCCTGACAGTCAGGCCTGAGGATGCAGCTGAACTTGGGCAGCGGGTGAGGGAGGGGCAGGCTGGCCTTGCCCACCAGCAGTGCCATATGCCCATGCCTTAGTCTATTCCAGTCATGTCCCCCGGCTGCCCAGCTGTCACGGCCATAATTACAGCAGCCACAGCCGCGGGAAGTGTGTGGTTGTGGGGACCCTCTGGTCTCCTTAGAACTTTACTACTGTTGTTATAGCTTATCAGGACACGGCCCACCTTCTGTTGGTCTCTTGAAAATGGCTGTAATTCTCATCTATCATGGGAGTGAGCCAGCTGCTGCAGGGGCAGCTGTCAGGGAGAGAGTCCTGCGTGCATCCCAACATGCTGTCCCTGACCTTGGGGATGTGGAGGCTCCGGGCTAAGTGCCTTTCTTGGGACAGCATTTAGGCCATCTCTTTTGTCCTGACCTGGGGGTGAGTGCTTTCTGCTTTTCTCTGTAGCCCTGAACTGCTTGTCTTTTGCCTTGTTATCTTTCCTGGACTGTGAACTTCCCAAGTGAAGGAGCATTGTATCTGCTACAGACAACCTTCTGTTATTAAAAGCTTTATCGTAGATGGCGAAATACAGTTCTTTCCCATATTACAAAAGGAATATGCTATGATAATTGCAACAAAAATAGATAATATTTATTGACTGTTTACTTTGTTCCAGGCATTATGCTTACAACTTTACAGGGATTATCTAAATCATTACTGGAACAACATCATGATGTCCATTTAGCAAGTAGGGAGCGCTGTTCAGAAAACTTATGTAAGTTGCCCAGGGTCACATAGCTGAGAGGTGGGAGGCCTAGGCTTCAAAACTAGGGAAGTCTCCTTTCAGGTTCCACACATGTGCCTCACTTTAAGAAATTTGGAAAACAGAGAAGTAGAAAAAAAAACCCAGTAATTTTATGTTTCAAACACAACTCATTATGATCTTAATATATTTCTGCTCATTGTTTCTATTCATTATTTTTCCATAATTGTGATTATATTGTGTAATCAATTCTGTCTTATGATTTTAAAATTAATATTATCACATAAACATTTTCCATCTTGTGGGTTTACTATTCCTTATTAGCCCCTTTTTGTGGCTTATTGGGTTGTATCCAAGTTTTCTCTTGTTGGGCTAAGAAAGTAACATTGAGATGTATTAGTGTGTGTGATACTAGTCACACAGCTAGCCTCATTAACGTTTGTACATACAGCATCTAATTTATTCTTACAGTAACACTATGAGGTAAAGAAATAGCTCCCCCATCTTACAGATAAAGAAACTAAGCTTTAGATAGTTAAACAAATCACCCAAGGCTACAAATCACCTACATAGGTGGTAAGGGGGAAATTCCAGAATTCAAATGGATAGCAGTTTGACAAAGGCCATGCTTTTTTGTTTGTTTGCTTGTTTGTTTTTGAAATGGAGCCTTGCTCTGTCGCCCACGCTAGAGTGCAATGGCGTGATCTCAGCTCACTGCT
>NW_012105142.1:1865414-1867448 GCF_000951045.1 Mandrillus leucophaeus
AATTAGGTCAATTTGCTGACCGTGTGGAAAAAAAATAGATCTTCACAGCACCACGTGCAGTAACAAATTTCAGATTGATAAAATATTTAATATAAAATTTAAAACCATAGAAAGAATTTAAGAAAAACACATGAATATTTATCTGATGCTGTGGTATGCAGGTACTGAGAGTATATGTATACGGGTAATCTGTAAAATAAGAGACCAACACATTTGACTACTACTCCAAAATGACAAAATTCTTTATGTCAAAATGTTCATAAACAAAACTAAACGTTAAACCACAATCTGGGGGAAAGCATTTTTGCAACACAAGTGTATAGTATCCTTATTATACCAGACTGCTTTCAAAGCAATAATTAAATGACAAACACAAAAAATAGGCCAAGACAATTGCAGAAAATTTTGTAACAAGGAATTGCAGTGGCCAATGAATGTAAGGGAAAAAAGTTCACCCCCACTAGAAAGTAAAAAGTTAACATGAAAAGCAACAACATAGTTAATGTATTTTGCTCAGTACCAGGAACATAGAGAGTTCTAGGTAAGCATTAACTCTTTGTAACAGGATAGGGATCAGGACTGCTATACAGATGCTGTTGCTATGTTAGTAGCATACGCAGTTGTGTTGTAGGAGTTATTCTGTTGGTGGAAGAATAAATTGATAGATTTCTAAAGTGTGATTTTACAATGCATAGCCAAAGTGTTAAAAAAGCAAATTTCTTTTGGTACGTTATTTTTCTGTCATATATTTATTCTAATGAAGTCTAATGAACTCTTCTCTAAGGATTTATTTTCAGGATGTTCATTACCGTATTGATTATAATAGCATGACATTGAGTACAATAGAAGATTGGTTGCAGTACAGGACAGTCACATGGCAGAAAACTACGTAGCGATTAACAATAACGTTGTAGGAAACAATTTACTGACATGAACTTAGTCCCTGAATATCAGGATTAAACGTGTGTATATACGCATGGAAGAAATATACATAAGAATTTAAAAGTTATCAGCATTTACCTCTGAATGGGGGGATCATGAGTGATTATTATTTTCTTCTGGGTATGTTTGTGTGTGTGTGCATTTCTTTGCATTTGCTATAATGAGCAGGTAGTAATTTTGTAAACAGAAAGATAAAAACCCCACTGGTAAATCTGACTTTTCAGTTTTCAGGGTAAGACTCCTGGGAATTTGCAAGCTGAGATTTGGGGCAAGTATTTAGGATTTGCTGTGTCACCTCCCGGCTATGACAGTCCTTAATTAATGGAGATGATGGAGAACAGCTTGCTGGGCCGAGTGGCAGGAGCCATGCAGCTGCCGGGGGCTGGAGAGGGTCAGGAAGCTTCATCAATCTGGGACACATGACGTGCTTGGTGGTGGTGGAGCCTGACGCATCCCTCTTCATCGACATTGTGTCAATAGGAGCAGAGGCATTTAGCTGTGTAAACACAGGGCTTGAGTGGCAGCACCCTAAATGCTTAGCTGATAGATCTGGAATTAAATACAGACCCAGAAACTGGAGTTGGAAAACTTTCAGGGAGCACCTATTCCCTGCCATCCCGGTGATCCCCTTCTGGATGGAGGGTGTGGAGCTCAGTACATTCGCTTCTGCAGGTAGGTGTTGCTATCTCAGAGGGCGAGGAAGGTGCACACGGAGATATGTGAAGGAAATGGATTCTCTTCAAAGGCTGTCCAGGGTGGGGTGGTGGCTCCCAAGACAGGTGCCTGTGGGGTTGACCCGATGCATGTTGGATAATAGGGTGAGTAAAATCCTGAAATGTGCCGCCCGGGCACCTGTCCATTCTGTTTCCACCTCCTTTAGTTCAGGCCAACAAACAGAAGGTCGTGATTATGTTCTAGGCCTTGTGCTAAGACGGGGCACACCTAGCCCCTTAGTGCTACTCTGCCCGAGTTTCTCCCCTCTAAAGAAAACCAGACTGCTCTTCATAAAATGCAGACCCGATCATGCCATTCCCTGGCTTAAAGCCTTCAGTGACTTCCTATGGCCTTTAACAGTCCTGCAAAGGCCCCCAC
>NW_012105142.1:1868833-1871116 GCF_000951045.1 Mandrillus leucophaeus
TCATTACTGGAACAACATCATGATGTCCATTTAGCAAGTAGGGAGCGCTGTCCAGAAAACTTATGTAAGTTGCCCAGGGTCACATAGCTGAGAGGTGGGAGGCCTAGGCTTCAAAACTAGGGAAGTCTCCTTTCAGGTTCCACACATGTGCCTCACTTTAAGAAATTTGGAAAACAGAGAAGTAGAAAAAAAAACCCAGTAATTTTATGTTTCAAACACAACTCATTATGATCTTGATATATTTCTGCTCATTGTTTCTATTCATTATTTTTCCATAATTGTGATTATATTGTGTAATCAATTCTGTCTTATGATTTTAAAATTAATATTATCACATAAACATTTTCCATCTTGTGGGTTTACTATTCCTTATTAGCCCCTTTTTGTGGCTTATTGGGTTGTATCCAAGTTTTCTCTTGTTGGACTAAGAAAGTAACATTGAGATGTATTAGTGTGTGTGATACTAGTCACACAGCTAGCCTCATTAACGTTTGTACATACAGCATCTAATTTATTCTTACAGTAACACTATGAGGTAAAGAAATAGCTCCCCCATCTTACAGATAAAGAAACTAAGCTTTAGATAGTTAAACAAATCACCCAAGGCTACAAATCACCTACATAGGTGGTAAGGGGGAAATTCCAGAATTCAAATGGATAGCAGTTTGACAAAGGCCATGCTTTTTTGTTTGTTTGCTTGTTTGTTTTTGAAATGGAGCCTTGCTCTGTCGCCCACGCTAGAGTGCAATGGCGTGATCTCAGCTCACTGCTACCTCTGCCTCTCGGGTTCAAGCGATTCTCCCACCTCAGCCTCCCAAGTAGCTGGGATCACCGGCACCTGCCATCATGCCTGGCTAATTTTTCTATTTTTAGTAGAGACAGGGTTTTGCCATGTTGGCCAGGCTGGTCTCGAACTCCTGACATCAGATGATCTACCCACCTTGGCCTCTTAAAGTCCTGGGATTGCAGGCATGAGTCACCATGCCCAGCCTTAAAGGCCATGTTTTTGGTCATTAGTCTATCCCTTTGCTATAAAGTTTTTTCCATATTATGTTTGCATTTTTATATTTTTGGATCTATCCCATAAGTGGAATTTTGGGGTCAAAGGGGGTAACAATTTTTAACATGAGTTAGAGGAATGCACATTCCATTCTGGTTGTATTTTCCCCTTGCCAGCGTTGAGCCTTGCCATTGAATCCGTTGGTAGGGTTATTAACAACCCCGACTTTTAGTGGCTTCTGACAACCCAAGTTCACCCTCCGCTCAAACTCCATGTCCACCCTGCATCCACTGGGCTTTGCTCCAGGCATCCTTGCCTTGGGACCCCTGCCTGAGCAGCCACCATCTGGAATGTTGCTTGGTCTCTGTTGCAGGAGGAAAGAAAGCTCTGGGCATCTCCAACTGGCAACTAAACCATCTAGCCCAGAAGTGACAAATGTCACTTCCGCTCAGACTTCATTGTCTAAAATGAATCACGTGGTCCTATCCACCCACACAGAGCCAGGAAGCAGAGTCCTTTGTGTGTCCTTAAGGGAGAGCTGGAAATAGCTGGTGAAGGCCTTAATAGTCATAAAAGTTGCTCATTTGATAGTTGAAAATAGTAACACATTGTTGCTTTAGTTGACACGATTTTTTTTTTTGGTGAGACTTAGTATTTCTTCATATTTTCTTGGCGGCGAGTTGTAGCTCTCCTTTTGTTACTTGTTTGTCCTGTTCTTAACCCATTTTTCTGTGTTATCTCAATGCTTTCACAAATGCTTTCCGGATGTGGTCATGTCCCTAAATAGGTCTTTGATGAGTGAAAACACATGGTGCCTCAGAAGTCAATTTCCCTTAGATAGTTTTTAAACGTAAAGATGTAAATAACTCTAAGCATTTACTTTCATTTTCCAAAGGAGTGACCCAGAGTGTATGTTTACTTCAGGTTTAGTTAATTTACGTTAACTTCTGCTTTTCAGTTAATCCATGAAAACTGAGGGAAGTTCCTGAGTTTCAAGGACTTTGCACATCTGGGTTTCAAAATTCTGGGCTCCTTCCTAACTCCCTGGCCCCACACTTTCCTGCTAGGGAACCAGCCCTGGGTGTCTGTTCTACAGCCCTGTAGAGTTGACTTCTCCTTCTCATCCCCTCTCCTCTGTCCCCAGGTCAGGAAGAGACACCTGAGTGCAATGGAAATAACCTCCTAACTAGTATTTTTTACATGGGCTACCAGAAGAGAGACCATGCTAATTATATCATTCTTTCCCTCCAAACCCTTCCCAGTGGCTCCCCTTGCCCTGTGGG
>NW_012105142.1:1871426-1882601 GCF_000951045.1 Mandrillus leucophaeus
CTTGAATCTGGGAGGTGGAGGTTGCAGCGAGCAGAGGTAACACTGCACTCCAGCCTGAGTGACAGAGCGAGGCCCCATCTCAAAAAAAAAAAAAAAAAAAAAATTAATTAATTTTCATGTGTATTAGAGAAGTGTTCACCCAACACATTAAACATGTACATTGACAGATATTATTGCTGTGATATGGCAGTGAGCACAAGTGAGTTCATGTAAAAATTTAAAGAGAGATATTAAGTTGATAATATGATAGGAAACGCATGGGTTTGGCAAAGATAATGGGATAGTGTCTAAACGACAGAAGTTTGGGAAAGACAAGTTAACATCCAAACTTTATAGCATCCTTAAACCTGTCAAACCCAGCTTTTGAGTCCTATCCCCACACCGCACAACCTGTTATGCCAAAATATGTAAACATTGATCATGCCGCAGGGTACCTTTAACATAACATCTTCCCCCTTTGTTTTGGGCAAAGGTAGAGTTCTTCTGTTTCTTCTCTTTGGGTCCTGTTTCACTTTAAAAATTTTTAATTTAATTTAATTTTAAGTCCTGGGATACATGTGCAGGAAGTGCAGGTTTGTTACATAGGTAAATGTGTGCCATGGTGGTTTGCTGCACCTATCAACCCATCACCTAGGTTTTAAGCCCAGCATGCGTTAGCTATTTATCCTGATGTTCTCCCTTCTCCCGCCCCTGCGCTGCCCCAACGGGCCCCAGTGTGTGTTGTTTCCCTCCCTGTGTCTATGTGTTCTCATTGTTCAGCTTCTGCTTACAGATGAAAACACGCAGTGTTTGGTTTTCTGTTCCCAGCAGTCCCATTACTGAGTATATACCCAAAGGAATAGAAATCATTCAATTTTAAAGATACATACACATGTAAGTTCATTGCAGCACTATTCACAATAGTAAAGACATGGAATCAACCCAAATGCCCATCAGTGATAGACTGGATAAAGAAAATGTGGTACATATACACTGTGGAATACTATGCAGCCATAAAAAGGAAACGAGATCATGTTCCTTCCAGGCACATGGATGGAGCTGGAAGCCATTATCCTGACTCACTTTTTATAGTACATTTTCCTTAATTGTTCATTGTCTTACTTTCTCTTCTAGATAGGCATTTATTTGGAAGCACAACCTGCGTTTTCTTTCAGTAGCCAGTGTTAACCTACAGAAAGTGCTTCACTACTTAGAAAGTGCCTTTGTATTTATGACCTAATTGGCTCCTCACAAGAGCCCCTTGAGGCAACCATCTCCATTTTACAGAAGAATTAACCAAGGCTTGGACATTGTCAGATGCCATTCAGAGAGTCCCAGCAGGGATTCAGGTTCAGGAATGTGACCCAACAACGCCCGCTTTTCCTGCTAGATCACAGGGCTGCATCACTCCTGTTTTCCCACAGTCCCTGACATGGGGTCTGTGCATACTAAGTGCTCAACAAATGTTCCAGGTGTGAAAGAAGGATGAGCACATTCTTATGTCTAGGGCTTTTGTTCTCTTACACATGACAGCATATTCCTAAACTAATTGTTTGAGATGTTTCACATACTGAGGATTGGGAAGTCCTGGGCTTTTACAAATAAAGGCTGAAAATCCGTGCATTTTCTGGGATCCTCTCCAGGGAAGCTGGTGTTACAACTCAACAGTGATGTTCTTTCCTTCTTTCTAAGTACATTTTGGGGAGTGGTTCTTTGAAGGAAAAAAAGCATCCTTGTCAAAGTAAACATGGCTTATTCGAAATATAGGTGGGTGCAGAATAATGCTTTAAAAACAGTATTCTGAAATAAGGTTTGAAAGCCTTTTGGATGAGTTCAGCTATGTCCTTAGAGATACCCAGGAGCACTTTTATACTATGTGGAAGACGGAACGTTGAAGAATTAACTACATTTTTTTGGTGAATATGATTACCACTGACGCCTTCCAAACCAACAGAGGCATGCCAAATGCACAGGGTTAGGACATTTTTTTTTCTTTTTTTTTTTTTGCTGGGCACAGTGATGTACCAGAAAGATTGGGGAATGTAGGTGAATTGGATTCTTCCCTGGGCTTCGCTACTCATTTTGGTGAGCTCTTGTATAAGTAACTCAGCTGAGGAATATGCTGACCTGACAGAGGAAGAACAGGACAATGTACCCCCACCCTAGGCAGTGTGTACCCACAGAAGCTGGAGGAGAATGGCAGGGCTTGCATTCGGAAAGGGGTTGTTCAAGAGAACCAGATTAAAGGAGTAGGTTGGGTAAGGGAGATCTTTTTTCAATATTGGAGCACTCTTCCAGGCATGGAAAATATGTTTCTCCCTGAGGAAGACCCCAGGAGAAAAAAAAAAAAAAAAGCAACAGTTCACACTAAGGTTAAAATGCGAGTATTTTTGCAAAAAGTGAGAATAGAAAATATTTAAGAATTTAGAGAGGGGAACATGCTGAGGGCATGTACCAGATAAGATAGATAAACCCTCCAGAGAATGATTCCCATGGGAGGACCCAGAAGGCTCCCAATTTCCCAAAGCCACCAGAAATGCACTGGTGGCAAGTGCACTAGTGTCACTGAGGAGTTTGGTGGTGGCATGCCTCAACAGGCCAGGGCAGACTTTAGGAGAGGTGCTGCAGAACAAGGCTCACTGAGAGCAATGGGGATGCTAGGATTCCTCAAAACAATAGAGTCCAGATGGTGATGCTTAAACACCAGAAGCCAAGTAGACGCAGTTATCTTAATGAGTAGCCATGGTGGCAGAGCAGTCAGGTTGGCCTGTCCTACAGAGAGATATGGAGATGGTTGATAGAACAAGATTGTCCTTGAAAGCCGCCAACACAGATATTACTCAATTACTATTACTCAGTTTTTCTTGATTTCAAAAGAAATCAAGAATGATTGATTAAGGAGGCTGAGGAATTGCCACAATAAAATGACCCACTACTGTGCCTGGTTTTTGGACCTGAGCTATTTTTTGGATCTGGAACCCCTGAGTTCAAGAGTTATGGTCCTGTATAAAAAAATATGGTCCAGTATATATTTTATACTGGACCATAACCCAATATAAAAATATTTTTTATTTTAACCCTTCAGGGGAAGGGTTCCCCATGCAAAAAGTATACTAGTTCATATATATATATAGTGTCATGCGCATCCATGTGAAGAGACCACCAAACAGGCTTTGTGTGAGCAATAAAGCTTTTTAATCACTTGGGTGCAGGCGGGCTGAGTCCGAAAAGAGTCAGCGAAGGGAGATGAGGGTGGGGCCGTTTTATAGGATTTGGGTAGGTAAAGGAAAATTACAGTCAAAGGGAGGATGTTCCCCCCTCCACTCCCCTGGTGGGCAGGAGTGGCGGTCACGAGGTGCCCAGTGGGGGAGATTTTTGAGCCAGGATGAGCCAGGAAAAGGACTTTCACAAGGTAATGTCATCACTTAAGGCAAGGACTGGCCATTTTCACTTCTTTTGTGGTGGAATGTCATCAGTTAAGGCAAGGTCAGGGCATTTTCACTTCTTTTGTGATTCTTCAGTTACTTCAGGCCATCTGGGTGTATACGTACAAGTCACAGGAGATGCAATGGCTTGGCTTGGGCTCAGAGGCCTGGCATATACCATATATATACACCACACCATCTATATACTCAAGAGGAAGGACCTTGGAGGACCCTGAAGCACTATGGCAAGTGTTCATGGTTACGAGCACCCAGTTCTTCCTCAAAGAGAACTTTAGCCATATACTTGGGTAACTACATTCCAGAAAAAGGGGAGTAGACAAACATTTCAAGCAGTGTCAGAGGACATTAATACCGGTAGGCTTAAAGCATTATCATGGCCTTACTATGCAACTGGAGGTACAATGGAACTAGGTAATAAATGGAGTCCTGATCAGAGCCACCCACCCAGGCTCTGGGTCCCATTCAAGTCTGGCAGCCTTTCAAGTCACCTGGGTCATAGCAATATTCCCAGGTATACTTTTTTTTTTTTTTTTTTTTTTACTTCTAGAATCGGAACAGCCTACCAGGCATTGTGCTTCCTTTTCCGTGGTGGGAGATACAAGATGCAATCCTTTCTCCTTTAGTTTGAATGCAATGTTGTGATGTGCCCTTGACCGCTGAACTCCTAAGAGATTTACTGATGTAGTAGACCCCTGAATCTTCCTAGGGTTTATCTCGCAAACTCTAGACCACATATATCTCACCAAGATCTCCAACACGCTACATATTCTCGCTCATCGGGTCCTGTTATTGTATTTGCTATGGAATGGATCATTGTGATTTTTTGCTGGATGTCAACATGGGACAGATTACTTTGGTCTTTGTTGGTCCAAAGTGCATCTATTCTGATTATACATTAAGGGTTGGGGAAAATAACCAATTTATTTGGTTTAAAGCATTACATACTTATCAGGTGACTTGAAAGGCTGTCAGATTTGAATGGGACCTAGAACCTGGGTGGGTGGTTTTGAACAGGGCTCCATTTATTACTTAGTCCCATTGTAGCCCCAGTTGTATAGTAAGGCCCTGATAATGCATTAAGCCCAGTTAGTTGGTTATTTTCCTAACCTCCAAATGTAAAATCAGAATAGATGCACTTGGTAGTTGGTGCAACTTCCTTGCTGAGCCCTTAGACTGTAGTGAGGGGAGCCAAGAGAAGATTCTGAAAATGCCCCTCACCCTGCTCCTGCCATGACAATAAAAACAGTATTATGTCAGGGGGAAGGAGATGGGAAACATTAGTCCCACTCTTACAAGCCTAACAGATGTTGCAGGGGTGGTGGTTTGTGTCAGAGCTCCATTTAATTCACTAGGATAGCCGCTGCTAAAATCAGATGGATGCTGAAAAACAGCAGTGAGCACCACAAACTCAACCATGTCATAACCCTGATTGCGGCTGCCATGAGGCTGTGATGTCTTTGCTGGAGTAGATTAAGATGGCCTCAATTCATGATATGCAGCATTGATTTAGCAAATGTATTCTCTTCCATACCTATCAGAAATGATCAGAAATAGTTTGCATTTACATGGAACAAACAACAGGATACATTCATAGATTTTCCCAAGGCTCTGTTAACTTTCCTGCCCTCTGTCATAATATGGTCCAAAGTAATCTGTCCCATGTTGACATCCAACAGAAAATCACAATGATTGGTTCCATAGTGAATATGCTAATAGGACCAGATGAGCAAGATATGTAGCGTGTTGGAGGCCTTGGTAAGACATATGTGATCCAAGGTTTGGGAGATAAAGCCTGTGAAAATTCAGCTGTGTGCTGCATCAGTAAACATTTTTAGGAGTTCAGCAGTCGAGCAAATATTAGAACATTGCCTCCAAACTAAAGAAGAAATGATTGCATGTTGCATCTCCCGCTGTGAAAAAGGAATCACAATTAGCTGGGAGTGGTGGCACATGCCTGTAATCTGAGCTACTCCGGAGGCTGAGGCGGGACTATCACTTGAACTCGGAGGTGGAGGTTGCAGTGAGCCAAGAGCCAAGATCGTGCCATTGCACTCCAGCCTCGGCGACAGAATGAGACTTTGTCTCAAAAAACAAACAAACAAACAAACAAACAAACAAACAACAACAACAACAGCAAAGGAAGCACAATGTCTGGTAGGTTCTCTGGTTCTCCGGATTCTGGAAGCAACAACATGTATACCTATACTGTTCTGACCCAGGTGACTTGAAAGGCTGCCGGATTTGAATGGGACCTAGAACAAGAAAGGACTCTGTAACAGGTTTTGGCTACAGTGTGAGCAGCCCTGCCATTTGAGCTGTAAAACTCAGCAGACCCATTGGTAGAAGAGGTATATCCCAGTGCTTTGAAAACACACCATGTGGAGTTTATGGCAAGCTCCAATGAGAGAATCACTAGGATTCTGGGTCAAGGCCATGGGATCTGCTTAGGGAAAATTATACACCATTTGAAAAACAACTTCTGATTGTGCTGTGGGCCTTGGTAGAGATGACACACCTGATCATGGGACACCAGGTGAACATGTGGCCATAGCTGCCCATCAGGAGCTCGTCCGTCAGACTCAGCAACTCCTAATGCTAGTCAAAGCCTGGAAACAAACCATCAGAAGGTAGAAAGGATCCGCCTGGGATCCACTATGAGGAGGACTGGATGGCGCAAGGAATTTGCATGAGCAGGTAGTCCAGATCCACATGTCACCCTCCACTGCTATGTCAACACCTCTTCCTCAGATAGCTCCTCTTGCTGTAGAGGGGATCCCTTGTGACCAACTGATGGAAGACAAAATAGCCTGCGCTTGGTTCACGGAAAGGTTAGACTTGCATGAGGGTGCAGGCTGAAGACAGATGGTGGCTGCACCATGGTTCCTCTCAGGGATCGCCTTGAAAGACACTGATGAGGGAACATTCTTCCAAGGGGCAAAGCTCAGACCATGCTGGTCATCCACTGTGTATGGGAAGAGAAGTTGCCCCAGGTTAGAATATCCGTATGGTGCCATAAGCTGAATGGTGAATAGCTCCGTTGTCTGGTCAGGGCCTAGAAGTGGCCAGAGTAGATTGCACGTGGGAGCTTCAGGGTAGAGTCATGAGGCTGGGCATTTTGGAGCAGGCACAAAGTATGAAGATGTTTGTATTGTGTATTAATGTCCAACAGAGAGCTTTCAGTGCAATAGTGGTACTAAACGATCATGCAGACAAGCTGATTTAGTCAGCTGATGCTAGCCACCATGTGTCATCAGCCACCCCAGTGCTGGCCTGATAGCAAAGTACGTGAGCAAAGTAGCTGTGGTGGCAGAGGTAGGTACTTGCATGGGCCCAACAGCACAGCCTCCTGCTTACTAAGACCAATCTTGCTGCTGCTGCACTGCCTGTCCAAAATGCCAGTAACAAGGACCGATGCTGAATTCCTGATATGGCACCGTTCCTCAAGGGGACCACCCGGACACATGTTGGCAAGTTGGTTACACCAGGGTCCTCCACCCTGGAAGGACCAGTGATTCATTCCTGTGGGAGTGGGTTCTTATTTCACGTATGGGATTTTCTTATTTCCCGTGGAGCCTCGGTGACAGTGACCATTTGAGGGCTTACAGAGGGCTTGATACACTGGGATAGGATTCCATATAATGTCACGTTGGTCCAGGAGACCCACTTTAAAGCAAAGGAAGTATGGGATTGGGTCCGTGGCCATAAGATTCCCTGGTCATGCCATATACACACCATCCAAAGTTGCTAGTCTAACGTACACACATATGTTCATTGCAGCACTATTCACAATAGCAATGACATGGAATCACATGGAATCAACCTAGATGCCCATCAATGGTGGATTGGATAAAGAAAATGTGGTACATATACTCCATGAAATACTACATAGCCATAAAAAAGTACAAAATCATGTCCTTTGCAGAAATGTGGATAGAGTTGGAGGCCATTATCCTAAGCAAATTAACAGAGGAACAGAAAACCAAACACCCAATGCGTGTTCTCACTTATAAGAGCTAAACATTGAGCACAAATGGATATAAGCATGGGAACAACAGACACTGGGTCCTGCTGAAGGCTGGAGGGTTGGAGGAGGACAAGGACTGAAAACTAACTCTTGGGTATTGATATGGTTTGGCTTTGTGATCCCACCCAAATCTCATCTCTAATCGTAATCCTCATGTGTGAAGGCAGGGACCTGGTGGGAGGTGATTGGATTATGGCAGTGGTTTTCCCCATGCTGTCCTCATGATAGTGAGGGAGTTCTCATGAGATTTAATGGTTTAAAAGTATTTGGCAGTCTCCCCCTCCTCCTGCTGCTGTGTAAGACGTGCTTGCTTCCCCTTCACCTTTCGCCATGATTCTAAGTTTCCTGAGGCCTTCCCAGCCATGTGGAACTGTGAGTCAATTAAATCTCTTTTCTTTATAAATTACCCAGTCTCAGACATTCTTTATAGCAGTATGAAAATGGACCAATACAGGCATTATGCTGATTACTTGGGTGACAAAATTATCTGTACACCAAACTCCTTTGACAAGCAATTTACCCATGTAATAAACCTGCACATGTACCCTTGAACCTAAAATAAAAATTAGAAAGAGAAAAATCGCCTAATGAAGTATTGAAAAGGTCTACAAAAAGCACAACTAAGGTACCAGCTCAGATGTAATCATTTATAAGGATGGAGTAGCAATCATTCTCCAGGATACAAAAGCACCTTAACTTAAAGATACTTATTTGATGCTTTACTAACACATATATAATTATATTTACCCAACAGTTGGAAAATATCCACATACCTAGGAACTGAGGGACGGAAGCAGGAGTGTCTTCCTTGCTGTCGCTCCCATTAACTCACTTGGGGAGTTCATGCTTCCTGTTCCCACAACTCTGTGTTCTGCAGGTTTTTAGGTCCCGGGTCCCACAGAGAAAGCACCTTTGCCAACAGACAGAGCAAGAATAAATCATAATTGCCACCTGAACTCCTGAGCTCCTTGTGCAAAGGACCTGCAAGCAAGGAAAAGAGTTATCATCTCTGCAAAGGATGGTTTGTGGTGGGCGCTGCCCAGATTCACTTTCAATGGAGACGTAGCGCGTCATTCCCAGCAGGCAGGCAGGCAGCCTGCTGTTGTTTATTCCCTTCAGGGATTGTCTCAGCTGCCAATGGGTGGCTCACCAGGGTGGGCCACATTCAATGACAGATCAATCCAGAAACATGAAAGCCTGGACAGCTTGGGAGAGCTCTGAAGGGCCATTCTAGCTCCTGAGTTTTGCAAGGAGCCAAGGCCATTGTTAGTCTTGCATTGCGTGTTGACTTTTCCTGCTGTTCACTCCTGCTTGTTTCCCCTCCTCAGGTGCTGATGTTCAGGGTGGACCTTAATACACCTCTTGCACCCTTAACCCTATCTTAGAGTTGCCCTCTTTCCCAGAGAATCCGACCTGCTGCCGATGCCAATTCTGAACATTTGAGGTACATGTTTGTGGTCTGCTTTCCTTTTGTTTTGAGCTCCACAGGTGATTCCAGGTGTACCCAGCCAGGTCTGCATTCACAATATCACTGATTCACAATATCACTGAATCACTGCAGACCTCCCAGTGCTTCCTGCCCAAATTCACCGGCAGGTCCCTTGCAAGCTCCTTTCCACGAGAGTGACTCGGGAGAGGACTTTAATGTCCAGGTGCTTCCAGACAAAAACCAAACCAACAGATGGTCGGAAAACCAAGGGGTGGGTCCTCATGGGCATCTGAAGGAGAACCAAGAAAGGAGGAGGGTCTATAATTCCATCTAGAAGGGATTGGCTGTTCACCTCGTCCTAACATCCTGAGACATAAAGAAGTAACTGTCTTCCAAGGCAACAGTTCAGTGCACACCCCACCTCTTCCTGTGCTTCAAAAATCCTGGTCTTGGGTAGATGCGGCAGGCCATAGTTCTCTGGATTGTTTGTTTGTTTGTTTCTTACCTTCTTTGTTTAGCCATGACTCAGGCTCCCTTCTTCCTCTTGGCTGCCTCATTCTCCTCCTGGTTGGAGAACAGGTCTTTGAGGATAATGCTACATTGAGAGTAGTCAGTAAGAAGGGTTGAACATGGACCGGAATGAAGTTTATTGATCCAGTAGAGATTCCGTCTTGAACACCGAGGATTAAGGAAGACAAGTAACCCAGGTTAAAATGGCAAGGTAATGATGATCCAGCATATGCTGGCGAAACATCAGGAGACAATGGCATGACCCAGCTGGACTGAGGCAAGATGAAGCTGGGTCCCTTGGTGGGGAGGAATAGAAAAGAGAAGAAGGAGAGTGACAAGGAAAGAGGCCCTCTTTGGGACAAGAAGCCAGACTCAGTCATGACTGGAGAAAATGTCCCTGACGGTCATATTCTGGCCAAATGCAGATAAGATTGGGTCCTCTGTGGGATGGGCAGGAAACGGGCATCTTTCTAGCTCTTACTGGGGTCACTCGTATTGCTGCATCCAGCCTTTTGTTCTCAGCACCCTGTAAAGAGTAGGCTAATGAAATAGACCAGTTGGACTGTGTCAGGACTATATTTATGAATATCCTGAAGGTTCTGAGTTTGAATAATTGATTACCTTTTGCAAGGCAACACCGTGGTTTTGGTCATAAGAAATTCACGCAAGGCTGTATTCACCCACCTCGGCTTAGTACTCACCCACCTCGGGAAAATCTGCTCTTTCAATTAGCGGTGTGCATGAATATATCTGGTGTATGGATGCAGTTAATAACAGAGCTGGTGCAGACTACTGGGCGAGACTTCTGTAAGGGGCTTAAAATATGGAACATTGCTGCTAAAGACCTTCCCAGATCTTGGCTGGGTGAGGATGGAGATTGGGCTGTGCTCACAATGTGTGGTCATGCATAAATATTAGCCTTAAATAACTATGAATACCTTGTTTCCTAAAAAGATTAGTGGCTCTTCCCTGTGTGATAAATTGTGTGAGTTACAGTGCAGACCTGTCTTCCCACTGTATTATCCTACAGCCTTTTAAATAACCGAGCCCAAATTATGCTCAGGGAGCTGTGCAGAACGCTTCGGCAAGCTTTAGGCAGAGAAGTATAATTTGGGTTCATTCTTCTTCTGTTTCTACCTTTTTCTCATATGCCTTTATTATATTCTCCCCTTAGTCTTTTTCTCTGATTCCTTCTCTCTCTCTGAATGTCCTATTTTCCCCTTCCATCTATTTACCTCTGAATCTCAGACTTTCTTTTATCCTAGTCTTCATGTAATAATAATTGTAGCTAATTTTTATGAAGTGTTCCCGATGCTTAGAGTTAATAAAGTGCTAAGCTCTTTACCTCTACTAGTTTATTTACTTCTAATGACAACCTTGAGAGAGATACGCTCTTTGACTATACCTATTAAGGAGATGAATTAACTGAGGCACAGAGAGGTTCAGGAACATACTCAAAGTCACACAGCTTGTGAGGAGGTAGAGCCAGGATTTGCCCCATGTCTGCCTAACCTTCCAGACAGGGCTCCAGACACTAGAGTGGTGGTGTAGTGCTTGTTTCTCTAAGGCATTTCCTGGGGTAGAGAATAAAACCCTTCCTTCATTCTGAAGATACATTTTAGGGATGCACCGAGATATCCCAGCTCCCTAGATTATGTGATGGGGTAACAGGTACTTCCCCAACCCCACCCAGGTCAAATGAAATGGAAATATCACCACCAAGATTGAGGGGATCCTCTTACAGTCAACCCACATGGTTACCCTTTGGGAGGTCTTTGCAGGGTCCT
>NW_012105142.1:1883696-1898015 GCF_000951045.1 Mandrillus leucophaeus
TACTGGATATGAAATGACATCTCATTATGGTTATAGTTTGCATCTTACTGATGACCAATGATGTTGAACATCTCTTCATATGCAAAATGTCTACTTGTATTTTATTTATTTATTTATTTTTGAAATGGAGTTTTGCTCTTGTTGCCCTGGCTGGAGTGGAATGGCATGATCTCTGCTCACCACAACCTCCGCCTCCCTTGTTCAAGCGATGCTCCTGCCTCAGCCTCTTGAGTAGCTAGGATTACAGGCATGCACCGCCATGCCCAGCTAATTTTGTATTTTTTTTAGTAGAGACAGAGTTTCTCCATGTTGGTCAGGCTAGTCTTGAACTCCTGACCTCAGGTGATCTGCCCACCTCAGCCTCCCAAAGTTCCGGAATTACAGGCATGAGCCACTGTGCCTGGCCTACTCATATCTTTTTTTTGAGTGTGAAGTGTCCATTCAAGTTTTCTGCCCATTTTATACCTTGAGGTGATTGGCTTTTAAAATTATTGATTTGTAGGAACTCTTTATGTATTACAGAACTAAGTCTGTTGTCACACATATGGAGCATGCATATTTTCTCCCAGGCTTTGGTTTGACTTTTACTTTTCTTAATTTATTTTTGTGGCAGGAAGAGGGAGACCCTGATTTCTTCCTTGCAAGAGTTGTTCTTACAGCATGAATGTTGAGAACTTCAGTAACTGGGATAAATTTCTGGGATGGTTACATTGGAATTGGGGCCTGGAGCCAAGTTTTCTGAAAGTGACCAAGGCCAGTGGTGGCAGGCTGATGGCTTATGAGGACAGTGAAGACAGCCCCTTGGCAAATCCCAGATATATTTGAGAGGGTGGGGAAGAGAATGCTACAGCCTTGCTGAAGACTAGAGTTATTGCATGAGCTAGTAAGGGATTAGCAGTATTCCACAATTAGTCTCAATGGAACCTCACTGTTTTCTACAAATACAAAGCTTGGGGGATGTTTGTTTTCCTAAACCTCTCTTTAACATTTGAAGGCTAGGTGCTCTGCAAATGTTTCACTAAATCCTCTCAACAGGGAAATGAGCTCAGGCATAGCAAAATGGAGTAAATTGTTCAGAATCCCACAAGGTAACCAGTGGTAGAGCCTAGACTGAGTCCACGGCTGTTTTGCTCTGGGCCCGTCTGTCCTCCAATCTACACTGCTTCCCCAGATCCACATCCTGGGCCCTAAGTGTGCTCTCTGCAGCTGTACTGAGCAATTTAAATCCCTCTCCCTCCAGACTATCTAATAAGTAAGTGCCATAATAATATTAAGTCATCCTTTCCCTCTAGGCTCAACGTTCTGGGTCTCCTAAGACCAAGCCTTGGATGGCTTACTTTCCAAACTCCTTGCTGTTCTCATAGCCCTGTTCTGACCCAGCTTCAGTTACTCAGCTGAGATGCCCAGGGATGGTCACAGGATGCCTAGATAAGCTGTCTGTCTGCAGTGACACTCTGCATGCAGTGGACTTTCACTGTGGGGTTGTTGTGGAGTCCTAGGAAGAGGCACAGACTGCACTCACTTTTTGAATTGGTAACTAGAGCACTTCACTCACTGGTGATCGATTGAGCACCTGCCATTGGCAGAAGGACAGAGATATCAGTCAGAGCAGTGGGCACAGGCAAGAGGCCCCCTGTCCTCACCATCCCACCTCAGTTTCGATTTTAGTAGATCACACAGGCAGCAGGAAATAAACATGCAATTGAAATCAATATAAATTCTGTAAGTTCCTCTGATGAAAATAAGTAAGGGTGATATGACAGAGAAATGAGGGAGGAGCTTGCGTAAGACGAGTGACCCCAGGATACCGACCCCTGAGCTGTGACCCAAAGCCTGAGAATTCTCTCGGTAGAGCAGAACATTCCAGGTGGAAGCAACTCCATTTGGGATGCAGTAGTTTAGAAATGTCCACCAGATGTTCAAAAGTAGACATCAATGAAGCTATAAGCACCTGGAAGGTCCAGGCTGGAGATTTCAGGGCGCTCAACCCACAGAGATGGCATTTAGTGCTTTGGGACTGGATGGGATCACGGGGGCGGGGGTGGTGTGGAGGGGAAAGGAGGAAAGGGCCCCAGACAGAGCCCCAGGGAGCATCAGGGGTTTGTCTTAAGGAAACTGAATAGACCAGGAGCAAGTGGAGGAGGCAGAGAGGAGAAGCCAGTGGAACAGCAGGAAGAAGGCAAGAGCGGGCGTTGTCATAGCAGCCAGGCAGGCACACATCCCAAGCATTCAGAGAGAGAGAGCGCTCGCCTGGGCTTCCTGCCCTCGAGGCTTTAACCCAAGAGAGAGTTTAACCCATCTTTTCTGGACTTTCCTTGCGCCAATCTTGTGCCCACTTCTCCACTCCCAACCTTCTAACTGTGTAGTTCACTCTTGGCCAAATGGTTTCCGAGAAACTATTGAAGAGGGAATCGGCATCCCATCCCTTCAGTGGTCTCCTTCCTGAGCAGGACCCTCACGCCTTACTCGCTTGGCGGAATCCCCTCACACTCCTTCTTTCCCAGCTCTTTCCTCAAGTGGTTCTTCTCTAAGAGCTTTCTTGATGACAGCCAAGTTTTCTTGATGACAGTCAAGTGTCACGTTCCCTTGATTTGAAAACTTCTCTCCCTGTCTTCTTGCTTATAATTTTCTAAGAATCCGTCATCTGCAGAATCCCACCATCACTTTCAATAACAAGAAGTGGGAGTTTTTCATGGGCAAGTAGAAGAGATCTAAGAGAGCTAAACACTAAGAGTACAAATCAATACATTGTCCCAGCATCATAAGGAAATCACTGTAAGACCCAGAAGCACGTGCCAACAACGGATGAAGTAAGGCAACTAAGTAGCAGTGAGCAACCACTGGGATCCCTCTGAGGCAGGAGGCGGGACTTGACTCTGGAGGCGGGGCTCAGACGCAAGACCAAATTGCGGACTGGCTGAAACAGATCCCGGGTGGAAGCAGCTTTCCATCAGACACGCCGACTGGTGCACCATGTCAGTTTACCATCGCCATGGCAACACCGGGGAGTTACCGCCCCTTTCCATAGCAATAACCTGATGAACCAAAAGTTACCACCCTTTCCCTAGAAATTTCTACATAACCAGCTCCTTACTCTGCATGTAATTAAAAGTGAGTATAAATATGGCTGCAAAACTGCCCTGAGCTGCTGATCTCAGCACACTGCCCGTGGGGTAGCCCTGCTCTGTAGGGATAGTCACAGAGGTGCGACATTGCCACTTCAATAAAGCTGTTTTCTTCTAACCTACCACTGGCTTGCCCTTGAATTCTTTTCTGGATGAAGCCAAGAACCCTGTGGGCTAAGCCCCATTTTGGGGCTCACCTGGCCTGTGACACCTCCACCCCCAACACCCATTGAGGACCTGTGGAAAGTGCTTTATCCATAACCTTCTCTCTGCACACGGATCCTGTTGGTCTGGACTTGGGAACAAGTGCTTTAACCTTGGAAGATTACAATATTGTCATGCAATCAGTAAATTCTGTTATTAAATGTTAGAGCCGCTAAATTAAACCATAAGAATAACTAGTATTTTGAAATTCTGAACATCTTATAATTAGAGCAGCCTTGAAAAAAATAGTCCAAGTTAAGGCACATTAGAATGTATTCCACAACATGGAGACAGCCTGACAAAGAAACATTATTCTTAGATTTACAATTAATTACCCTTATGTCTATACCTTGCATTCAATTTGCATATCTTAAAAGTGCTGTAAATTTCACAGGACTCCCTGTTATTTAAGATCACTCCGCTTAGTAAAAGTTTCTTCAGTGATAACTTTCTCTTGATTATGTAGTTGTGAGGTCAGTAAATCTGGCTCTACTTTGCTCTCCCATGTTATAATTTTTCTTTTTTGTATGTGTTTTTCATTATTTGGCTTCTTGTTCCTCTTGCCCTCTCATTTATTATTCCCCAAAGAGCCAACAGATAGAGACGCTGGCTGGAAGACGAAGTGAGTGGTCAGAGTCCGAGATTTTATCTTTTCCCCACTACGCATTGGTACTGGGTGTCTGACATGTTCTATACATCTTTCTGGTGCCAACCTCATTAAACAAATACAACTTGATGTATAGCTCTCAAGAAATGAAATTCTATGCAACAGATTTGTTCTTGCCCAGTTGGTGCAGGAACACTACATGCCTCTCTGCCTCTCTTTCTCTCTCTCTCTTTCCCTTTTTTCTGAGCCTCTCATCTCCCAAGTGAGTAGGTTCATTGTGATTTCTCGTTGCAATTTTGTATGGTGACCACTAATTTCATAACCTTTCATTGGACTGAGTTTTTACGCCACTGTGAAAGTTATATTTTAAAAAGACTGCATTGGATGCCCTCAATTATTCATAAGGAGCCATTAACACTATATAAAGTTGTATATGTTCAGTAGGATGCTGTTAAATATGTTTACCTTGAGAAGACACACATGTAACTCTTGCATTCACTTCCACCTGCTGTCACATACACACTGTAACATCTTATACTTTCAGAGGTGACTCCATATAAAGGTGCCTGTGAGGGACTGTAGCAATCCTAAGGAGAATGACCTGCCACACTTTTGCAGAATTGTAAATATCAACTAGAATCTGTTATAAACCATTTAAAGGATTTAAAAAAGAAAAAAAATGCTTTGACCAAAGGCAACCTGTAGTTAAAAAGACCATTTTTGTTAAAAAAAAGAAAAAAGAAAAAAGAAAAAAAAAAGTTGGCCGGGTGCAGTGGCTCATGCTTGTAATCCCAGCACTTTGGGAGGCTGATGTGGGTGGATCTTCTGAGGTTAGGAGTTTGAGACCAGCCTGTCCAACATGATGAAATCACATCTCTACTAAAAATACAAAAATTAGCTGGGCACGGTGGTGGGCGCCTGTAGTCCCAGCTACTTGGGAGGCTGAGGCAGGGGAATTGCTTGAACTAGGGAGGTGGAGGTTGCAGTGAGCCAAGACCACACTACTGCACTCCAGCCTCCATGACGGAGCAAGACTCAGTCAAAAATAAATAAATAAATAAATAAAAATTTAAAAAGGCACTAACAATTAAAACTGGTATCCCCATTGGGTGGAATTTTGTCTTGCTGTTATTTTGTTCCATTTTGGTGTTTAAATGTATTGTACTGCCAATATTTACTAAATCTGGGATGACAGTGCACTTTGAAGCTGAGTTAACTGTATCATAGATGCAGATGCAGTGCCATGCAGTGTAGATTTTGTCATACTTAGGAGAATTTGGTTCTGGAAATCACATCCTGGGGTATGAGAGCCCAAGCCTTGTGCTTTCTGAAAAAGGTAGAGGAAGAACGTCCCCTTCCCCCTTTAATTTTATTTTAAGCACGACCAGGTAATTTCCTGTGGCTTCCTCTTCTCACTTATTAATTGGCAGTTTATTAAAGCAATTTTTAAAAAGTTCATACCATTGTCATTTCTCCATTACAGTTCTTAGGGAACCAAGTGTTAAGGAATGTCAGGGAAACAAGAAGGCAGCCAGCCAGGAAGGGGAGGTCCTGGCCTGAGCATGCCAGGCATGGAGGGATAAAGGGTGGCAAGGAGACTGCACCTGTCCCCAACTCCCCACCCCGGCCCCGAAACACGACATTGGCTGAAACAGGTGCCTCACCTCCTTCTCAAATAGCCTCTTCCTCCTCCCTTTGCCTATCATCTCTCCGTTTCCTCACACCCAGGCATCTTCTTACTCTTTCTGGGAGGTGGGTGGATGAAATATTTTTCTTTTTTTTTTTAGCAAAAGTATTAGTTTCTGACAGTGACATCCTTCCTGACATTTCAATATGTAAGTGAGTTCCTGTGACTTCACAAAGCCCATTCATCCTGCGTTTTCATGGGCCGAATGCGGGTGAATGTGAAAGAGGCTCTCTCCTCAGTGATTGTAATATAATATTTCCATTAAAATCATTTTTAAAAGCCTTCCAAACAATGCTTTCTCAAAGAATATAAAGCTATCTCTCAGATTAGCTGTCCTAGAATACCTTGGCAAAAGTATCCAAGTAGCAAGAGTTTCCCTAGTCTTATGTCCTATATACATCTGTTAAATTACTCTGAGATCTCATTAAATAAAGCTAATGTACTTGTAAAACAGTAGGGAGAGACAGTTTATCATTGTAACTGTTAAAGAGAGCCATTCGGGTAGGGAGAGAGCCAAGAAGACTAGGTATATGCTGGTCAGTGTAGATGTTTCTAAGTCATAAATCTTGCCTCTTTCCCGCCTAGTTATTGTGTATTTCTTTAGGTGAGAGATTGATTGTAGCAGCAGAAGATGAATTTGCCCATAGTCTCTTTCTTTCTTTCTTCCTCTTCTTCCTCTTCTTATTTTTTTTTTTATACTCCCGATGTTTCGCCAAGGTGATAATGCTCTTTCTCCCCCCTGCAATCATTTGTTTCAGATTAAAAGCATAAAATGGCACAAAGAAATGGGAGAAGGTTGGTCTCTGTGGTCGGGCAAACATAAGGGCATGAAGATGTATAATGTCCCACGCGGCAGGAAGCCCTTGCCCGGCCCCTCAGGGTTTAAAACAAGCTCACCTGAAGGAGAAACTTCAGGGGCACTTACACCATCAGATACCTAGAAAGGAGCTGTCATTTCCTAACCGAGGAGTTTGCAAGCAGATGGTAAAAGGGGTTTAATTTGAAAACACTGAAACATCGTGTACGCTCAAAACCATGACAATTGCAGTTTTATTGTCTCCACTCAGGAAAATGTGTGTCTGGATCATCTCGAGGCCCGAATGGGGAGAAAAGGTACTTTTCATGAATATATATAGATGCTGAATTTATAAGGATCAATATAGTCACCAAATGTTGTACAACATGTCAGGATATCATAAAAAGCAGGCAGTTCTACATAAAATACCAGCTTAATCTTGGAGATTTTAAAGCCTCATTAAAATGTGGATAAAGTCCATATATGGAAAGGCAGCCTTCAAAAGGTTGAAGTTATATATCTGTAGGGCAGCAATTGTATCCACCATTTCTGAATGTCAGTGGCCTTGTGGGTTTCAGTGGGTGGTGGTCAGAGGCTTCTGGCTGGGCAGTGTCCTGGTCTGGAGGTGGCCCAGGGGGTGGTTGGCACTGTGGGATTAGGGCTGAGTGCCTTCCCTGTGCTTTGGGATTCCCCAGTCCTCTCCTTTAGGACAGTAGATTTAGTTAGAGAAGCCACAGTGGACCGGTCAAATCCTGCGATCTTTGGTAATCCTGCACATTTGTTGATTTTATTATATTTTTAATTGGAGGTTAGCTGCCTCTGCAGCAGAGTATTGGCAAAGAGGGATACTTAGAGGGTCTGGGTGATGTAACAGGGAGAGTATGATCATCTTGGCAGCTTAGGGAGAGAATTGTTTACTGAACATTCCCTCAATGTCTCCTGGCAGCCCAGAGGTGAAGTTCCCTGTTGGGAACTGTTCATGAAAAGAAAACAAGGCTCCCTATCCCTAGTGTCTGAGTTTCTCTTCTCATCTAACCCACAGCTTCCGATGGAGACTGCTGTCTTTTCAAGAGCTCAGAACAGGGCAGCCCCTCTGGTGCAAAACTAGAGCTCGCACCCTTGTTGGAGGTCTGGGTGGTTTTGGCTCATCTGCTTATTTTTTTTTTTCTGGAAAAACTTTGAAAGTCAAGCAAATACTTTTATCCTGACCTTTCTGCAACACTGGCCCATATTCACCGCTTGTCAGCAGCACAAGTTGGCCAGGAGTCATCCGTCACTGCCAACCGTCACTCTGCTGCCATTCCCATCAGCCCTATTACCTGGGATCAGGCGCGAGCAGAGCCCTGTGTCGGAAGGATCATTAAACTTGAGGCTCCCAGGTAGCACAGGTAGTCCAGGTGGCCTGTTGTTATTTATAATAAAGGAAAGTGCAGCAGAAGCACCTGATGGTGGCCCAGGAGGCCGACAGAGGACGCCTGAGCAGTGTCACTGCTGAAGGACAGTTAAAAGTGGACTCTTCCCCCCTCACTGTAAGCAAAGAGGATTTATTGAACATCTGTTCTGTACATGGCTGGGAAGATTGATTAATTTAATTGCTCACACTTTGCTTAAGTAACATTTGAATACTTAATGTCAAGTTTGAAGGATATTCCAACATTTGCCAGCGCACCTTCTCCTTCATGTTGCAGAGGGAGCTTTGGAAGGGAGTGGGAGAGTGTGACCGTCTGGAGCTCCTTCTAAATTCTCCTTCTTGAAGAGCCTGCAGGAGTTGCCAGTGGGAAAAGCTGCCTCTTTTCATAAAAGCAACTAGTTACTTTTCACATTTTCCCATTGTGATAAATCATTAATGTAATGAGGTTGAATCTTCTTCACTGAGTGGTGGTAATTTTCCCTCTGGTATCAACTATAGAGACAGTTGAGCATATTATATATTTCTGTACCCTTTAACATAATACCGTAATCGTATGAAAGTACCAGATGAGTTAAAGCTGTAGTAATTTATTGCGGGTTACAGGCAGGCAGCATACTTAGAAGGAACTCTTGAAAGTTCTACAGAAAACCAGCTTTTAAATGGTTCTCAGCTCATCAACACTTGCCCTTTCTATTATTGGTTGCTTTTTCCTCATCTCAGGTGTCAATCTTATCCAGTTTGGAGGGAGAGGTGCCTGCGAAACATAAGCTCTTCCTTTAATAAAACCTTGTTTGGGGAGGGCTAGGAACATCTGAGTCTCATGCATTGAAACTGTAACCTCTAGACCCCAAGTTGAAAATCACACACACTCTAGACCAGAGCATAAAAATTAGCACTGGAAATGTATTTCTCAAAGACATTGCCCCTCCTCCCCTGCATTCTTAAACATTCAAAGTGGGATTCCATTTATTTTTTTAAAAAAAGAATTACACCTAGGTTTTCATGAACATGTCTGCAGTGGGGAATGAGGCTGGCCAAAGTTTAGAAAAATGGTTAGCAGCTGAATTTGGCTTAAAAATGACTGGAAAGGATTTTTATTTATTTGTAAAAGGAAGATATGCCTTTCTGCGTTTCATTCTTTTTAGGAACCCCACTTATTCATTTATCGATGAAAATATTCTTGCATGCCTTCACACATTCATTTATTCAGTCAACAACCATTTCTTGCGTGCCAATCTCCTAAAGCAGAGAAAACACTGCTATTTTGTTGGAGGTTTCTTTCAAGATTTGCTATTAAGGGAGACTTTTCTGTTTAAATATATTTGATCTGATTGTTTCTTTTCTTCTTTTTTTTTTTTGAAATGAAGGAAGATGGGGCAGGGGTGAGTAATGAGGAAGAGGGAGGTGGATATTCAACGCCAACTGTAAAATGGCACCAGTATTTTGGAATCCCACTGCGTTTCCCATTGTCAGAGAATCTGTGCTTGACATGCTCACAAAAATGCTTACATCTGGGAGGGCTGAGACCTAGGAGACTGCGTTACTAATTTACTGCCCAGAATCAGAAAAAAGGAAAAGAATCAGAAACCTGAACGACTAGGAATTACTCCACCAACAGACTGAGCTCTGGGTTCCAGGGAGGGCCCATGACAGGGAATGGGCAGGTTGCTGGGAACCCTACAAGCCAAAATGATTCTTGGCAAAGGATAATCTCCGGTCACATCTGATTGAAGTCAGTTGTGGTCCGGGCCGATTTCTTTGAGGGATGCCCGTCCGTCCCCCGCCCTGACCGCACACAATCCATCCCGCACCGGGCCTGAGACTGTCAAGGCCAGAGCCAGGTGCCTGGGCTCCGCATATCCTTCTCCATCAGTCATACTGCAGGGAGCAGACAATTAATTCTGGAGCAAAATTGAAAGTCAGAGGCAGAGTCTGAAAGAACAGAATGACAATAATAAAGTGCCCCAGCCTCGCATTAATCTCCCTCACTTCAGGCCTGTCACAGCCGGCCTGGCTGTGACTAATGCCAAGCTTTGCATACAGTGGTCACAGACACCGGCAGCATGCTCCCTTTACAGCGCCGGCGATGCGCTTTGTTGGGTTTTTGACTCTTGCGGAATCACTGAAAAAACATCGCCGCTGGTCATAGGAAAGAGGACGGAGTTCCTCCATCATGCGCCTGGTGATGGATGCCTGGGTCCAGGACCTGCTGTAGGAGCAGGAACAGGGAAACTTTTCTCTCTCTCTGACTATGTATGCATTTTCCTCCTTCTCTCTTCTACTTCTCCATGTCATCTCCCATTTCCACCATTTTGGATTAAACTCTCACCACCTTCCTTGATTCTTCCACCTCTTCTTCCTGTTGGTTTTCATGGTCTCTCTCTTTGCTTTTTCCCAGAGCCTCCCTCATCCAATCCTGTTTCAGGAAGGCAGATTGGAGGGATTCGTTCAAGTGTGGCTGAGCGTGTAGATTGCAGGAAACGCGGGTGAAGTATATTCACAGATAAGTCTACAATAAACAGCTGAAATTGGCTCATACCTGGGAGCTTTGAAGAAATTTAAATGAGAAATGGTGGCATTTTGGTCCAGAGGTGCAGTGGGTCCCCATATGGCCACAGGACTACAGGACCCTAATGCCATTCCGGAGTTTCACCGCCCCACCTGGTGAGTAGGGAGAAGGCAGCTGGGGTGATTAATCAAGTGAGGGATCAGTGAACACCTAAACAAATCTAACCCACCAGAGGAAAGAAAAAATGATTCTTCTAATGGGGAATCATGCCTCCCCGATTCAATGAGTTTTTCTGAGTAAAAGAATGGAGAATTCAGGGAGTTAAGTCTCATGGCAGGTTTTCAAAACTGTGTAACATTTTTTTCCTTCAAAAATGGTTAAAAACCCTTGCGCTGCAGGGCATCTGCATTAAAATACATTGGTTTTTGGGACAGAAACCAAAAGGTAGGATTTAACAATTATGACTTAGATGCAGAGTTACATTTCTGCAGAGAGTGGCCTGCTGAGCTTATGGGAAAGGCTGCAAGAAAATCCCCAAACCAAGGTGAGCGAGCAGCAAAGAGAAGGGCGGACTTCAAGGGTAAAAATGTCCAGGGATGTGGTTAAAGGAAAATGGCCAGTAAAGAGGGTGTTTCGTACAGTTGCCAGCTTGTTCTCTTGATGCAGCCACAAAAGGCTACAATGGAAGGTGAAAACCAAGCCAAAGGCATGCCACTTCTGCCCAATACAGGGCTTGTTCATCTTCTCAAGGGACCGGCCCCACTGCATGAAGTCAGTCCCCGGAGAGAGCACATTCAGTTTGCATAGCACCTGCTGCAGTGGGGCCAATGGATGTAGCCCCAGTGACCACCGCAGTCACAACAGGGGCCTCTGCATCTTGAGCCTTGGGCCTCTGTGTCTTCACAAAGATACCCAGAGTGGCCCTTGAGGATCAGCTCAGCCTGGCTGGAGTCCCACTGCACTGCTCCCTCCCAAATGGCTTTTGGGTCCCATCCTCTGCCTTCCACTGTTTCCTTCCCCTGACACCTTGTCAGTCAAATGTGATCTCAGACTGGACAGATTGGGGCGGGCGGTGCTCTGCTACAGCTAATTGTTTTGCAAATTTCCAACCTCTGTGTCCCTGTACTTGGCTTCTATCCAGCCCACCCATGCCACCAACACATGCCAGGAGAAGATGTGATAAAATCTGAATGTTTGTGCCCTCGGAATCTCATGTTGAAATGCAACCTCCAATGTTGGAGGTGGGGCCTGGTGGGAGATGTTGGGGTCACGGGTGATGGATTCCTCATGAATGGCTTGGTGCCCTCTCCATGGTAATGAGTGAGTTGTTGTTCTGTTAGTTCACACAATAGCTAGTCGTTTAAAAGAGTCTGGCTCTCTTTTGCTTTCTTTCTCACCATGTGACACGCCTCTCCCCCTCTGCCTTCTTTCCACCATGATTGGAAGATTCCAGAGGCCTCGCCAGAAGCTGAGCAGATGCTGGTGCCATGCTTGTACAGCCTGCAGAATCGTGAGCCAAATAAGCCTCTTTTCTTTATGTATTACCCACCCTCAGGTATTTCTTTATAGCAATGCAAAATGGCCCAAGACAGGAAGACACATCTGACTGCTCTGGACTGTAGACGATGGCATCGTGGAGTCTGTTTTCACCAGTCCACTTTTTGCTTCTTGTCCTCACCTGGCTTTGTTACATGGAGCCTTTCCCATACCTGTTCCCGTAGGGCCTGCCTCTCCTCAGCCATGAAAAAAACCAGTGTGATGGTGGTGAATATATTTAAGGCTGCCTTTGCCACATTAAATTCTCCAACCAATATTACCCACCTCTCCCCATCAAAATAACTTGTTTGAAGGCATTTTAGAAATGCTGGGTAAACAAAATGAAACACACTGCAAATTGTAAGACTTCTCAGAACCTTTAATTTACAAGCATACACTGTGACTTCGTGGAACTGAACTTATTTTTTATGATGCCTTCTCCAGACTTCTTGGGACATGGTGCCTGTATTAGCTACATGACCAGTAGACACTGTTTAGCTGCCCTCCTGCCTGAAGACATCACTTGGTGTATGTTCTAGGAGGGAGTGCCAGAGGGAGGAAAAAATCATTCAATCCCCCGAAGAGCAGAGTGGATGATATCATTTTAGACCAGGAATTAGAAGATATGGATTCTGACCAGGCGCGGTGGTTCATGCCTATAATCGCAGCACTTTGGGAGGCTGAGGCAGGAGAATCACTTGAATCTGGGAGGTGGCGATTACAGTGAGCTGAGATCAGGCCACTGCACTCTAGCCTGGGCGACAGAGTGAGACTCCATCTAAAAATAATAATAATAAAGAAGATATGGATTCTTATTCTGGCATCACGATTTATCTGCTGTGGAGCCCTAGGAGATCCACTCCCCCTCTCTGAACCTGCTTCTCTGCCTCTGGTAGGTGGAGTTGGATCTGTCAGTCCCTGCAAGCGTCTTTCAGCTCACACAGTTTGTGACTTCACGTACTTGCCAATCTGCTCTCATCACCCCTCCCCCATTTCACCCATTCTCTCACCCCAGGGACTGAGCCAACTCTCTAGAATGAATACGTTTGGCAGACAAGGGCTTGCAGGTTGATGAGGAGAGAACTGTTCTCCTGCTAGAGCTGGGGGCCCACTCAGGCCAACATGAGCTCACACCTCTCAGACCCGCCAGTCCATTAACATTGCAAAAGACTTTGATGCACTTTGGGGAATTGTGCAACATTGATTTTATTGTCATCTTTTTGCACAAGCAGTAAATAGGCTAACATTTTAGGTACAAAGTAATTATTCCCGAAAAGCAAGACATCAAAATAAAGTTTATAGTTAGCAGCCCGACATTTTGACAGGAGCTGTGTGGAGGTCCCAGAGATGTCTTGCAGTTGCTGAAAAGGTTAAATATCAGTATGCTTTACTGGTAACAGGGAGGCACAAAGGTGGACCCCCTGTGGGGCATGCCATGAGATGCAGAGATGCTGGGCTGGCCCCCTACACAGGCTGGTCTACTGGAGGAAGTTCTGGGGGGCTTCTTCCTTTCTGTCCAGGATTCAGCATGTCCCTTTTTAATGCCATAAGAAGAGTATGCTCCAGTATGGATCTGGTCCTTTCTTGTGTACACACCTACTGCTGTTGCAACCTTGGGTCTTTGCTCACACAGAAGTGGCACACACAAATACCAGGAGATTATCTGCCTCTCAGCCCTCTGCTGGGATCTAGAGGCATATAGCAGATCCTACAGGTGGGCTAATGGGTCATTGAAAGGTTTGTACCTCTGGCTTTCTTCTTCTCCTTCTTTTAGAGACAGGATCTCACTCTGTTGCCTAGACTGGAGAGCAGAGGCATGATCACAGCTCACTGCAGCCTCGAACTCCCAGGCTCAAGTGATCCTCCCACCTCAGCCTCCCAATAAGCTGAAACTACAGGTTCGCATCATGACACCTGGCTAATTTATTTTAGTTTTTTGTAAAGACGGGGCCTCACCCTGTTCCCCAGGCTGGAGTACCTCTGGCTTCTAAGAAGTGCTGTTTTTGGATGCCTGATACGATTTGACTCTGTGTCCCCACCCAAGTATCATGTTCAATCATTATCCCCAGTGTTGGAGGTGGTGTCAGGTGGGGGTGAGATTGCATCATGGGGGTGGTTTCTAATGGTTAACACCATCTCTTAATGCTGCTCTCATGACAGGACGTGGTTGTTTAAAAGTGTAATCACAGCACTTTGGGAAGCCAAAGCAGGTGGATCACAAGGTCAAGAGTTCGAGACCAGCCTGACCAACATGGTGAAACCCTGTCTCTACTAAAAATACAAAAATTAGCTGGGCCTGGTGGTGCATGCCTGTAATACCAGGTGCTTGGGAGGCTGAGGCAGGAGAATTGCTTGAACTTAGGAGGCAGAGGTTGCAGTGAGCCGAGATAGCGCCAGTGCACTCCATCCTGGGCAATGGACCAAGACTCTGTCTTGGAAAAAAA
>NW_012105142.1:1898475-1923047 GCF_000951045.1 Mandrillus leucophaeus
GGAGACTGCTGTGTCTAGCCTCTGGACAGCTCTTCTGATCACCCTCCCTGGCTGCCTCCAAACCCCAAATTCCCCACCTGTCCTAGTTCCTGAGCTTGTATGTCCATGTGTGGTGGGGGGAGGCTGAAGGTTTATCTGCCCCATTGACTGGCCTTGAACACACAAGCCCCACGCACAGTTCTTTAGCATGGACATCCTTCTTACTTCTGGAGGAAACTGTTTGGGGATTATTTGTTTTTCCTGGGCACCTTTTGGTTTGCTTCCCTCTTGGTTACAGATCTATGCGGCGTCTGGCCTCCTTCTGGTTAAAATATAGAGAAATGTGCATCCGGACAGAGGCTGGTAGCATCGTTTCTATTTGAATCTGGCATGGGGCAAACCCTCACTGAACATCTTACTATGTGAAAAAGTCATTCCAAGAACACATGTGAAGAAAGTTTCTTAACCTGCCTCCTGTGTCTTGCTGAGTTGGTTTAGAATCTTCCTTCTTTTTGCTTGACTCCTCCAGTGAGCTCAACAGAGAGACTGATTTATCCTCAAGGGAGATGACAAAGGACGTCTTTTGCAGGCATCCTAAGACTCTGCTTTTTGGAAGGGATTCCTCAACTGGCAGAAGAGAGTCTGGGGACCCTGGTCTTAACTTTGACACTGCTTGTCCAGGGGTTGGCCTCTGCGACTCACAGATGCTTCAGTTCCTTGGGAGTGGCATGCACATGTGCATCACTCAGCCTGGAAGGATCCTTTCATCCCATGCACCTGTGCCTTGTATTTTCAGCTCAGGCATCTTTTCCTCTAGGAAGCCTTCTCTGTTTGTCTGTCTCTAGACTGATGTGCATTCACCAGACTTTGTCCTTATCAAGAACTTGTCTTAGGGCCTTGAATTTCCTCATGCCTCTGCGTCCTTTGTTCTGTGATGGCTTGGTTCACCCTACTCTTTTCCATGTACCCAACAACCTAAAAGAGGCTGTGACAGCCGGCAGGTACTCCACAAACATCTTTTGCAGGAATATCAGTCCTGCGTATCAAACTCATGGCTCCTGACCATGTTCATGGGCGTGGGGAAGATAATTGCTTTTTAAATTTTCCTTGTGATTTTTCTAGGTCCTTTTTTGAAGGTGCTCTTAGATGATCTTTTATTTCCAAAGGATTATTAGGAGAAGCTACAAAAGGAGAGGTTTTGATTGATTGATTGATTGATTTTTTTGAGACAGCGTCTCACTTTGTCACCCAGGCTGGAGTGCAGTGGTGCAACCTTGGCTCACTGCAACCTTCGCCTCCCGGGTTCAAGCAATTCTCCTGCTTCAGCCACCCAAGTGTCTGGAATTAAAGGCATGTGCCACCCATCCTTGGCTAATTTTATTTTATTTTTTGTATTTTTAGTAGAGATGGGGTTTCACCATGTTGGCCGGGCTGGTCTCGAACTCCTGACCTCAAGTGATCTGCTTACCTGGGCCTCCCAAAGTGCTAGGATTACAGGTATGAGCCACCGTGTTCAGCCAGGTTTTGAATATTTATAATAATAGTAACAATGATTTTATGAATTGTTTTTCAAAGCAAAGTCGTTTCTTTAGGGATGCTAAGGAGAACTGGAGTGGCACACCATGAAAGCCTCTTGCCCCTTGGTCACCACTTGTGAGGTCAATGAGTTTTAATGGATGGCACATCTTTAGTCAACTAGCTACTGGGCTGAGAATGTCACAACTTCTGTGCCTGTGCTCTGCAATGGAGCTCCAACTTCCTTCTGTTGGAAACATGTACTCTCCTTGCCCAAGAAACAGGAAAGAAGGGATGTCTCAATGCCATGTCACCTTTTGACTCTCCTTGGAACCCATAGGCATCGTCCCTCTGCCAGGGAGGTTATCTCAGTTCTTCCTTCTAGATGGGCCACAGGAGGTAGCTTTTGAGACCACGAGGAGGCTGTGGGCATGTGAAGCCCGGAGTCTTCCATCTGTGCACAGGGCATGTTGCCAAACCAAAATCTTCAACATCTTCAACTAGATGATGTCTCCACAAGGCCAAGCTATCAACTGAAATGCAATGATTAATTATTATTTCCTTTTTATTTCATTCATTTTGTATTATTTGTATTTATATCTCATTTTATAATTTTTATACATCGTTATTCTTACTGCCTATTTTTTGGTATATAGAGGGTCACCTTAGCAATGAAACATCATGGTTAGGCTTCAATTATTGTGCTGCCACTTGCCACACATGTGACCTTGAGTGATTTAGCCTTTCAACTTGAGTTTCATAATTTTTAAATAAGAAAAATGTTAACCCCTACTTCCTTAGGGGTAGCTAGCATTATATGAGTGAATGCAGGCAAAACTCTGGGGTGAGGTTGTGTCCCTTAGCAGGTATGGGCTTGTTCTTTGCACAGTTTGGCCTGGGAGTTCTATTTCTAGGACTTGAGAAGACTGGGTTTCTGGGCCTTTTTTATGTCTTGACTTTCCTGGAAAGTCCCTGAGAAAGGCCTGGATGGGCATCCTCTTTGCGTGTGAGCACTATTCCAGATCTTTTCCCAGGCCATGGGAAACCAAAGCCAGGACATTCAAAATGAGACACCCCATCGTTATTCTTCTTTCTTTTGGGGGAAAAAAAAAACACACACACATCGCTCTCCTTTTGTGCCACTGCAAACATTGCGACGTTTTTGGCGGGAAGGGGAAGTTATTTTGTGTATGTGTGAACGAGAATTTTGATAGACAGGATAAGTTGCAATCCAATTCTAAACTATAGATTTTCAAGCAGATTGATGCAACAAATTGTTAGCAAATAGCAGTTTGCAATTTGATGCTAATTAGACATAAGGCAAATATGTGCCATGACAAATTAGCAGCGAACCATACTGCAGAGGATTAGCGAGAGCTGGCACAGCTCGCGCCCGGCTTCGCACACCTCCCTGTCGCCGTCGTCAGCGTCACCGTCGGGGCCTGAGCCAGCCTTGCCTCTCTGTGAGTGGGAAGCTGGAGAGGAGACCAGGAGCCTCCCAGGACAAGTCTCAGAGCAATGCTCTGAGCCTTCACTTTCCACCTGTGCCTGCTCTTGGTCAGCGTGCTCTTTCCTGAGAGTGGCAGAAGGTTCTGGAAAGCTCATCTGATATACATATATGTAAAAATATTTACATATTTTTATAAATATAAAAATAATCATAGTAAGGAAACAGACACGCAAAAAAGAAAAGAAAAATCTTGAGAGAGAAAGAATGAATAAGAGAAAATAAAATAAATTCAAAGATAACTATTGTTAGTAATTTGGTATTCATTCATTGACATCTTTGTTTCCAAGAAGAACAAATACATAAATACATGTAATATAATATATGCATGTATATTGTATATGTAATTATTAATTAAAACAAAAAAAGGGCTCATGCATGTGCTGTTTACAGCCTTCTTCTCTCCCTTAATTTTATATTACGGATATTTTTCTGAGTCCATGAACACAGGTCCACATTAAGAAAAATAGTTATACAGTATTGTTTTCTATTAATCCACCCATTAGTTTAGTCACCTCAACCCCTGTTGTTAGATACCTAGATTGTTTGTGGCTTTTTGCAACTGTAAATTCTGCAACACTAGACGGGCTTGAAAATTCATTTCTGCGCACATGTGACCATTCCTAAGGACACATTCCTGGGAGAGGAACAATGGGATCACTGCAGAAAGTTTGCCTGCACTTTTGTTTCCCTTCAGAGTGCCCATTTCCTGTGCTCTGATCAATCCTGGGTACTATTGACATCTTTGCTAGTTAGATATGCCCCCAAACGTTACCTTGTTCCCATTTGCTTGCTTTTATTTGTTAACGAGCGTATTAGGAGTTAAGTAAGTTTTTGGGGAGTTGAAAGTTAAAAGTGGGGATTTTTGACTGAATGAGGGGTAGTCCTCCCTAACTACTGCATTTTTCAAGGATTAGCTGTGTGCATATAGGTAGACAGATGGATAGACGGATGGATGGATGGATGGACGAACGAACAGATGGACAAATGCGTAGATAGATAGATAGATAGATAGATAGATAGATAGATAGATAGATAGATGAATAGATGGACGGATGGATGGTTGGATAGATGGATGGATGGATGGATGGATGGATGGATGGATGGATGGATGGATAGATAGATAGATGGATGGACAGGCAGACAGATAGATGAATGGATGGATGGATGGAAGGATGGATGGATGGACGGACAGATGGATAGATAGATAGTATGTGTTTTTGTGTTTGGAATTTTCTTTTTACCCTAACTCCTCCTGGTCGTCCTATATTGTTGGTTATACTTTCTAACTGGTCATTGCTTTACTTCACAAAAGTGATTAATTTTTAATGTTTATTATATGGCTACCTCATTAAATTCTATTATTAGCCCTAATTGATTTTCAGATAATTTTTTTAGGAAGACAATCATAAAATACGTACATAATGAACACTTTTTTCTTCTCCCTTAAATTTATATTTTGTGCTTACTTTTATTGTCTCATTGCTTTACATAGAACTTTTGAAAGTCTGACATCACTCACTGCTGGCCTCCTTGGGGTGCGCCTCAGGTTCTCACGCCCCCTGGAAATAATCTCTGGAAATTAAATTCATGTTCAGAATCACATGGCTAAATTTCTTTGTCTGTTGTCCAGGCTTTCATGAGATTTTCCAGTCGTGGATTCTCTGGAGCCAATGTCGAGAGCGTGACTGTGACGGTCCAGCAAGGGGATGCACTCCTTCCCAAACTGGCCTTGTTGGAAGGGCCTGAGGGGTCTTCAGAATAAAGGCTCCCCTTGCCGCTCTCAATGCTTCTGTTTAGCTGGCCTGAGCAGGGGCGGGGCCACTCCCCAGTTAATTCTTACCATTGGGTGCCTCTGGTAAGTGCCACTGGAATGTGGGAAGCGGGAGCAGCACAACCCAAGGCCCACTGGTGTGTCTCTGCACCTTGGTAACTCTGAGTCTGGGCAGGTGAAGGGGCCAGATCCTGGAGCTATAGTGTACAAGGAAGACTTGTTAGGAGGGCTGTCATGTAGGAAGAAGAACAGAAGCACATACCCGGGGCCGTGGGACTGCCTCAACCATGGCATGCAATCTAGAGACTTAGGTTCAAGTCCCAGGTCTGGAAGCTGCTATTCTTGTGAACTTGGGCAAGCCCTTTGCCTTCTCAGAGCTTCTGTTTCCTCAAAACAGAACCAGAGAGGCACAAATAAGGCACTATGGGGTACAAAAAAATAATAGTACTACGTGCACTTTCACACACGAATGAGCATGACATGTGGTCATATATGATGTTATGATGTTGAAGGAAGAGTTGTAAAGTGATATTCTCTCTTTTTTTTTTTTTTTTGAGACGGAGTCTCGCTGTCTCCCAGGCTGGAGTGCAGTGGTGCAATTTTGGCTCACTGCAAGCTTCGCCTCCCGAGTTCACACCATTCTCCTGCCTCAGCCTCCCAAGTAGCTGGGACTATAGGCGCCCGCCACCATGCCCGGCTAATTTTTTGTATTTTTAGTAGACATGGGTTTCACCGTGTTCGCCAGGATGGTCTCGATCTCCTGACCTCATGATCCGCCCACCTCGGCCTCCCAAAGTGCTGGGATTACAGGTGTGAGCTACCACGCCTGGCCGTGATATTCTTATATAAAGGTGTAAAGTGGAATTCCACCAGGTACCATGGGGATTTGCCTGGAAGGTGAAGATCTCATTATTGCCAGTACCTAGTTGGGAAGCTGTGTTGAGTTGGTTCACATATGTAGAGCTGTACGTGTCTATGTCTGTGTTGCCCTATGCATGGGTAAGCCGAAAGCCATGCGACAATAAGCAGTCACCTCTTTAGAGGTAGTACATGTATTTTTTTAAATTTTACAATTTTTTATTGAGATATAATAAACATATCATAAATTCACCCTTCTAAAGTGCATAATTCATTGGGCTTAAACTTGTCATCCAATATAATGCTGTTATTTTATTCTCATCAGAATAAACCAACTTATTGGAAGAACTTTTATGAAAATCCTTTACTATTTATTGTAGTTTAAAAAAATTTATAGTCATGATTTAAATGAATATATGAATAATCTTGGCATGAATATCTTTATATCTGAGTATATGCAATGGATATATGTATATATATACACACACACATCCAGTTGACCCCTGAACAACATGGGTTTGAACTTCATGGGTGCATTTATATATGGATTCTTTTTTCAATGATTAATGAAAAATTTAGGGGAGATTTGCAACAATTTGAAAAAGAAATCCACAGGTGAGCCAAGTAATCTAGAAATATTGAAAAAAAATAAGAAAAAGTTAGGTTGGTCATGAATGCATGAAATATATGTAGATACTAGACAGTGTGTTAAAATGATGACTATTTATGTTATTGGTAAGGCTTTGGGTTAACAGGCTATCAGTAGTTAAGTTTTCAGGGAGGTGAAAGTTAAATGTGGATTTTCAACTGTATAAGGGGTTGGTCCCCTGACTTCTGCATTGTTCCAGGGTCAGCTGTGTGTGTGTGTGTGTGTATCTATCTGTACACATAGATACAGATATGGATATAGATGTAGATATATAGATATAGACGGATAGATGGATGGGTGGATGGATGGATGGATAGATAGATTAATGATTAATGAGGGTATTCGGAGTTAAGTAAGTTTTGAGGGAGCTGAAAGTTAAAAGCAGATTTTTGACTGAGTCCCTAACCACTGCATTTTTCAAGGGTTAGTTGTGTGTATATAAATAGACAGATAGACAGATGGATGGATGGATGGATGGATTCAGACGTAAGTAAGATAGATAGATAGATAGATAGATAGATAGATAGATAGATAGATAGAGCATTTCTGTCTGGAATTTTCATTTTACCCCAGTTGATCCTGGTCATGTTAGTTATATTTTCTAACTCATCATTGTTTTACTTCACGAAAGTGATTCATTTTTAATATTTATTATTTGGACACCTTATTAAATTCTATTATTAGCTCTACTAGATTTTCAGATAATTTTTAAGGGAAATAATCATAAAATATATAAATATCATCAACCCCTGTTTTTTCTTTCCTAAATTTATATTTTGTACATAATTTTATTGTCTCACTGCTTTAGATAGAACTTTCAGAGAAATATTAAATAATGGTGGTGATAATGAACGTTCTTATAAAGATTTTCCCTTTGAAGGGATGATGCAAATGTTTTATTCCTGGGTATAATGAGTGATGATTGGTTCGAGACAGGGTTTTTTTTTCTTTAAATCATGTAAAGAAGTTAGCATTTTATTTTCAGCATTCTATACATATAAAAAATGGGGAATGACGATTGAATGTTTTCAAATTTTCTTTCCTCAACAATAGATATATTGGTTCCTTTGTCATATCTGATATCTTAAAATATATTAAAATTATATTTGCTAATGTTGAACCACTCTTATTTTCCCTGAATTAAACAAACTTGATAATGGATCATTTGCTATTTTTGATATACTGCTGGATATGATTTTTCAAAGCATTTTAGGAAGAAGGACCAGGAAGTCAAAGCTGTGGATATAAAAAGGAACCAGGAAAGCTGGCTCTACTGTGAGCAGAGGAGTTGTTTGGGAGCATAGGGCACATGAGACAGTAGCGGGAGGTGACACGGGACAGTTAACTGAGCTGTGGAGGCATGACACTTTGAGTCTTGCATCAAAGAGGTGAATTCTGGGTATGTAGACTGATGATGTTTGAAGCTAGGTGAGGAGGTGAGAGGTTAAGGAGAGTGTTTGAAATGACATGAGGAAACACAGAATTCTAAGAAGTGGGCCGGGCGCGGTGGCTCACTCCTGTAATTCCAGCACTTTGTGAGGCTGAGGTGGGCACATCACTTGAAGTCATGAGTTCAAGTCCAGCCTGGCCAACATGGTGAAATCCTGTCTCTACTAAAAATACAAAAATTAATTGGGCGTGGTGGTGCATACCTGTAATCCCAGCTACTAGGAAGGCTGAGGCAGGAGCATTGCTTGAACCCAGGAGGTGGAGGTTGTAGTGAGCCAAGACTGCACCACTGCACTGCAACTTGGGGGACAGAGCAAGACTCTGTCTCAAAAACAAACAAACAAAAAGAAAGTCCAAATTTCTGAACTCATAAAAATGATGATGAGGATCTAGAAGGTCAGAGAAATAGAAGGAAAACCGTAAGAGACCAATAGTAGGGGGAAGAAAGGGGGAATGAGCTCCAGGAAAGAGACAGTGGTCAAGGGTGGGCAAGTGAGACTAGAAATAACTTGGAATTTATTACTTGCAGATTTTGATGCAGTAGATTTAGGTCAGACAAAAAGTAATTAAAGAGTTAAGAGATAACAGTAAAGAGAGAACACTAAGGATCTTTTCTTATCATGATGATGATTATTAACATCATTATTATTATAGCTATTCACACCCAAATTATTGACATGTGATCCAGAAGTTGTATGAAATAATTCAGGCATATTAAAATTTGTGGCTATAGGATCACACACAATTATGGGAGCAAAACCAATGAAGCAGAAAAACAGCAGGAAACAACTCAGGAAAACAATGTTTAATTTCTTCCCTAAGCCCTCTGGGGGAATTCTCCAGACAGTTTTGAGAATGATCAATAATGAATGTTGCCATGAATTTATTTTCCTTGCAAATCTTTATTTAAACAGTATGTAATAGGCTGTATCATGCCAGTATGCTGGTTGGCCTGGGCCACTGGGAAGCCCTGGGGTTTGAGTGGGCTGTGACCAGAGAATATCCTTCTTTGCACAGCAGATAGGCCAGTCTTTGGCTGCTGTGAGATTGCAGTGAGGGCATCGTGATTAGCTAGAGCATCTTTCTAAGTTTTGAGAGTCATTTGTCACTAATGAGAGTCAAATACATATGTATGTGACTTACTTAAAAGATATCAAACAGATTTATATTTTGCCCCACATAATATTGTTAAGGCCGGGCGCGGTGGCTCAAGCCTGTAATCCCAGCACTTTGGGAGGCCGAGGCGGGTGGATCACATGAACCCGGGGGGCGGAGCTTGCAGTGAGCCGAGATCGCGCCACTGCACTCCAGCCTGGGAGACAGAGTGAGACTCCATCTCAAAAAAAAAAAAAAAAAAAAAAAAAAAAAAAATATTGTTTTAACTTCCTTACTTTCAATTGATTTCCAGGAAAAGGGGTTTATATTACAGTTAGAAACCTAGAAATCAGGCAGAACCTGAAGAAGGTTTTGTGGACAGATACCAAAATGTATCATTGTGGTATTCTATTTTATAGTGGCAGACAATTTTAGTCTTTTGCTTCTTTGAATATGTGCATGGGATGGTGCCACCTATTTGAGCTTCACTTTCAACATACATGCCTTGTAAAGAGAAAATGGAGAGAATCTTAAATTCATGGATATGTCATTGTTGGTCACATCAGCTTCCCCTTTATCTGACAGGTTGTTTCTAGACAGTGCAGATCTAGACTTCACAGAGAAGTCAGTAGAGCATGACTTATTTTTTTATTTTCCTAGTCATAAATCTAGGAGACTGGCTGACCCTATTTAGTCTAAGGCAGTGCACCTTGAGCTCAACTTTGCATCACTCATCTGGAGTGTTTGCAAAAATGCAAACCCCTATGATGATGATGATGATTATCATTGTGTCCCTTTCTTCTGATTCACCCTGAAATTTTTATTATTATGATCGGGATGGGGCCTAGGAATCTAAACTATTGACAAGCTCCTTGTGGATTCAGACATAGGTTACCAACAGGCTAATCTTTATTATTATTACTATTATTATTATTATTATTATTATATCTGCAGGATCTGTAGTGATGTTCCTTCTTATTCCTGATACAGGAGATTCTCTTTCTGTTTCTCTCTTTCTGTTTCTCTCTCTTTTATCCTTAGTACATCTGGCTAGAGGTTTATTGGCTTTATTGATATCTTCAAAAAACCAGTTTGGTTCTGTTAATTTTTCTGGATTATTTTTCTGTTTTTAATTCCATTTATTTCTGCACTTATTTTTTTTCTCTTTGCCTTGGTTTAATTTGTTTTTGTTTTTGTTTTTTCTAATTTCTTAGAGTGAAAGCTTAGGTTATTAATTTCAGATACTTCTTCTTCCTGTGTTAGCATTTAATGTTACATATTTTCCTCTAATACTTGGCTTTAGTGGTATCCCACACATTTTAAAATATCGTTCGTTCAGTTCAAAAGATTTTCATTTTTATTCAGTTCAAAATATTTTATAACTTCCCGTGACCATCATTTAACTTTTAACCCGTTTGTTTCTTACAAAAAGCATGATTCTCTGAGATAGAGTGTAGATGTATATTTTTTATATTTTAAATTTATTCTGACAATCTCTGCCTTCTAATTGGAGTTTAGGCCATTTATGAGTAATGTGATTTTATTAATACAGTCATGTGTAAATTTACCATCTTGATAATTATTTTCTGTTTCTTTGTTCTCTTCCCATTCTCCTCTTTTTCTTTATTTGTAGTAATTGAATATTTCATGATTCAATTTCATCTCCTTTGTTAACTTATTAGCTATAACACTTTATTGTGCTATTTTTATGGCTGCTTTAGGGTTTATAGACTGTATCTGTAACTTACCATGGCCTGCCTTCCATGATATTATAGTACTTTTCTTATGGCAAGGAACCTTACAACCACTTCTGTTTTTTCCTTTCCAAGTCTCTTTGCTATTGTCGTAATATATTTTACTCTGATAAAATTTTGCATATGTTATAAACTCCATAATAAATTGTTATTATTTTGTTTTAGACAATTATCTTCTAAAAAGATTTGCAAAACTTTTTAAAAGTTTTTAATTTTCACCCTCATATATACCCTTTCTGTCTTAATTCCTTTGTGTAGATTCTGATTTCTATTTGGAATCAGTTTTTTTTTTTTGTTTGTTTGTTTGTTTGTTTTTTCTGAAGGATTTTCTCTTTAACATTTCTTATGATACTAGTCTAATGATGATAAATTCTTTCAGTTTTTCTTTGTCTGAAAGACCTTTATTTCACCTTTTTTTAATCCAAAATAGCTTTAGTGGGTATAAAACTGTAGGTTAGACTTTCTTTTTCAGTGCTTTAAAGATGTACTATTTTCTGACATATATATTTAATGATTATACCTGTATTTTATTTTTACATGCTTTTTGAGCATAATTGCTATCATTCTATTCATTTTTTCTGTATATAATGTATTTTTTTGCTGTCTGGCTAATTTTAAGATTATCTCTTTATCACTGTTTAAGCAATTTGATTGTATTAGATCTTGTTACTGTGCTCCTCATACTCACTGTGCTTGGGTTTTGTTGAATTCATTTAATCTACAGGTTCACGACTGCCATGCAATTTGGAAAAGTTTCAGCTACTATGTCTTCAAATATTTTTCTGCCCTCATTCTTTCTGGGCCCCCAATATTAGTCCAGCTAGAGTTTTCCCACATTGCAATGTTAGGTTTTTCAGTCTTTTTATTTTTCTGTGTTTTGTTTTGGATAGCGTACTCATTTTTCTACTTCAATCTAAAAGATATCTTCCATGTCTCTCCTTAACAAACTCATGCATTGTTTTGTCTTCTTGAATGATGCAACACACTAATAATCGCTGTTATCATATCCTTACCCTTAACCTTTGTTAGACTGGGCAGGAGCAGCCTTTAAGCTCCAATACCGAGGCAATACTTTCTGAGTGCTCCACCCAAAGCCCTGTGTGTTGTGAAGCTTCTCCACTTCGGCTGCTGTGAAGGTCATTTATTTCTAGCTGTATGTGATCTTTATTATTTTAAAATGTGATCCTTTCTGGGTTTTCCCTGGCTTTGTGCATTTTCCTCACACAAATATGCTGATCACCGCTGAGATGAAGAATTGAGGAAAACTCTCTCCAGAACTCTCTTTGTGCAGAAATCTTTTATTCTGTATCCTGCCCTGTGGATTCTGGCCTCTTTTTTTAACTTGAAAATTTTGTCTCCTTCACTCAAGGAGCTCACCGAGCTCTCTTTGGATTTCCCTTTCTTGCATTATGGCCTGGAAACTCTCCAGGAAGTAACCTCGAATTAATAACCTAAGCCTCGAGTGGAAGCTTGATCTTAGAGACAAAGTTTTCAAAGCTGTTTAGAGTGGAAGCTTAGGTTATTAATTTCAGACATTTCTTCTTTCCTGTGCTAGAATGTAATGCTACAAATTTTCCTTTAATACCTGCTTTAGTGGTATCCCACACATCTTAATATATTGTCTATTTAGTTCAAAAGATTTTCATTTTCATTCAGTTCAAAATATTTTATAATTTTCCTTGACTATCATTTATATAAAGTTTGGTTCTTTGAGATAGAGTATAGATGAGTATTGGCTTATATTTTTAAATTCACTCTGACAATCTCAGCCTTAAGCTACTATAGGGGCCACCTCATTTGTTTGTATCCACTTAGGAATCATTGTCCTGAGCTGCCTGTTGTCCACTTTCCAAAATACTTTGCTTGATACAGATTTTGGTTTTTGTTTTGTTTTGTTTTTAATTTCTAAGGCCAGAAGGTAAATTCAGTTTCTGTTACTCCATCTTTATCACAAGTGGAACCTACTTTCCACTCTTTTTTTTTTTTTTTTTTTTACTGAGTCCTGCTTTGTGCAGTGGCCCAATCTCTTGAAAGTTATTTTCTGTGGTTATAGAATCTAGTTTGATGATTATTTCCTTTCTGACATTTATAGTTAACTTTCTATCTTCTTTTTTACTTACTAGTTTTTTTGTTGTAATTCAAAATCAAAGTTTACATTTTACTTATTATTCATTCTAGAATATTTCAATTTTTAATTGACAAAATTGTATATATTTATGGTGTACATTTATGTTTTGAAATATGTATATATTGTGAAATTGCTACACTTTGCTCAACAACATATGCATTATTTCACATGCTTTTTTGTGGAGAGAACACTTAAAATTTAATCTCTTAGCAACTTTCAAGTATATAACACATCGTTACTGACTATAATCATTGTGTTAAACAATGGATATCATGAAATAATTTCTGTCTAACTGAAATTCTGTATACTTTGATTATCTCCCAACCTGTCTTTCTTTCTCACTCGTCCCTTGGCAAACACTATTCTACCTTCTGCTTCTATGAATTCAACTTGTTTAGATTCCATGTAGAAGTGAGATCACACTATATTTGTCTTTCTGTGCCTGGCTTATTTCACTTAACATGGTGTCCTCCAGGTTCATCCAAGTTGTCACAGATGGCAGGATTTTCTTCCTCAGGCTGAATGCTATTCCATTGTGTATATATCCCACATTTTCTTTATTCATTCCTCTGTTGATGGATGCTTCTGTTGATTCCATATCTTAGTGATTGTGGATAATGCTGCAATGAACACAATGGGCATGGGAGTGCAGATATCTCTTCAACGTACTGATTTCACTTACTTTGGATTTATACCAAGTAGTGGGGTTGCTGGATCGTTTGTTAGAAGCAAGACAGAGTCAGCCTTGCTAGACTTCTGTCACTGTCATAATCTTTGCAAAGCTGTTTTCAAGATCAGAGTCAAATTTCATCCTTGTGCATGTGAATATGCAATTGTTCCAACACCATTTATTGAAGTGTTTGTCCTTTCCCCATTGTGAATTCTTGGCACCTTTGTCAGAAATCAACTGACCAATATAAATACTGATATTTATTCAATTATTTATAAATAAATATTTATTGACCAAATCTAAAAATGTGTGAATTTATTCTTGGCCCCTCATTTCTGTTCCGTTGATTTATGTGCCTATTTTAATGCCAGTACCATGATGTTTTGATTGCTATAGCTTTGTAGCCTATTTTAAACTCAGATAGCATGTTGTTTCCAGCTTTGTTTTTTGGCCCAAGATTGCTTTGGCTATTTGGGGTATTTTGTGGTTCCATACACATCTTAGGATTTCTTTCTACTTCTGTAAAAAATGTCATTGGAGTTTTGACAGAGATTGCATTGAATCTGTAGGTTGCTTTGGGTGTTGTGCACATATCAATAATATTCATTCTTCCAGTTTATGAACACAGGATATCTTTCCATTTATTCATGTTTTCTTCAATGTATTTTATCAATGGTTTGTAGTTTTCATCATACAGATCTTTCACCTCCTTAGGTTAATTTGTTCACAAGCAATTAAATTTTTTGTAGCTACTGTAAATAGGATTGTTTTGATTTTTTTGAATAGGTTGTTGTTCTTATAAGTAAATATTACTGAGTTTTATATGTTAATCTTGTGTTCTACAACTTTACTGAATTTATTAGTTTTAACAATTTTTTTCATGTTTAGCATTTTCTGTGCATAAAATTATACCATCTGCGAACAGAGACAATTTCACTTCTTTTCTGATTTGGATGTCTTTTATTTGCCTTTTGCTGTGGCTAGGATTTCTAGTACTATGTTGGTTAGGAGTGGTAAGAATGGGCATCCTTGTTTTAGTTTTATTCTTGATCTTATAGACAAAGCTTTCAAATTTTACCACTGAGTATTATGTGAACTGTGAGCTTGTGACATGTGGCCTTTTTTTGTGTATTGAGGTTCATTCCTTCTATAACTAATTTGTTGAGAATTTTTACCACAAAATGATGTTGAATTTTGCCAAATGAGTTATCTGCATCTTTTGAAATAATCATATAGATTTTGTCCTTTATTCTGTTAATGGGCTATTTCACATTTATTGATTTGTATATGTTGAACCGTCTTTGTATCCCAGCAATAAATCCCACTTAATCATGGTGAATAATCCTTTTAATGCACTGTTGAATTCAGGTTGCATGCACTGTTGAATTCAGGTTGCTAATATTTTCTGGAAGATTTTTGCATCTACGGTCATCAGGCATATTGGCCTACAATTTTGTTTTCTTGTGGTGTCTTTGCCTGGCTTTGGTATTAGGGTAATGCTGGACTTTAAAAATGAATTTGGAAGTACTTACTCCTTAATTTTGTGGTAGAGTTTGGTATTAGTTGTTCTTTAAATGTTATGTATAATTCAGCAGTGAATCTATCTGATCCTGGGATTTTCTTTGATGGGAGACTTTTTATTACCGATTCAATTTCCTTACTCATTGGTCTGTTCAGATTTTCTGTTTCTTAATGACTTAGTATTGGTAGACTGTATGGTTCTAAGAATTTTATTAATTCTAGATTATCCCATTTGTTGATGTACAATTGTCCATAGTAATCTTAGAATTCTTTGTATTTATGTGGTATTGGTTTTAGTGTCTCCTCTTTCACTTCTTACTTTGAGTCCTTGTTTTTCCCTTAGTCTAGCTAAAAGTTTATGAATTTTTTTTTTCAAAAAAGAACAACTCAGTTCTGTTGATCTTTTATATTAGTTTTTAATGGTCTCTTTTATTTATTTTTGCTCTGATCTTTATTGTTTCCTTCCTCTTACTAGCTCTGGGCTTCTTTTTCTTTGAGTTCCTTGAGGTGTAATATTAAGTTACTTATATTCAGTCTTCTTTTTGTTATAGGCATTTATTGCTATAAACTTCCTTTTTAGAACTCCTTTTGCTACATCTCATAAGTTTTGGTACATTGTGCTTCCATTTTCATTTGTCTCAAGATATTTTAAAATTTCTGTTTTAATTTCTTCTTTGACTCAATTGTTGTTTATAGCTTTCTATTTTTTTCCTGGCTTCCATCATTTCTTTGCAGAAGTCAGCTGTCAGTCCATCCATTGCTATTTTTAAGGTAATACTTCCTTTGTTTTCTAGATGTTTTTAAAGCACTTTTCTCTTATTATAGCAGTTAGGTTCTCATATTCTGAGTTGTCGTTTCTTCATATTTGTTATGCCTAACATTTGCAGAGTTTCTTGATTTTCAGTTGGAAATCTTTTTTCCCATTTATGATGTTATGTTGGCAAATTCCTTTCTTGAATTATTACTGGCCATTATCTCTTCAAATATTGCTCACACCCCTTTCCCTCTTTCCTCTCTTCAGCATCTTTAATTGGTAGTATATTAAACATTTTTGCTGTATCACATGTTCCCCTTACATTTTCTTCTTTATTTTTCAAATATTTTCCTCTCTGTTATATTTTAAGTGAATTGGCTGCTGTTCTAACTTCCAATTTACTTATTTTTTAAAGCTGTGTTTAATTTGCTACTAAACACTTCTATTGAGTATATAATTTCAGTCATTAATTTTTTTCAGATCTAGAATTACATTTTATTATTAAAAAATATTCTTGGGAGAACTTCATCTTGCCTATTTTCCTAACCATGCTAACCATAGTTATTTTAGTCAATGTCTGATAACCTTAAATCTATGGAGATGTTCCTATTTGTATGATTTCTGCCCTTCCCCCCGTGGTTTTGTTTCCTTCCGTGATTGATAATTTTTAAATTTTATACCAGGCATACTCTCTGAAAAACTGTAGAAGCTTTCAGTGATTATCTTCTTCTGCATGACAGTGAGAGTGTAAACATACCAATTTGATTCAGTCCAGAACTGAGCTGACTCCTGTCTGGGTTTCACTATTTGTAAGTCTGATTGTATCTCTGGTTTGTCCTTCAGGCATCTCAGCTAAAAGCCTGAATATTTACCAGTGTATTGCTTCATTGGTGAGTGCTGAACTTTAATTTTTGTATTCCCAGCATGGTAAGATAGCCAAAACTTCCCTTCAGCTTTTCTTTCTCTTTTTGCTTGACTTCAGGGACTCTAGCCCCACAAAGCTTTGGAATCAGTAAATGTCTCAAGGAGAAAACAGTTGCCGAGTACCAGATGTATGTCTGTGACTCCTACACTCTGGAAACTTGGCTGTTTATGTTTAGCTAGAGTGGCAGTCCTGAATTCCAATTTTTATGTTCTTAGCCCTGTGAAATTAAGGAAAGATTAAATATGCCATCTCAGGCCTCTTGCTGTTTGCAGCCAAGGACTGCTAAATCCTCCAAGAGGAGAATTAGTAGATGTAATGTTGGGCTAACTTTCATATCCCTCCCCTTCCTTCTGGGATCATGGCCTCTCAATCCTGATTGCTTTGGTAATGCTCTGATTCTTCTAGAAGACATCTCTTTGTGTATTTTATCTAGATTTTCCAGTTCAATGGGAGATTGGATGCCCTATAAGCTACTCCATGTGAGTCAAAATCTCAGAACTCCATAGTACACTTTGGACTATAATTCCTCATCAGTTGAAACAATGGATTGGAAATCATGTTGTAAACTCTTAGGAGGTAAACTTATGTAAGGAAAGTTCATTAAAATAAAAAATTCCATTCATTTCCATAAGAAGGATCCATGTTTACCATGTACTTGAGATTGAATATTAGGCAATCAAAAACTACAGGAAAGATGAGCTGCTATTTGAGTAGCTATGACTGTTTTCCATTATTGTAACCAGACTGTGTCCTAAAACTCACGTATTTATTTTTAATTGACAAAATTGCATGTATTTAATGTGTGCAGCATAAGTTTTTGAAACATGCATAAATTATTAAATGTCTAAATCAAATTAATTCACATATTACCCACATACTTATCATTTTTCTGTGGTAAGAACACTTAAAATATCTCTTAGTGGTTTCTAAGCATACAATACATTGTTATTATGTCCTAAAACCCTTAGCAAACCTTGCTGAACTGTACTAATTTGTTCTTAATAAACAGCCTGTTTGTGATGGGCTAAAAGGCAATTTTTTGTTTCACTTTTTCTTTCAAAATTTTATAAATACTGTTCCATTTTCTTCTGGGATCGAATGATACTTTAGTAACATTTGGAGACAACATCATACATATGTTTTTGCCACTAACAACCATAAATGCCTTTTTTTTGGATAGCTAATAACTGTACAGTGTTATATCCCAGAATCCAGATAACAGTCAAGTCATATCTTGGACGGACTGTGTCCCTATGCATCAATTTTCCTTGGAACATCTGGATCCTTCTGAAATAACAGGTTCACTTTTTACTTTCTTGACTCAAATATTTCAAGTATTTCTTAATCTGAGATATTCAAACTCATAGAGAGCTTTAAAAATAGGGATGGGAATTCTTCCAATTTTTTTTTTTTTTTTTTTTTTGAGACGGAGTGTTGCCCTATCGCCCAGGCTGGAGTGCAGTGGTGTGATCTTGGCTCACTGCAACCTCTGCCTCCCGGGTACAAGTGATCCTCCTGCCTCCGCCTCCCAAGAAGCTGGGACTACAGATGTACACCAACATGCCCGGCTAATTTTTGTCTCCACTTTTAGTGGAGACAGGGTTTCACCATGTTGGCCAGGCTGGTTTTGAACTCCTGACCTCAGGTGATCCGCCTGCCTCAGCCTCCCAAGGTGTTGAGATTATAGTTGTGAGCCACCACGCCTGGCCTCCAACTATTTTCAGTACTTCAAAATCTTTAAAGGAGAATAATGAGTTTTCTTAAGAGGTATCTGAAGGCTGAAGAGGCTATCAAGGGCCTAGTTTTTGTTCTGAAGTGTATCAACTCAGCTAGTGGTGGTCACCTTAGGATAATCTGCAGCTCTGATTGACAACCACATGTCTTAGATTAAGGAAGAGTTAAAACGAATAGACAAATGGGACTATATGAAACTAAAAAGCTTCACAGCAGAAGAAGCAATCAAAAGAGTGAAGAGACAACCTCTTGAATGGGAGAAAATGTTCGCAAACTACACATCCTCCAGGGGACTAATACCCAGAATATCCAAGGAACTAAGTAACACCATAGTGAAAAAACAAATAATCCCATTAAACATGGACAAAGGAAGTGAACAAACATGTCTCAAGAGAAGATGTGTGAATGGCCAACAGATCTATGAAAAAATGCTCGATATTACTACTCTTTCAGGGAAAGGCAAACCCAAACCACAGTGAGATAGCATCTCATACCAGTCAGGATGGCTGTTATTAAAAAGACAAAAAGTAATAGATGCTAGCAAGGAAGTGGAGAAAAGGGAAGTCATACACTGTTGGTGGAAATGTAAATTAGTACAACCACTGTGGAAAGTAGTATGGAGATTTCTCAAAAAACTAAAAATAGAACTACTGTAAGATCCAGCAATCCACCACTGGGGATTTATCCAAAGGAAAATAAATCTGCGTATCAAAGTGAGACCTGCTCTTGCAAGTTTGTTGCAGCACTATTCACAACAGCAAAGATATGGAATCAACCTAAGTGTCCACAGCAGATGAATGAATAGAGAGGATGTGGTATGTACACACAATGGAGTACTATTCAGCCATAAAAAATGAAATTTTGTTATTTGCAGCAACATGGGTGGAACTGGAGGAGGCCATTATGTTAAGTGAAATAAACCGGGCAAAGAAAGAGAAATACTGCATATTCTCACTCATATGTGGGAGTCAAAAATGTTCTCATGGACATAGAAAATAGAATCACAGCTACTAGAGACTGGGAAGAGGAGGTGAGTGAGTGGGAGTGAGGGAATGAGGAGAGTTTGGGTACAAATATATAGTCAGAAGAAATAAATAAGTTCTAATGTTTGATAGCAGACCAGGGTGTTTATACTTGGCAACAGTAGTTTGTGTATTTCAAAGTTAATGTAAGAGTGTACTTAAAACAATATCAGCAATAGACATGATAAGTACTCAAGAGGATGGATACCCCAAATACCCTGACCTGATCATCACATTAAACACATACTCCATAAATATGTAAAATATTGTGTACCCATAAAAGGAAAAAAGAGTGAGAAAATGAATTAGTTGTCACTTTGCTTTGTGTCATAGATGCAGTGTTCCAAAGCAGGAGATTCATTGAAAAAGATGTTTAAGAAGTTGCTGATGAAGGAAAGTTCAGGATTCACAGCTCCATCCAAAGGGAATAGCCACTTTTCTCATTTTGAGATACGACTACTAACAGGTATTATCCTGCATCTTCAGCCAGGCTGGAGAAGGCCCCATTCTTTCTGTAACACAGATGTTCAGTTGGAATTTTCTATCTGGTCACATAATTCTACTTTGGGAATTAACAGGTTAGCTTGGTACTGGTCATTGGCCTCTGAGGGTAAAAGATGATAGCCCAGCATAGCTTCTATTTGTTGATCACTCATCATAGCCACGTTGGCATCAATAAGTTTTCTGTAGGGCACACGTTTCCTTTACTGGGGACACAGTCACATAGTAATATGTTTATGGCACAGACGTTGGTTCTAAACTCACTTTGCATTATCTGTACCTGTATCTATATCTGTATTTGTAGCTATCTGTATCTATATCTGTATCTATCTGTATCTACATCTGTATCTGTATCTGTATCTGTACCTATATCTGTATCTATATCTATATCTGTATCTATCTGTATCTGTATCTATCTGTATCTGTATATATATCTGTATCTGTATCTATCTGTATCCGTGTATATATATATCTGTATCTGTATCTATCTGTATCTGTATATATATATATATATATATATCTGTATCTGTATCTATCTGTATCTGTATCATCTATCAGTATCTGTATCTATTTCTGTATCTGTATCTGTCTGTATTTGTATCTGTATCTGTGTCATCTCTCTGTATCTGTATCTGTGTCATCTCTCTGTATCTGTATTTGTATCTGTATCTATGCCTGTATCTGTATCTATCTGTATCTGTATCTATCTGTGTCTGTATCTGTCTGTATCTATTTATCTATATCTATATCTATCTAATCTGATTTTATTTTTATTTATTTTTAGAGCAGTTTCAGGTTCACAGCAAAATGGAGCAGCAAACACATAGATTTCCCATACACTCCGGTCCCCACATGTGCACAGCCTCCCTCATTGTTAACATCCCCCACCAAGGTGGTATTTTTGTTACAACTGATGAACCTACATTTACACATACTTATCACCCAAAGTTCATAGTTTGCATTAGGGCTGACTCTTGTTGTACATTACACAGATTCGGACACGTTATGATGATACATCTTCATCGTCATGGTATTGTACAGAGTAGCTTCATATCCTAAAAATCTTCTGCATTCAGCCTGTTCATCCCTTCCCACTAACCCTTGGCAGCCACTAATCTTTTTACTGTCTACCTTCTTTTGCCTTTTCCAAAATGTCGTATAGTTGGAATCATACAGTATGAGGCCTTTTCACATTGCCTTTTTTCATTTAGTAATACACATTTAAGACTCTTCTCTGTCTTTTTATGGTTTGATAGCTCATTTTATGACTTGATAGCTCACTGATTTTCAGCACTAAATAATATTTCATTGTCTAAATGTACCACAGTTTATTTTTCCATTCGTCTATTGAAGAACATCTTGATTTTTTCTAAGTTTTGGCACTTATGAATGAATAAAGTTGATAGACATATCTGTGTGCAGATTTTTCTGTGTATCTGTTTTCAGCTCCTTTGGGTAAATATCAAGGAGTATGATTGCTGGATAGCATGGCAGGAGTGTGTTTATTGTTGTAAGAAACCACCAAATTACCTTCCAAAGTGATTGTACCACTTTGTATTCGTACCTGCAGTGAATGGGTTCCTTTTGCTCCACATTCTTATATTTAATGTCTCAGGGTTCTGGATTTTGGCCATTCTAACAGGTGTGTAGCGATATATCATAGCTGTACTAATTTGCATTTACCTAATGTCATAAGTCATGGAGCAGCTTTTCATATGCTTATTTTCCATCTGCATATCTTCCTTGTTGAGATGTCTGTTAAGGTCTTTGACATGATTTATTAAATGAGCTGTTTTCTTATTACTGAGTTCTTTGTATACTTTGAATAATAGTTCTTTATCAGATGTGTCTTCTGCAAATATTTTCTCCCAGTCTGTGGCTTCTCTTTTTACTTTCTTGGCAGCATATTTCATAGGGTTAAAATTTTTAATTTAAATGAAGTTCAGCTTATTGCTTCATTCTTCCATGGATTGTGTCTTTGGTATTTGATCTCTAAAGTCATCACTAAACCCTAGATTACCTGGATTTTCTCTTATACTGTTTTCTAGGAGTTTCATAGTGTTGTATTTTACATTTGGGGCTGTGATCTACTTTGAATTAATTTTTAAGGATGTAAGGTCTGTGTCTAGATTCATTTTTTTTCTGTTTGCATGTGGATGTCCAGTTGTTTCAGCACCATTTGTTCAAAATACTCTTTGTTCCATTGTATCGCCTTTTTTTCCTTGCTAAAAATCTGCTTACTATATTTATGTGGGCCTATTTCTGGGCTTTCTATTTTGTTCTAATGAGCTATTTGTCTGTTCTTTCACCAATGCTACATTATCTTGTTTACTGTAACTTTACAGTAAAACTTGAAGTGGGGTAGAGTTGGTCTTCCAACTTCATTCTTCATCCTGTGCTGATTATTTTGGGTCTTTTACCTCTCCATATAAACTTTATTATTTTATGTTATTTTTTTAAAGATGAGGTCTCACTATGCTGCCCAGGCTGAACTTGAATTCCTGGGCTTAAGCAATCCTTTCACCTCAGCCTCCAGAGTAGCTGGGACTACAGGTATTTGCCACCATATTTTATATGTATTTTGTTACATTTATACCTGAGTGTTTCATCTAGGGGGTGGTAATGTAAAAGGCATTATGTTTTTAATTTCAATTCCACTTGCTCATTGCTGGTATGTAGAAAAGTGATCGACTTTTGTATGTCAATATTGTATCTTGCAACTTCGCTAAAATTACTTATTTTTTTGCCAATTATTTTGGAATTTATACCCAGAGAGTCATCACTTGTGAACAGAGTTTCATTTCTTCCCAATCTGCATACCATTTTAGACATTTTAGACATTTTATTTTCTTATTGCATTAGTTAGCACTTCCATTACCATCACCTTGAAAGGCAGTGGTAACCGAGGACATCCTTGCCTTGTTTCTCATTTTACTAAGAAGGCTCTGAGTTTCTCACATTAACTATAATATTAGCTGTAAGTGTTTTGTAAATATGCTTTATCATATTGAAGAAGCTCCCCTCTATTCCTAGTTTGGTGAGTGCTTTTTATCATGAATGTGTATTGGATTTTTTCAAATGCTTTTTCTGCATCTATTGACATAATCGTGCAATTTTTTTATTCTTTTAGCTTGTTGATAAGCTGGATTACATGAATTGATTCTCAAATATTGAACAAGCTTCATATAATTGGGACACATTCCACCTGGTCGTGGTGTATAATTCTTTTTATGTATTGTTGAATTCAATTTTCTAGTATTTTGTTGAGGAGTTTTACATTTATGTTCATGAGAGGTATTGGTTGGCAGTCTTCTTTTCTTGTAATGTCTCTGAGGTTTTTGTTTTAGAACAGTATTGGCCTCATAAAATGAGTGAAAAAGTACAGATGCTCTTTGATGTACAATAGGGTTATATCCTGATACCCATGGTAAGTAAAAAATGAACTTAATACCCAGATAATCCCATCATCAAGTCGACAAATCTTAAGTAAAACTACTGTAAGTCAGAGCCCTTCTGTGTTCCCTCTGCTGGTGTCTTCTGAAAGAGATTGTTAAAAAAAAAAATCCGTGTAATTACTTCCTTAAGTATTTGGTAGAATTTACCAGTAGACCCAGCGCTTTAGGTTTTGCAAAATTATTTATTGCTTCAATTTCTGCAATAGGCATAGGCCTATTCAGATTGTCTACCTTTCACGTGAGTTTGCGTGATAGACACAGCGAACTGTGTCTGTCAAGGACTTAGTCCACTTCATCTAGGTTATCAAATTTATGGGTATAAAGTTGTTCATACCATTCCTTTATTATCATTTTAATGTCCATTGGGTCTGTAGTGATGTCCCCTCTTTCACTTCTGATGTTAGTAATTTGTTTTTTCTATCTTTTTTTTTCATAGTCATACTGGATGGCAGTTTATTGATTTTATTGATTTTTTTTTAAAAGAACCATCTTCTGGTTTTATTAATTTTTTCTATTTCCTTTTGTCAATTTCATTGCTTTCTGTTTTTTTAAATTATTTATTTTCTTCCACTTAACTTTTTCTTTTTTTTTTCTTGTTTCCTATGGTGGGAGCCTAGATAATTAATTTTAGATCTTTCTTCTTTTTTAAAAAATATTCATGCAATGCTATACATTTCCCTCTAAGCACCACTTTTTCCACATTCCACATATTTCAATAAGTTGTGGTTTTACTTTTATTTAGTTCATTATTTTATTTGTTTAATTCAAAATATTTTAAATCTTTCTTGAGATTTCTTTTTTGACCAATGTGTTATTTGGAAGTGTGCAATTTAATCTCCAAATATTTTGGGATTTTCCAGCTATGTGTCTGTAATTAATTTCCAGATTAATTCCATTGTGATCTCAGAGCAGACAATATATTATTTTTATTCTTTTAGATTTGTTCAGGTGTATTTTATGGCCAAGAATGTAGTTTATTTTGGTGAATGTTCCAAATGAGCTTGAGAAGAATGTATATTCTTGCATTCCTCTATACCAGAAAATTAGACATCCATGGTAGTTCCCATGTAGAAGAGAAAATCAAGGTCCTGAGATCAGCATGTAAAAGAATTATACATAAAAAGTATTCCCCTGACCAGGCACGGTGGCTCACGCCTGTAATCCCAACACTTTGGGAGCCTGAGGCAGGTGGATCACGAGGTCAGGAGATAGAGACCATCCTGGCCAACATGGTGAAAACGCTTTTCTACTAAAAATAAAAAAAATAGCCAGGTGTGGTGGC
>NW_012105142.1:1923231-2018169 GCF_000951045.1 Mandrillus leucophaeus
CATAGTTAGAATTCTTTCAAGGTGGTGTTGATGTAATATCAAATGTTTGGCATACAAGACTGGGGTTTGAAGTACAAAGAAGTTAAGCATTCAAGAATCTAGACTATACTGCTAATGTATAAATTTTTCTTTAGGATTTGCTTGCTTGTATGTCAAGAAACCAACTGAGTTTTCATTTAATGTGGGCAGAGTAACAGTGGTTCACATTTTCATTATTTTCTCCATACCTTTTCCTTTGTATAGAAAATTATCTCTTCTGTAATTATTCAAAATAAAATCTTTCTTGCTGGTTAGACCTCCAAAATCCAGTGGTTGAGACCCCCTTAAATCCAATTAAGTTGACTTGCTTACTTATGTTCCTCAGATGCACCTTTATGTAAGCTATAACACAAAACCTCAAGGCACTTTGGAAGATAATTTTGAAAATTGATGTTTGCACTTTGGGAGGCCAAGGTGAGCAGATCACTTGAGGTCAGGAGTTCAAGACCAGCCAGGCCAGCAAGACAAAACCCTGTCTCAGCTAAAAATACAAAAATTAGCCGGGTTGGTGGCAGGCACCTAAATTCCCAGCTAGTTGGGAGGCTGAGGCAGGAGAGTCACTTGAACCCAGGAGGTGAAGTTTGCAGTGAGCAGAGATGTCCCTCTGCACTCCAGCCTGAGAAACACAGCAGGACCCTGTCTCAAAAAAACGAAAAAAAAAAAAAAAAAAAAAAGAAGAGAAAACAAAGAAAATTGATATTTGCTGCAGGAGAGATTATGAAATTTTAAGAAGTGTTAAATTATTGTAGGTAGTAAGTACTGGTTCTTACGCTGGCTTGTATACATAAGACATCTTTAACCTTGACTGTTATCTGTGAAGTGGTTTGGATTTTGTTCAATTATCTGGATGTTCATTCTTGTCCATGTCTCTGTTCCTGACTGCAAGCTCCTAGAGGTCAAGTTGTGCCCTGTGGGTCATTATAAATTTTATTTTCTACATAGTTGAGTAGCTCTAAAGCTTCTTCCTTTTAATTCCAATTGACATTGTCTGAAAAGTGTCTAAAATGACATTGGAAGTTCTATTGAGGTCCAATGGACATCATTCAGTTAATATAACTTTACCTTAATTGTTTAGTGTTAGTTTGAAGTGATTAGACCATTAACTTAAGAAGTCACTGGAAGGTAGTATAAAGTCTATGGATAAGAGGGATGTACACACAGGTTAGTAGCACTTGTAGGCCATGTGGACATTTTTGCTTCTAAAACAATTTTTTTAAATTATACGAATATTTCATTGATAAAATGAAATGCTGACTGGTTCAGTTGAGTATTTTGTGAGTCTTCAAAATGTATCAGTAGACAATTGCAGTGAGATAAGCTTCTTCCAGGTCATAAGACTCAATTATCATCGGTTTGTTATTGGAACTGTCATGTTCATGAATCCATCTCCTCATCAATCTATCCAACCAGTTGTCATGTACTATGTTCCAGGTACTATTTGAAATCTGAGGATTATAATAGTGGACAAAAGAAACGAGAAGATGTGGGGAAATGTGGAAGGCTGAGAAATGCACATACACAAAGTCCCTGAAAGGCTAATGAGAGTGGAGTGTTGGTAGAACAGAAAGAACACTAGTTTGACTGAAAGGTAGTAAACAAGGTTTCACAAAGGCACTCAGATAATGTCTGCAAGGTAGTTGGAATTTGATTCTAAATCCAAAGGAAAGCTGCTGGAGGATTGGACATAGTGGAGTAATGTGAAATGACTATTAATTTTTAAAAAGAGAATTTATTTTTTACAGCAAATTTGGATTTAGAGAAAAATTGAGAAGATACTACAGACAGTTTCCACATACCTAATAACCAGTTTCCTCTACCATTAACATCTTGCATTAGTATGGTACATTTGTTATAATTAGTAAATGAACATTGATACAGTATTATTAAAGTCCATGCTATATTCATATATTCTTAGCTTTTATAAAATTTCTTCTGTTTCATCCAAGAAACCATGTTACATTTAGTCATCCTGTCTCCTTGGGCTCTCTTTGGATATAAAAGTTTCTCAGACTTTTCTTGTTTTGATGACCTTGACAATTTGCAGAAGCACTCGTCAAGAATTTGGTGAATGACCCTCTATTGGAAATTGTTCTGTGTTTTTATAATGATTAACCTGGGTAGCTTTTATCACAATTAAAATGAGTTTTGAGGAAGAAGACCACAGAGGTAGAGGGACATTTTCATCTCATCATGTCAACAGTACATACTGTCAACATGTCTGTCGCTGTTGATGTTGACTTTCATCAGCTTGTTGAAGTTGGGTGTCAGGTTTCCTCACTATAAAGTTATTAATTCCCCTCACCCATCACCATTTTATCGTAGTATACTTGCTGGAAAGAAGTGATTAAGCACAATCCATCTCTCAGGAATAAGGAGTTGTGCTGTCCCTGTCCTTAAGGGCAGAGTATCTACATACATTATTTGGAATTCTTCTTACAGATTTGTCTCTTATTCCCATATACTTACTTATTTAAGCATTACTTATATTGATATTCCATTGTATGAATGCACCACAATCTGTTTATCCATTTACATGTTGAAGACTATCTTATTTGCTTCCCAGTTTTTGGTAATTATGAGTAAAGCTATTATAAACATTCACATGCATTTTTTTGCATACATACATTTTCCAGTTAGTTGGGTAGATACACAGGAATGCAATTGCTGGTGTGTATGGTTAAGGTTATGTTCTGTTTTGTAAGAAATGGCCAAGCCGTCTTCTCAAATGGCTGTCCCATTTTGCATTCGCTGTAGCAATGAATGAGAGTTTCTGTTGCTCTGTATCTTCATCAGTATTTGATGTTATTGTGCTTTTAGATTTTAGTCATTCTAATAGGTACATAGTGATATCTTACTGTTGTTTTAATTTATAATTCCCTAATGATAAATTATGTTGTATACCTTCTCATTTACCTGTTTGCTATCTGTATATCTTCTTTTGTGAGTTTTTTGTTCAGATCTTCTCCTTGTTTTTTAAAACTAGTTTAAAAAGAAAGTTGAGTTATTTTTCTATTGTTGAGAAAATAGGAAATAAATTTGTCGACTCTCATTGCCAAACCCAAGGTCATTAGATGTGTTTTGCAAATATTTTATCCCAGTCTATCACTTATCTTTTTATTCTCTTAATTGTCTATCACGGAACAGAAGTTTTTTGTTTTAATAAAATTTAACTTATTAATTTTTATATAACATTAAGTTTGGATTATACTTTTGGTGTCTCTAAACATTCATTGCCAAATGCAAGGTCACTTAGATTTTCTCTCATGTTTTCTTCTGGATGTTTGTTATTCTTTTGTGTTTTGCATTTAGGTTTATGGTCAACTTTGAATTAATTTTGATGAAAAGTGTAAGGTATGTGTTTATATTCTTTTTAAAAATATGCACATCCAATTGATTCGGAACCATTTGTCGAAAATACTTTTTTTCCCTTTAATTGCTTCTGCTCTTTCACCAAAGATCTGTTGACCTTATTTGTGTGGCCCTATTTCTGGGCTTTTTAGTCTATTAAATTGATCTATGTGTCTGTTTTTTTTCACTAATACCATACTGTCTTGATTTCCATACCTTTATAATAAGTATTAAAATTTGGTTGTGTGAGTCTTTCAACTTTGTTTTTGTTCGGTATTGCATGAGCCATTGTACGTATTTTACCTTTCTACACGAACTTTAGAATCAGTTTGTAAGTATCTACGAAACAGCTTCCTGCAATTTTGATTGGGATTGCATTGAATCCATAGATCAATTTGGGAAGAACTGACATTTTTACAATATTGAGTCTTCCAATCCATGAACATGGAATATCCTTCCATTTGTTTAGCTCTTTGATTTTTTAAAATCAGAGTTTTATTGTTTTCTGCATGGACGCTATATGTATCTTATTAATTTCATTCCTAAGTTTTTCATTGTTTAGGTGCCATTATAAACAGTATTTATTTATTTATTTATTTGAGACAGAGTCTCACTCTGTTCCCCAGACTGAAGGACAGTGATGCAATCATGGGTCACTGTAGACTTGATCTCCTGGGCTCAAGCGATTCCCCCACCTCAGCCTCCTGGGCAACTGGGACTGCTAGCATGTGACACTATGCCTGACTACTTTCATTTTTTGTAGAGATGGTGTGTTCACTATGTTGCCTAGGCTGATCTTGGATTCCTGGACTCCAGTGATCCTCTTGCCTTGGCCTCCCAAAGTGATGGGGTTACAGGCTTAAGCCACCATACCTGACTGATAGTATCTTTAAATTTCAAATTTCAATTTGAAATTGAATTCAATTTGAAATTTCGTTGCTGGTATGTAGGAAAGCAATTGACTTTTGTATGTTAATCTTGTGTCCTGTAACCTTTTATACTCACTTATTAACTCCAGGAGATTTGTTTTGCTTTGTTTTGTTTTAGTTTTTGATCAATTCTTTGGGATGTTTTACATTGATAATAATGTCATCTTTGAACAGACAATTTTACTTGTTCCTTTCCAGTCTTACAACGTTTATTTCTGTTTCATTTCTTATTGCACTAGATAAGACTTCAAGTATGCTACCAAATAAGAGTGGCAAGATGGGATATCTTTGCTTTGTTGACAACTTTAAAGGGAAAGTCTGTGTTTTTTCCCTGTTATGTATGGTGCTATTTATTTATTTGTTTGTTTATTTATTTATTTATTTCTGGTAGATGTTTTCTGTTATATTAAGGCAGTTCCCAGCTAGCTGAGGGTTTTCTTGTGATTATGTGTTGGATTTTGTCAACGGCTATGCCGGCCTGTTACAAAGCATCTTGCTTCTATTTTCTGGATGAGATTGTAGAGAATTGGCCTTATCTTTACCATAAATATTTGGTAGAATGTATCAGTGAATCCATCTAGGCCTGATGCTGTCTTTTTTTTTCGGAAGTTTGTTAATTATTAATTCAATTTTTAATTAGTTAATTAATTAATTTTTTATTTTTTAATTTTTTGAGAGGGAGTCTTGTTCTGTCGCCCAGGCTGGAGTGCAGTGGCCGAATGTCAGCTCACTGCAAGCTCTGCCTCCCGGGTTTACACCATTCTCCTGCCTCAGCCTCCGAGTAGCTGGGACTACAGGTGCCCGCCACCTTGCCTGGCTAGTTTTTTGTATTTTTTAGTAGAGACGGGATTTCAACGTGTTAGCCAGGATGGTCTCAATCTCCTAACCTCGTGATCCGCCCGTCTCGGCCTCCCAAAGTGCTGAGATTACAAGCTTGAGCCATCAATTTTTTAATAGATGTAGGCCTACTTAGATTATGTGTTTCTTCCTGTGTAAGCTTTAGTAATTTGTGTCTTTCAAGAATCAATAAAATATACACACATCTATTAGAAAAAGTTAAAATTTATCAGAACTTACATACATAAACACAGACACCATTCGTATTTGAGAGAAATGTAAACAAATGTAAGGATGCAATATTAAATTATACTTGCATAAAACATAATTGTAGCATATGTTAGACTATTGTAATAATTTAGCAGCCTCCTCCTGTTGCCATTGTGGTGAGCTAGTGTTGAGGGTATCTGGTTATAGTGCTGTGAGAGGCTAACCGTCTCCCCATGAGCAGTTTTTGTCTCAGTAAAAAGTGATTTCTTGTGGTTCTCATCTATTTCCCATAATGTTTAGTGCAATACCGTAAACCTTGAATAACACTATGGGGCCAAGTCTAAGTGCCACTAGTGATGCTGGAAGTGCTCCCCAGAAGTAGAAAAATGTCACGACATTACAAGAAAAAGTTTAATTGCTTGATAGGTGACATAGATTGAGGTCTAAGGCTGCTGTTGCCCTTTGCTTTCCTTTCCTTTTTCCCTTCCCCTTCCCCTTCCCCTTCCCCTTCCTTTCCCCTTCCCCTTCCCCTCCCTTCCCCTCCCCTTCCTTCCTTCCTACCTTCCTTCCCTTCTTCTTCTTTTTTTTCTTTTTAGAAATGGGATCTTGCTTTGTTGCCCAGACTGGACTTGAGCTCTTGGGCTCAAGCAGTCCTCCTGCTGCAGCCTCCCAAGTGTCCCAGATTTCAGGCATGTGCCAATGTGCTCAGTCATCTGCCATTTCAAGATAAATGAGTCCAGGGAAAAGACCATAGCAAAAAAAGAAAAGGAAACTTGTGAAGCTGTCTTTTCAGCTACACCAATAGGCACAAAAACCTGGTAATTCTTTGTCAAATGCTTTTTATTATTGTATTGAAAATGTAGCTTTTATGTGGGTGCAGGATTGCTATAAGAAAAGCATACCTATAGACTCTAACACGATTCGAGAAAATGGGAAATCATTATGTGACAACTTAAAGTAAAAGGAATGTGAATAATCTAAAGCTGGAGAATTTACTGCCAGCAAAGGATGATGTTATAATTTTAGAAAGAGATTTAGTTTAAAAAATATAAAGATAACAGGAGAAGCAACTTCTGCTGACCAAGAGTAAGCAGATGAGTTTCCAGGAACTATTAACAAAATCATCGAGGAGAAAGGATATCTGCCTGAACAGGTTTTTAATGCAGACAAAAGCTCCTTATTCTGATTTTTTTTAAAGCCTTAAAAAGCATCTATTCATAAGGAAGAGAAGCCAGCACCAGCACCAGGATTTAAGGCAGGAAGGGAGAGGCTAACTTTACTGTTTTGTGAAAATGCACTGGGTTTATGATCAGGACTGCTCTTACCTGTAAAGATACTAACCCCTGAGCCTTGAAAGGGAAGGGTAAACACCAGCTACCAGTCTTTTGGTTGTCCCGTAACAAGAAGACCTGGACAATGAGAACTGTTTTTTTTTTTTGTGGGGGGATGGGAAGGTTAGTTCCAATGATACTTTGTCTCTGAAGTCAGGAAGTACCTTGACAGTTAGGAACCGTCTTTTAAAATTATTTTGAAATTGGACAATGCCCCTAGCCACCCAGAACCCCAGTGAGTTCAACACTGAAGGCACCCTACTTGCTCCCAAACACAACGTCTCTACTTCAGCCTCTAGATCAGGGGGGCATAAGGACCTTTAAAGCTCATTAGACATGACACTCTGTAGAAAGGATTGTCATACTATGGAAGAGAAGAACCTTGATAGAGAGAACATCATGAAGGTCTGGAAAGATTATACCATTCCATGAAGATACCATCGTTGTTACAGAAAGCCATGAAAACCATCCAGCCCAAAGCAATACATTTCTACTGGAGAAAACTGTGTCCAGATGTTATGCATGACTTCACCAGATATGTGACAGAGCCAATCAAGGACATCTTGAAAGAGACTGTGGATATGGCCAAAATGGTGGGGGAAGCACGAAGGGTTTCAAGATACAGATCTTGGAGAAATTCAAGAGCTAATAGATGCCACATCAAAGGTGCTAACAGAAGACTTGCAGGAGGTGTTTCCAAACCAGTGCCAGATGACGAGGAAGACATGGAAGAAGCAGTGCCAGAAAACAGGTTGACATTAGGCAATCTGGCAGAAGGGTTCCAATTATTTAAGACTGCCGTTGACTTCTTTAACAGCATGGACTCTTTTGTGACGGGGGCAACGAAATGAAAGCAAATGGTAGAAGAATTGATACCATATAGAAACATTTTCAGAGAAATGAAAAAGCAAAGAAGTCAGACAGAAATCATGATCTATTTCCATAAAGTTATTCTCAGTGTGGTCTGCCTCTCTCGCTGCCTTTCCACCTCCTCCACCTCTTTTGCCTGTACCACCCCTGAGACAGCAATACCAATCCCTCCTTTTCCTCCTTCTTTTCAGTTTACTCAGTGGGAAGATGATGAAGATGAAGACCTCTACAATGACCCACTTCCACTTAATGAACAGTAAATATATTTTCTCTTCTGTATGATTTTCTTGATAACGTTTTCTTTTCTCTAGCATACTTTCTTATAAGAATACAGCATATAATACATATAACATTCAAAATGTGTGTATCAACTATTTATATTATTGGTAATGCTTCTGGTCAATAACAGGCTATTAAAAGTTATGTTTTTGGGGAGTCAAAAATTATACACACTTTTTTACTACATGGCAGGAGTGGGGGGACCAGTACCCCTAATCCCCATATTGTTCAGGGGTCAACTATATTTACTAATACAAAGATTCCTCTTACTACTACTTTAGCTTGATCTCACAAATTTGATACGGTTTATGTTCATTATGTTCTTTTTTTTTTTTTTTTTTGAGATGGGGGTCTCACTCTGTCACCCAGGTTGAAGAGCAGTGGAATGACCTCAGCTCAATGCATCCTTTGCCTCCTGGGTTGAAGTGATTCTCAAGCCTCAGCCTCCCAAGTAGCTAGGATTACAGGTATACAGGTGTACACCACCATGCCCAACCAATTTTTATATTTTTAGTAGAGACGGGGTTTCATCGTGTTGGCCAGGCTGATCTCGAACTCCTGGGCTCAAGTGATTTGCCTGCCTCGGCCTCCCAAAGTGCTGGGATTGCAGGCATGAGCCACTGTGCCTGGCCTGTGTTATGTGTTTTTAATAAGACTTCCTCTCAAGCCATGCATTATTTGGAAGTGCATTGTTTAATTTCCAATTATCGGAGGTTTTCCTGTTGCCTTTCTCTTATGATTTCTAGTTTGATTCCATCATGGGGGAAAAAATAGTCTATATGGTTTAAAAGAGTTTAAAATGTAAAATTATTTTAAATTTGCTGAGGTTTGTTTTATGACTCAAGATACAGTCTACCTTGGTAAATTTTTCAAAGATGCTTGAAAAGAATATGCATTCTGCTGCTGCTGGATGGGGGAGTGTTCTATAAATGTCAAATAGATCCTGTTGGTTGACGGTGTTCAGTTCTTTTATATCCTTTCTCATTTTCTATCTAGTATTTCTATCAGTTGCCAATAGTGGGATGTTAAAATTCTAACTACAATTGTGGATTTTTCTATTTCTCATTTCAAGTCTATCAGTTTTTGCTTCATGTATTTTGATGTTCTGTTATGTGGTGCATACACAATTAAGAATGTTGTATCTTCTTGCAGATTCATTACATCATATTCCTTTTTGTCTCACACACACACACACACATTTGCTTCAAAGTCGCTTCATCTGAATACCTACTATTGTGATTTTTTGATTATTTTTTCCAAGATATATATATTTCCTTCCATTCCTTTACACTCAATCTATCTAGTTGTCACATTTGAAGTGAGTTTCTTGTAGATAGCATGTATTTACATATTTTTTGTTTACTCTGCTAAATCCCTATCTTTAAGTTGTGTTTGGAACATGTACACATAAAGTAATTATTGACATGTTAAGATTTAGGTTTGCTTTTTTATTAGTTGTTTTCTATTTGTTCCTGTGATTTCTTTTTGTTCTGTTTTTATTTTTCCTGTTTTTCTGTGGATTAATTCAAAATTTTCACAGTTCCATTTTGATTTATTTCTAATATTTTTGAATATGTCACATTGTACAGTTTTCTTAGTGGTTACTATAAATCTTACCATAGATATATGGTAAGGTATTTAGGTTTTAGCACCTAAAGTGAAGTGTATATAGACTTTACTTCTATTTAGGTACCCTTACCCTCTCCACTTTCAAAATATAATTATTTTAAAGTATTTCTTTTATATACTTTAATTACAACCTTAGATGGTGTTGTAACTTTTGCTTTAACCACAAATAAACTCATGAGGTGAAGGATGGTCTACTATGTTGACTTCTGTTTTTACCCATTTCATTGTTTTTTTCTTCAAATATTCTATTTTTTTCTGTTGTCTTTTCCTTTTTGTTTGGACAGCTTTCTTTATCCCTTCTTAAAGAGTAGGTATGCTACGAATTATCTTAGTTTTTATTTGTTTGAAAACATCATTATTTTTTCTTTATTCCTGAAGGGCACTTTTGCTGGATATAGGATTTAAGGTTGATGGGTCTTTTTTCTCCCCCACCGCCAAAACTTGAAAAATATTGTGCCACTTTCTTCTGGCCTCCATAGCTTCAGGTTAAAAAATCCATTGTAATTCAAATTGGTGGGTTTTTTTTCCTTTGGTAATGCATTGTTTCTCTCTTTAATGTTATTTTTGTTGCGCTTAGTTTTCACTGTTGTGATGTACCTTGGAGTGGATTTCTTCAGGTTTATATCTGAAATTCGCCCAGCTTCATAAATCTGCAGGTTTATTTATTTATTTTTACCAAAGTTTGGAAGTTTTTAACTATTATTTCTTTCAAATACTTTTTCAGTCCCACTGTCTCTTTTTCTTCTGGGATTCTGACAATATAAAGGTTAGATCTTTGGTTATTTTCCCACAGATTCCTGAGGCTCTGTTAAATTTGTTCATCTGTTGTTCTGAATGAGTAAATTCTATTGACCTGTCTTTATGTTCATTGCTTCTGTCCTCTGTCATCTTCAGTTTGCTACTGAATTCACCAATGGATTTTTTTACTGGGGATTTTTTTTTCTCAGTTACGTGATTTCCATTTGGTGGTTTTTACAACTTCCATTTTTTCCCACTTTTTCATTTGTTTCATATGAATTTGTAATTGCTTGTTGAAGCATTTTTACCATGGTTGTTCTAAATTCTTTGTCAGATAAATTCGGCATCAGATGCAACTTGGTATGGGTGTTAGTTGACTGCCTTATGTCTTTCAAATTATGATTTTTCTGGTTCTTGGTATGAGGAGTGAATTAGATTGTATCTTGTATATTTTGATTATCATGGAAGAGCACTCATAATCCTATTTCAGTCTTCTATTTCAGTGTGCAGCCATTCTGCTTGGGTTTAGTGTGCACTTTCTGGCCCACTTTTGTGAACTTTAGTTCCAGTGACCATTTAGATTTTTGAGCCCTTGTGATGCTGTTCTAGTCTGTATCATGCTTCAGGTGCTACTGGAGCTCCTGAGCAATTTCTGATAGTGTCAAATGTAGAAAAAATAAGGTGTCTGCTTCTCTTGGATGGTTGCTGTCACTGGGTGACCTTCTGGGGAGGAGAGGCAGGAGATGCTGGGCCTGAGTCTTCTTATGCTCCTGGTTGGAGACCAGGGAGACACGGGGTTTCACTATTGGTTGCTGCTTGCAGATTGGACTGTCCACTGAAATCTGGTAATGCAATACAGTCTAGACTATCCTGGATCTTTGCTGCTGCCACTGAGGATAGATCAGACTATCCTTCAGGACCCTGGTTGTAAGACATGGGTTGAGACAACTGGGCTTTTGCTGGCGCTGTTGCTTAAAAATCAGACCATTGTTCTGGGCCTGGGTTGTGCAGCAGGGTTGGAATTTCCCACCTGGTCTTTGATGGGCTTCCCCATGCCCAGTGCTTTGGCTTCCCTTTTGTGCATGCAGGTTTATGTGTGTAGTTGTTGGCAGATTGGGGTTGCAAGCTCCTCTGAAACCTAGTGTAGTAGTATATGGAAGATGCAAAGACAATCTGGGGAACTCACCACATTGGCATTCAAGCTCCAAGTCTCCTGGATAGTCCATCCTCTTCTTTCCAGCCTTTAGAGTCCTTCTAACATTGTCTACTGAATAAATTCCACAGTATTTAGTTGTATTTGGAGGTCAAGGGAAGTGGAGGGTGAGGCTATGCCATGTTGCTCCTGAAGTGGAAGTCTGGTACACAATTTTTTTTTTTAACTAATCTTCAACAAAGCATACAAAACCATAAATGGAGGAAAAGACACCATATTTAATAGATGGTGCTGGGAAAACAGACAGGCCACACGTAGAAGAATAAAACTAGATCCCCATATCTCACCTCATACAAAAATCAACTCAAAATAGATCAAAGACTGAAATCTAAGACCTGAAACCAAAAAATTCAAAAAGATGACATTGGAAAAACTCTGAACATTAGCCTAGGCAAAGAATTCATGACCAAGATCCCAAAAGCAAATGTAACAAAAACAAAAATAAATAAATGGGACCTAATTAAATTAAAATGCTTCTGCACTGCAATAATAATAATAATCAGCAGAGTAAACAGACAACCCACAGAAGGGGAGAAAATATTTGCAAACTATGAGGCTGACAAAAGACTAGTGTCCAGAATCTATAAGGAACTCAAACAAATCGGCACAAATTTAAAATCCCATCAAAATGTAGGCAATGGACATGAAAGCCATTTCTTAAACATATGAAAGAAATGTTCGACGTCACTAATTATCAGGCAAATGCAAACTGCAGCTACAATGAGATATCACCTCCTTCTTATAAGAATGGACATACCAAAAAGTCAAAAAACAATAGATGTTGGTGTGGATGTGGTGAAAGGGAACACTTTTAGAATGCTGGTGGGAATGTGAATTAGTACAACTTGTATGGAAAACGATATGGAGATTCCTTAAAGAACAAAACGTAGATCTACTATTCGATGCAGCAATCCCACTACTGGGTATGAAACTAAAGGAAAATAAGTCATTATATGAAAAAGACACTTGTACGTGCATGTTTATAGCAGCACAACTCACAATTGCAAAGATATGGAACCAGTCTAAGTGCCCATTGACCAATGAGTAGAAAAAGAAAATGTGGTACATATACACCATGGAATATTACTCAGCCATAAGGAGGAATAATGTCTTTTATAGCAACTTGGATGGAGCTGGAGGCCATTATTCTAAGTGAAGTAATTCAGGAATGGAAAACCAAACACTGTGTGTTCTCACTTACAAGTAGGAGCTAAGCTATGAGAACACAAAGGCTGAGTGATAGGATGGACTTTGAAGATTCGGGGGATGGTGGGAAGTCGGGGAAGGGATTTAAAAACCTGCATATTGGTTACAGTATACACTACTCAGGTGATAGGTGGGTGCACTAAAATCTTAGAATTCAGCACTGTAGAATTCATTCATGTAACCAAAAACCTATTGAACCCCAAAAGCTCTTGAAGTGAAAAAACAATAATGATCATCCTCTGACTCTGAATCCAATGGACATGCCTCTTCATTGGATAAAGAAGCCCTTGAAATCCAAACCGCAGAGTTGCATGAGGCCCTCTTTCCCCACCTCTCCTCCCCACTAGGATCTTCGGACTCTTCTGCCTGTGTCCAGTGCAAATGCTTTGTAACTCTGCCTCTTGGCTTAATGCCTGCCTTAATTAGCTAGTCTGCTTCATCACTGTCTGTCTGTGATGGGCCCATAACTCTGTGATGGGGACCTTTTGTCTAACAGACTCACTCTGTCCCAGGCCTAAATGGGAATTCTATGTGGATGGAGTGCTTAATAAATGGTTTTGATGATGGTGGCATGGAGGCCTAGAAATGATGGCTGCAGGAAGACAGTTGCTAAACCCGCAGCTCTTCTGTTTGGCCACAGTCCCTGTCTTGATAGTTTTTGACAGTAAAAGCTGCCCTTATTCAGCTGCTGGTTGACTTCATGGGACCTTCTCTGGGGTGCAGGCCAGTGTCCAAGTTAACTCTTAGAAGGAAGTAGAACTGCCAACTCATTTAAGAGAGGAATACTTAGGGGCAGTTCTTTAGTCTTCAGAACTTTTCATCAAGACAGTTGCTCTCTGCTGTAAGCCACTTAAGGGATCTGTCCAGGGAATGCATTGGTGGCTCCACTTTCAGGTGTCAGGGACCTCACATGTCATGCTCTCATACTCCTAGGGTGGTGAGTTGCCAGATTTGCTGGCTGATAAACAAGGGGCAGCAGGCCAGGGCCTGCGTGTAGCAAGAAGCATCCCATCAGGGGCTCCTGGCGGGGAGCCTCTGTGTCTGAACCCAAAGTGACTGATATAGTTTGGCTGAGTCCCCACCTAAATCTCGTTCTGAATTGTAGCTTCCACATGTCATGGGAGGTACCTGGTGGGATTAATGGAATCATGGGGCAGGTCTTTCCCATGCAGTTCTTGTGATAGTAAGTCTTGTGAGATCTGATGGTTTAATAAAAGGGGTTCCCTGGCACACTCTCTCTCTTGCCTGCCACCATGTAAGGCGTGTCTTTCACCTTCCACTGCGATTGTGAGGTCTCCCCAGCCCCATGGAACTGTGAGTCCATTAAATCTCTTTTTCTTTAGAAATTACCCAGACTTGGGTATGTCTTTATTAGCAGTAGGAGAACAGACTAATACAGTGGCTATGAACCCAGAAACCACCCTCCAGGCCCAGTCCCCGGCAGTGGCCTCCAGGACCCACTCTGGGCTAGATCACATCAGTGGTGAGCTGGCCAACCTTTAAGGAGAGTGACTCTACTCTTAGGAAGCCAGCAGGTTGGAGGAAGAAGCACATTCAAATCCCGAGCACAAGGAGTTGGGAGAAGACTGGGTATGGGAGCTGCATTCCTGGCAGCTCTGAAGTCACAGCCCCACTGATAAAAGGTATGCTGTGAAGTGGGAGATATGAGGTGGAGTCCTGTGCAGCGACCCTGGTGTGGCAGAAAGAAACGCCTCTTTTTTCAAATGGTCCTCCGGGGTACCATCATGCCTACAGTGAGAAACCAGTTCCTCAGTTGCCCCCTTCTTTTTCCCTCCCTCACACTCAGTAGACTGCTCCAGCCTCAGGGTCTTTGCACATGCTGCCCCTGTGTCTGGAACACACTCTCCCTAGACCTTTGCATGGCCAGCTCTTTCTGGTCCCCCAAGCTCCAACTCCAATGTCACTTCCTTGTGGAGGCCGCCTGGAACCATCTGTCATACCTGCTCTTCTCTGTCTTATTGCTCTATATTGTTTTAAACAACATGATCCCAAATCAATTTTTTAAATGTATTATGTTTCTTCTTTCTCTGCCTGCTCCTCCCACTAGGATGTAAGACCCTAAGAGTGGAAACCTGACCTCTGGGATTCACCTGGTGTCCCCTCGGGACTCAAACCCTGGTCTGGTATGCTCAGCGAATGAATGAATGTACCCACTGTACCCCAGGTTATTTTTTTCCCAAGACATCGTTTGACACAGAGCGAACACTGTAGATAAGAAGCCCAACCCTGTTAGAAAGCAGAAGGGTTTGTTTGGGAAAAGGAAACAAAATATATTTTTAAGCTCCATAAACATATGATGAATGCTAACAAGGTATTTTCAAAATAAGAAGCACATAGAAACAGCTTATGTTTCTGGTCAAATGAAGTTGTAATCAAATCGTTATCAAAGCAAAAAAAAAAAAAAAAAGAGAGAGAGAGGAAGAAATCAAAATGAGTCAGAAGAGTTTTTGGAAAGATTCAGCAACTTAACTGACTCGAAGAGATTTCCCTTGTCTCGGTCTTACTGCTGCTTCTAGGGGAACACAATTTTGCACGGGAAGCGAGGCCAACTTGCAACCCACAGGCACTCTGGAGGAACAAAGAAAGTATCGCCCGCAACTCACCATGGTCTCTCTCTCTCTCAGGCCCTTCCTCTCGCCAGAAGAACTTTCACACAAAGGTCTGTCTGCGAGGCTGCGCTTTCCTCTCCAGATCAGCAGAAACAACTTACCAGCAGAAATACTTAATGACGGAGCCAAGACTGGCACAGCCACGCGGTCACAGCTTTGTTCCCAAGAAGCAAGCCAATTAGCAGGCCTGGTTATTATTTACATTTCATGCAATAGATCACTAAAATTGTGTCGATGATTTATCATTTATATTATGGTATTGTCAGCATAATTTATTCAGATCACGCTGAGATACCTGGAAAATTAAGTAAAAGAAAAAGAAGTGGCTTTGAATTCATCGGGTTTGAAAGATATTTCTCAGCTTCTTTTTTCTCTCCCTCTCTTCTCTCTCTCTCTCTCTCTTTTAATGAGGATAGATGTTAAGAAAAATCATGGATCACTTAGCTATTAAATTGTTCCAGGATCATCTGCACTAAAAGTTTGCTCAGTATTCTTTTGTGAAAGAACATAGCTTGGGCGTTCATTTGGATTTTCTTCTGCAACATTTTCTTTCAGTCTATTATTTAAAAGTAAAAAAAAAAAGTAAATGCAATCCTCTTTAGTTTAGAGCAAAGTAGAGTGGATTAATGTGGGGTTGGAGGCTTCTCTTCCAATTTATAAAACATCCTTATCTTCTGCCTTATATTCTATTTGCCCCACCCTCTGGGAAATAATTGTTGCTTATCAGAATTAGAGATAAAATATTCCAGTTGTTGAAGCCATTCATCATCTAGGCATTCTAGAAAAGCAGTTACTGAACTAGAGGCAGCATTTTGAGCATCAGAGCTCTGGGTTCTAGTCCCAGCTCTGCCCAGACTTTGTGTGATTCCAGGAGTCACTGAAGCTATCTTGCTACTCTTTCCCCAGCAGTGAGATTCAGGCTTGCTGGATCTGCCCCAGGTCTGCAGAATCAGACTGTCTGGGGAAGGCACATGGAGGTCTTTTTGACAGGTGTCATAGGTGATAGTTCTACACACTTCAGTTAGAAAAATCACTGGGCTTACATATGCCTGCAGCTACTTCCAACTCCAATCTTCCTAGAGTTCTACAGACTCTAATTATATGGTATGTTTTGCATATTTCTGGAACTTCATATGGGAAACAAACTTTTGGTAATTGATTCATTTAAGAATCTGTGGCCAGGCACGGTGGCTCACACCTGTAATCCCAGCACTTTGGGAGGCTGAGGCGGGTGCATTGCCTGAGGTCAGGAGTTCAAGACCAGCCTGACCATTATGATGAAACCCCATCTCTGCTAAAAATACAAAAATTAGCCAGGCATGGTGGCGCACACCTGTAATCCCAGCTACTCCAGAGGCTGAGGCAAGAGAATTGCTTGAACCCAGGAAGTGGAGGTTGCAGTAAGCATTGCACTCCAGCCCAGGCAGCAAAAGTGAAACTCCCTCTCAAATAAAAAAAGAAAATAATCTATATGGGATCTTGATATTGAAGGGAAATCCGAAATAAATGATTCATGGTGTGAATCCTTTGTAATATGAGTGCCTTGCCCACTTGTCACTGACTGACTAGTACTGGATTTTCCTTCAGTGAGGTCCATGTGTACCTCCCAGCACACCTGGCAGGGGTGCTCGAGGAGAAGGGTGATTCTCACAAAGTGACTGTTTTGGTTTCCCGATAACAGATCTGGTGACTTGCAACCAGGGCAGACCTATGGATGGCAGAGGTGATGGTCTGAAGTCTTAGGGCAGAGTCCTGGGGTCCCTGTGCAATCCCTTGGATAAGGATATTTGCTTCTCTGAACCTCCCGGTCCAGGTCAGACCATCTTTCTGGGAAGTTATATAAGGAATTGTCATAAGTGTCAGAAACAATAGCATTATTTACACTTGCTCGAATATTCGTATAAAGATGGTACGTTTTCATCAGAGATGCTAGGGGACATGTGGAATTAGCCTAGGAGGTGGATCCACTTTCTGTACCATAAACTCCAGGTGGTCTGCATGCAGGAAGTGTTTGCTGCTTCTTTCCCTGTGGCTGTGCCCCACAACCCTGCTTGAAGAGTTGCACACACACATCCTTTTTAATACCATCTGCTATCGCACCACCCTCCTGACCAGGCTGAATTACTTGGCTGCAACCCTAACTGATGTCACAAAGTTCCCCCAGTTAAATCAACTTCCCCTATCCTGAGAACCTAAGCTCCATGAGGTTAGGGATCATGTTTTACCTTTCTGTCCTACTGGGCTTGCGTTAGTTCATATGCATTGCTCTAAAGGAATACCTGAGGCTAGGTAATTTATAAAGAAAAGAGATTTATTTTGGATCATGGTTCTGTAGGCTGTCTGGGAAGCATGGTGCTAGCATCTGCTTTTGGTGAGGCCTTAAGAAGCTTCCAGTGATGGCAGCAGGTGAAGGGGAGCCAGTGGTGAGAGAGTGGGCAAGAGAGAGAAGGGGGAGCTCCCAGACTCTTTAAACAACCAGATCCCACGTGAACTCCTGACTGTGGAGAGGGCACAAGCATTCATGAGGAATGTCCCGCCATCACCCAAACACCTCCCACCAGGCTCCACCTTCAACACTGGGGATCACTTTGTTTTTATTTTTAATTTTTTAATTTTTAATTTTTGTGACTGCATAGTAGGTATATATATTAATGGGCTACATGAGATATTTTGATACAGGCATGCAATGTGTTAATAATCACATCAGGGTAAATGGGGTATCCATCACCTCAAGTATTTATCCTTTTTGTTATAAACAATCCAATTATACTCTTTTAGTTATTTTAAAATGTACAATTAAATTTTTTTTTTTACTATCGTCTCCCTGTTGTGCTATGAAATAGTAGGTCTCATTCATTCATTCAAATTTTTTGTACATATTAACCATCCCCACCTCCTCCAACAACGCTTGCTCTCCTTCCCAGTCTCTGGTAACCATTCTTCTACTCTCTATTTCCATTAGTTCAATTGTTTTGACTTTTAGATCCCACAAGTAAGTGATAAGATGCAATGTTTGTCTTTCTGCGTCTGGCTTGTTTCACTTAACATAATGATCTCCAGTTCCATCCATGTTGTAGAAAATGACAGGATCTCATTCTTTTTTTTTTTTAATGACTGAATAGTACTCTATTGTGTATATATACCACATTTCCTTTATCCATTCGTCTGTTGATGGACCTTTAAGTTGTTTCCAAATCTTGGCTATTGTGAATACTGCTGCAACAGAGATTGCCGACATCTCTTTGATATACTGATTTCCTTTCTTTTCGGTATATAGCAGTGGGGTTGCTGGACCATACAATAGCTCTAGTTTTAGATTTTTAAGGAACCTCCAAACTCTTCTCCATAGTGCTTGTACTAATTTACTTTAGAGTGTACAAGGGTTCCCCCTTTCTTCACATCTTCACGAGTATTTGTTATGTGGCCTGTCATTTGAATATAAGCCATTTTAACGCTGGTGAGATGATATCCCATTGTAGTTTTGATTTGCATTTCTCTGATTAGTGAATGAGGTTGAGCACTTTTTCATATGCCAGTTTACCATTTGTATGTACTTTTGCCCATTTTTTAAATCAGATTATTAGATTTTTCTCTTGTAGAGTTGTTTGAGTTCCTTATATATTCTGGTTATTAATGCCTTGTTAGATGGGTAGTTTGCAAATACTTTCTCCCATTCTGTGAGTTGTCTCTTCACTTTGTTGATCATTTCCTTTGCTGTACAGAAGCTTTTTTAACTTGATGTGATCCCATTTGTCCATTTTTGCTTTGATTGCCCGTGTTTGTGGCTTGTTAGTACTCTCAAGAAATTTTTGCCTAGACCAATGTCCTGAAAAGTTTCTCCAATGTTTAATTTAAGTGTTTAATCAATTTTGAGTTGATTTTTGTATATGGCAAGAGATAGGGGTCTAGTTTCATTCTTCTGCATACAGATTCCCAGTTTTCCCAGCACTATTTATTGAAGAGACTGTGTTTCCCCAGTGTATGTTCTTGACATCTTGTGAAGAATGAATTAACTCTAGGTATGTGGATTTGTTTCTTGGTACTCTGTTCTATTGGTCTGTGTGTCTGTTTTTATGCCAGTATCATGCTGTTTTGGTTACTATAGCTCTGTAGTATAATTTGAAATCAGGTGGGGGTCACAATGCAGCATGAGATTTGAAGGAGGCAAAACATCCAAATTATGTAACAGTTTATGTTGCAAGGGTTTGGCAAATGCTTGCTGATTGTCTGTAACTGCTTCCGCTTGCCCCAGCTGCTACTCATTAGCTATGCCCAAGGTATGGATAATTGAAAGAGGATCATAATTACTACCATGGGAAATCCTGCCTGTACATAGAATTTTTTGGATTTGGGATCCAGAGAGACTTTCTTTTCAGCAGTAGAATCTTGGGAGTGTTTGGCGCCATGGTGCCCACCTTGGCAGAGAGAGGAAGAGGGAAGAAGTGATAAGAGAGTGTGAGAGCCCTGAATGCTTTGCTGCCCAGGGCTCCTGAGACCCAGCCCACTGCTCTGTTTGGTTCTGTGGGGCACCTGGAGGATGTTCTTGATAAATCCATTTACTCTAAACCACCCTGAAATTGGTTTCTAACATTTGCAACCAAGACTCAGAAATTCCTGAACTAAAAAACAAATAAGCCCCTTAAAAAATGAATGAAAGACATAAACAGACATGTCTCAAAAGAAGACATATAAGCAGCCAACAAGCATATGATAAAATGCTCATCATCACTAATCATCAGAGAAATGCAAATCAAAACCATAGTGAGATGCCATCTCACACCAGTCAGAATGGCTATTATCAAAAAGTCAAAAAACATCAGATGTTGGCGAGGTTGCAGAGCATGTTTATACATTTTTGGTGGGAGTGTAGATTAGTTCAACCACTGTGGAAAGCAGTTTTGGGATTTCTCAAAGAACTTAGGACAGAACTAACATTCAACCCTGAAATCTCAATACTGGGTATATATCCAAAAGAAAACAAATCACTGTACCAACAAGACACATGCACACATGTATTCCTCCTCACACTATTCACAACAGTGAAGACATGAAATCCACCTAGGTGCCCATCAGTGGTGGACTGGATTAAGAAAATGTGGTACATGTACACAATGGAATACTATGCAGCCATAAAAAAAGCAAAATCATGTCTTTTACAGCAGCTTGGATGGAGCTGGAGGCCAGAATCCTAAGCTAATTAATGCAGGAGCAGAAAAAATACCATGTGTTCTCACTTACAAGTGGGAGCTAAGGATTGAGCACACATGGACATAAACATGGGGACAATAGATGCTGGGGACTACTAGCGGGGAGATGGAGGGAGGGGGTGTGGGTTAAAAGACTACCCATTGGGTACTATGCTCACTACCTGGGGGCAGTATACCCACGTAACAAACCTGCACATGTAAAATAAAGTTAAAAAAAATGCATGAACTTTTTCAGTTAGTAAGCATCTTTTCTTTTTCCTAATTCTCCCTATTTTAGTAGAACCATCTGAATAGATTTGAGTACCTTATGTTGCTAGATATGAGAAATGTGCCATTTATCCCTTTATGTTAAGAAAAGAGGACCATGTAATGTGTAAAATGCTTTATTATGTTATGGTTTTAGTTGAATGGTAAGTGCTATAATCTTGTCTAAACTAGGCCTATAACTCTCTTTTATCTTCTAGGCTGGGTGTATTTATTTTCTTTTGTCCTCAAAATTATTTTGGAATTATGACTTGCCATTAATATTTGAAAAGTGATCAAATTCTAAAGGTGGAGAAACAGACGTGTGGCTAACAGGAGACATTTATGTGTTATTTCACCAAGCCACAAGTTCAAGCTCTAGGAACTGGAACTGCAAAGGCCTGAGAACCTTCAGCATTTTGTCAACACTGGCCAAGCAAACAGGGCCACTTCTGCACTGGCCACACAGGGGCCACATGCCTCCTTTTCAAGAATATCTGAGACATTTTTCCTCTGGCCCTGAAAGAGTTTCATTCCTAAAATGCTTAAGGGCTGGGGTTTCTGGGCAATTAAACTTTGTTGTTGTTTGAAGGAGAACCTCAAAATCTTTGTATTTCTGACTTAAAATTTTGAAAATACTTTTTAATGTCTGCCCAAGTTCACACTAGAGCGTGTACTTGTGGATCAGGTTCTTGGTTGCAAGTTGGCCACCTACATCTGATAGGTTAGGACAAATGGATATAGACATAGAAGGAGGATGGATCTGGAAGGGGTCACCATTGGCCTTTAGTATCTAATCCTGAAGTTGACCTCTTATATAAATTCCCCAATACCAACTTTTTTTTTAATGCAGAAAAGTAATTATTTTTCTTTGGAATATTCCAGAAGCCTTACTAATTTCAAATCCCTCTTTGTGATGTTCAGTTGAGATTTTAGAAGGTGTATATTAAAATTGCTGCAAGCGGAATTGTTTATGTGATCAATGCATGTTGTCTTTGGATTAAATGGTTTATGCAGATTGGTCATGGTTCTTCTGTAGGTTCTGTATTGGGCAGGGATGACGAGTGGATGGATGTCTTGCAGATAAGCCCCCTTGCCCACTATACTGTGGGGTTCACTGTAGTTGTGGAGGAAGTCCTTTCAGTTTGGGGGCAGAGCATAATTTTTGTGTCCCTTTACTCAAAATGCTAACTCAGTCTGATCTCTGGTAGGTGTCCTGAATTGTCTTTAAAAAGTGATTGAGATTATGTTTTCAATTCCAAATATACTGCTGAATCCCTGACATGCAGAGCAATCTATCTGGACTGACAACTTGGCCAGAGATGGTCTATGCCAAGCAGTGAAGGCTGTGAAGAGATGCTTGGGAAGGGTACAAGAAGGAAGGAAAGGAACCCCCTGGGACAATGAAGGAAGATGCTGTGGTTGGCTCCAGAGCTCAGAAAATGGACAGGTGAGGGAGTGGAAAATGATCACCTTGATTCAAGGAACCACCTGCCCTACTACAAGTGGACACCAGCTGACTCAGTGCTGACCGTGTTCATCTTCTGCCTCAGTTTTCCTCCAATGTACATGCAAAAGATATTAAATGGCTTCCACAAACACTCTATGCATATGAGAATCCCCGTTCACAAACACAAAGCCCTACTGACAAGAAGACAATGAGCCTCGTGAGTACATCAGCCAGTTCCTGGGAGATTTGTTCTGTACGCACTCCAGGATCTGAATCCGCTCTCAAAATCACTAGCTCCAATCTAGGAAAGAAAAATCCCTCACAGAACACACTGCCTCTTAATAAGTTAGTCTTTCCAACTCATAGACTTTTCCTCCTTTAAATTAGCATGACGGTTTTCAAAGCAAAATTTTCAGCCACGTAAGGATCCCTCCTCATCCTTATAGACATGAAGTGAAATAATTGACAAATATTCATGCCATACCTCCCCTCTTCATAAACACACACAGGCACACATGCATGCACAGATGTGGTTAGTGGTTCCAACTTGGTCAGGTTAGAACAAAGGCAACAGACGCCCCCCTGTCACCATGCAGGCACCCAGGGCTATGCCTGCCCATCAGCCCCGATAGCAGCAATTACACAGTCCGTGGGTGTGATGAGCTGCAAACTAAACATTTGTAAAAAGGCTGTAATTAATGCAATTAGCTATTTACACGATAGCCCATAATGAATCCAAAGGCATCGTTATTGACTATTGAGTAAATAATCTGACATTAAAAAGTCAATGATCTGCAAATGAAAAATTCTCTCTCTCTTTTTAAAGGAGGAAAGATGAAGGAAAGAAAATTAAGGAAAAGAGGAAAACAAGCAAAAAACTCAGCAAAGATGTCATTGCATAATAGTCCATTATGCCTCCAATTGAGCCGTCATGAACTATCAAAGAAATAATTGCGCAATAAGCCCATAATGGCTTAATCGTGTCAACATCTTTGCATTTACATATTTTTTTAATCAATGGAAATTAAGTACAAAAATGGGTCTTTTGGTTTCCATCCTGAATTTACCTTTGTGACTGGGGGTGGGTTGAGGGTTTGGTTCTCTCTGCCACCTTCAAGGGAGACTGCAGTCCCTGAAACCCTCCCAGATGTGTCTAATGCTGATTAGTTTGTGGGCACGGGAGGGCCCTGAGAGCCATGGTGTCAGGGCAGAAGGACACTCTGTAGGAATCAGCAATGGTGAGTTTGGTGTTGCCCGGGGCCAGGCACACACTTGACATGACCTTCCACAGGAACACAAGCTCACTTTCTGTCACATGCGTGTCTTTCTGGTCCCAATCATTTGTCACGCATGGACAGAGGTCTCAAAGCAAGGCTCTTTTCTCCAAAGAGAGAAATGACCACTTATGGAGAGGGACTGCTGAGCCATTCACAGTTACCCTTGCCCAACCTTGATCTTGCCATGGCTCATCCAACCCAGGGTTTGAGTAGGGCAACCTGATAGCCTGCTGGGATAAAATCAGCAGTACCAGCTGGTTCTCCCCTCCTTTTGTTTTCTTCCTCTTCATGTCCTCATTTGGGGGCAGAAATGATTGAGCTTAGTTTCATAGAACACCCAACCCCTGGGGACTTTCCTTAAAGAGGCTTTATTGTAGGTAGGCAATCACAGATCTATCTACCTATCTATCTATCTATCTATCTATCTATCTATCTATCTATCTATCTATCTATCAATCATCTGTCTATCTATCTACCTATCACTTATTTATTATCTATCTACCTATCCTCTATCTATCTATCTATCTATCTATCTATCTATCTATCTATCTATCTACCTATCATCCATTTATTATCTATCCACCTATCCTCTATCACCTATCTATCTATCTACCTATCATCTATTTATTATCTATCTACTTATCCTCTATCATCTATCTATCTATCTATGTATCATCTGTCTATTATCTGTCATTTGTCTATCTATCTATCTATCTATCTATCTATCTATCTATCTATCTATCTATCTATCTATTATCTGTCTATTATCTGTCATTTGTCTATCTATCTATCTATCTATCTATCTATCTATCTATCTATCTATCTATCTCTATACACCCAGATGTGTCTGATGCTGATTAGTATGTGTACAAATGCACACACACACAAATATGACTAATTTGAAAACCTGGTAGTTATGCTTGAAGCTCCAACGATCAGAGAAACGCAAGACAAAAGAGGCACCTTGAGACTTTGAGAAAGAAAAAGGTTCATCTCTCTTGTTGCCTGTTCAAAGTATGAATTCTAAGATAGTTGAGCACATGAGACAGGAGATGTGGAAAGAACTGGAGGCAGCTCTCTTGCAATACTGAATGCAGCTGAGAGCAACCCATTGGCCTTCTCTTAGAGCATGAGCCATGGAAGAAATAATATCAGCTAATGTCTGCAGAGAGCTTTACACTTATAAAATACACTAACATACTTTAATTCCAGTTGCTCCTCATGACAAAACTCATTAGCAATAGTGAGAGCAATAACAGTCATTATTTACTTAGCATTATTTGTGCCATACCCTACAGAGTTCATTTGTTCACGACCATCGCTAACACCTAGAACACTGCCTGGAGCTCAGTACAAGTCAAATAAATATTTGCTGAATGACTGAGTAAATGAATACACCTTGAGATGTAAATCTCTATTTTATAAATAAGGAATCAAGCTCAGAGAAGTAGATTATATTAACTTGCCCTGAGTTGCACAGCAGGTCAGTGGAAGAACTGGGCTTTGAAATCTGGTTTCACTGTCTCTCAAGTCTGGATTGCTGTCTCCTCATTTTACAAAGGAAACAACAGATTCATAGAATGTCCAGGCTCAGGGATGTTTGGACCAGAGTTGTATTGCATCTGTGTGTTCATGTCTGTCATAGGCCAGAAGGAGAAGGCTCCTTGCGTCTCATGTCTTTTTCACTGAACTTCCCACCTGGGAAAACCTTTTTTTTTTTTTTTTTTTCATGTCTGTCATAGGCCAGAAGGAGAAGGCTCCTTGCGTCTCATGTCTTTTTCACTGAACTTCCCACCTGGGAAAACCTTTTTTTTTTTTTTTTTTTAATTCTTTTTGACAGCAGCAAGGACTACCAAGTTGACAGTCCTAATCTGTGGAGGTGTGGTTGGGTGGGGAATGATGATTGGTGGGAGGCTACATGCGCAGAACTGTCCTGTGTGGCTGAGTGGCCTGAACAGGACCGAATGGTGTACTTACAGCTTTGGAGAAGTTTTCAGCTATCCAAATGCTTTATTCTTTGCAAACAGGCCTAATTTGCTTGCCTATCTGCTAGGCCAACACAACTCCTTTATCTGGGCGATTCTGATTTACAGTGGGGAAAAGGGTGACTTTGTGGACCTGACACTGCAGGCAAGGTGAAGACAGAACCGTGCTTTTACAAACATGAGAGGGAGAGGGGCAGCTAACGTCCTTCTGAGAAGTAGCCAGGGCTGGTGAACCACTTGCTCCAGGTGCAGGTGGACTAAGGGCAGGTGAAGCGTGCCCAGCAAAGGGGATGCTTGGGGTGATGCCTTGCATTTGTGCACAGACCCGGGACCTCTGTGGTCTACTGTATGATGCCACCTTTGTTCCTCTTCAAACAGCCAAGATAGAGGAAGATGGGCTGCATTATCCCAGGTACGGGGGCTTCTGAACAGGGCTGTGAGTTTTTGTACTTTTCTGTCTCAGGTCCCCTTCAGTAGGGGACTATCTCCACCATTTCTCACCAGTGCGATCACTTTCAAGCATTGTCACCTGTGCTGTTGATTAAACAAAACGAAGCCGATTGCAGCAGGTGACTCAGAATGGACAGGAGTGGGTATTGCTACCAGCATGCGAAGAGGCCATTTATCAAAGTTTTATCTGATCCAAAGCTCTGGATTTATCAGTCACCACTTATAAATGGCATCAAGCCAACAGCCCTGTCTGTGTGCGCCTGGGGTCTGCATTGCTCCTGCGCAGAGCTGTGCCCTGTGGGAACACAGCCTTGAATAACCTGGCTAATGAGGCAGTCTTGCGGGAGGGAGATGCCGAGGATAGTGTCCAAGAAGCAAGACCATGCGGTGAAATGGGGATGGGTGTCCTCATGGCGAGGACTTGACAGGCACCCTGCCTAGAGAATGGAGCTTTGCATGTCTGATTGGGGAGCTGGAAGCACACAGGTCAACTGGAAGTCCCAAGAATTACTAGGGCCTCATCAACACCCAGTGGAATGAAGCTACTCAGGGCAGGGAAGGGTGCACTTTCAGAGTTCTGGCTTTCTTCATTAAGAAAGACTAATGGCCAGAGGATGCCTTGAACCCCTAAAAGAACAATAACTGGAAAGCACTGCTGATTAAAGTCTTCTCCTGCAAGATTTCAGACTGAGACAGATCAACAGATTTCTCTACATAAAAATCAAAAGCACCTCCTTTTAGAGGCGACATGATAAACACAGGCAAAAGGCAAGTTTTAGACTGGAAGGAAATATTTGCAGCATATATATTATAGACAATCTTTGTGGCCGGGAGCTGTGACTCCCACTTGTAATCCCAGTGATTTGGGAGGTCAAGGTGGGACGATCTATTGAGGTCAAGTGTTCGAGACCAACCTGGGCAAAATAGTGAGATCCAGGCTTTGCAAAACATTAATAAATTATCCAGACATGGTGGCACGCACCTGTAGTCCCAGTTACTTGGGAGGCTAAGGAGGGAGGATTGCTGGAGTCCAGGAGGTCAAGGCTGCAGTGAGCTATGTTTGCACTGCTGTGCTCCAGCCTGGGTGACGGAGTGAGACCCTGTCTCAAAAAAAATTAAAATAAATACATAAACAACCTTTTGTGTATTATACAAAGTGAGGTTTTTATCTCCTCTCTCCAATCCCATCGGAAAGACAGTGCTTATTTTGAAAGGCAAGGAACAAGAGAAATAGCAGATGAAATTGCAGCAGCAGAATTTTGGAAGGTAGGAAATAAATGTGTAGTAGTAAGGTATTTGGGTACCTTAGTCAAGAGTACCAGCTCCTAAGGAGTTGGGAAGGCTGAGAGTCCACAAAGGTACACTTGGCAGGAGGGTGTGCTTACAATGTGGTTATAACTTAGGCTTCACGAATACCCCACTGGCTCAGGGATTAGTGAGTCTGTTGAAGAAGCTGTTAGATCTCCCAATTCCCCCCCACCCACCCGCCCGCCACCATGCAGCTTGAAGTTGTACTTGAGGAAATCACTCAGAAAGGTGGGGAAGAGGATGAAGAGATGCAAAATAGGAGATAAATAATAACAACCATTAAAGGACTGCTCTAGGAATCCAAAGATCTGAGTAAAGATCTGAGTTCCTGAAAAAGAGAATAGAGACACTGGAGGAGAGGAGGTCATGGAGAAAATGATCCCTTTGAAACTTCCCTCGACTACAGTGCCCAGGCCAGTGGGTAGGTGCATGTCCACATCTAAAGCCCAGCACTGAGAAATTTATGAATAATGGAAACAGAAAGACAATCTACAAGATGCACACCTCCGTGTGTGCATGCATAGGAGAGAAAGAGAAGAGAGAGAGAGAGAGAGAGAGAGAGAGAGAGAGACGGGGGGAATTCTATTTTCTTACCAACACTGGAAACTAGAAGGCATCTTCCAAAATGTTCATCTTGGAATTTTCTACTCATGTCTTTAATTCCAGTGATTTGGGAGGCCAAGATGGGAGGGTTGCTTGAGGCCAGGAGTTAGAGACCAGTCTGGACAAGAAAACAAAACCTCGTTTCAACAAAAAATAAATAAAATAAAATTAAATAAAATTAAATTAAAAAGTTACCCAGGCATGGTGGTGCACGCCCACAGTCCCAGCTACTCTGGAGGCTGAGGTAGAAGGATCATTTGAGCTCGGGAGGTTGAGGCTGCAGTGAGCGGTGATTGCACCATTGCACCACTGCACTCCAGCCTGGTAACACAGTGGGAGAAATCTTGTCTCTAAAACTTAAAAACAAATGAGGGAGTCAACCAAGAAAGAGGCAGACAGCCACCTGGTCTTCCCTGTCTTCTTTCGTTCTTCCTTTCATCCTTCTTTTCTTCCTTTGTAAACACTTGCTGAGTGTCCACTAAGTGCCAGACACTGGGGATATGCCAGTGAATGGGAGAGACAGTGTCTCAGTCGACACGGCATTTACCTTCTAACAACACTTACGATGTCAGGCTAGTATCTTCCCCTGGAGGACATGTTCAGGTGAGGATGCTAAGGCTGGAAGTGCTCAGCACAAAGAAACCAGAATTCGAACCCTTAGCCCCCAACCCTTCACCCTTCGGCGGGTGGCATTTGACTGCATCTGGCACAAGCCAGTTTTTATGTCCTTTGAAATTGCTTCTTAGGATGGTCCTGTTAGATTCTGAGAGGCAGCAGCTGGCTCTCCTTTTCCTGTGTCTCTTGCAGTGATAAGCACAGTTCCATGTAGCTCCTTGAGATGACCTGAATTAATTATGGTAGGGGTTACTGGGAGAGAATTCGCCTTCCGCCTGGTACCCGGCAAGACCTTGTTAGACTTTGATCTCAATCCTGGCCACTGCACACTAAAGGGAAACAGAGGGAAAAGAGACATCCCAGCAATGAGGAGGGCAGCTTCTGCTGTGGGCCACGAATTCTTCCAGGCCTAAACTGCAGGAGGGAGGCTGAGTGCCTGACTGTCAGCAGCCCACTGTCTCCTTGGAAGTAATTGGGAGGAGGGCACAGAGGGCCAGAGGAGCACAGGTGGAGGCGTGGCTGATTCTGGCTGTTTCCCCAAGAGATGCTTTTGGGGAAAGACCAAAAAGAAGGAAGACCCTGAAAGAAGGCAAAAGAAGGCTGCCCAGGCATCAGATATGCAAGCAAGCAGAAAGAGAGTGGACGGGCCACTTGGCAGGAGAGTGTGCTTACAGTGTGGTTATAACTTAGGCTTCATGCAAATGCCTAACATCAGCAAGGGCACATTCTTACTGAGAGCAGGAAGGGCCTCGTGGCACTGGGAAAATATTTGGACCTCACTCTGTAGGCCATTCATGGCCCCGTTAAACTTTGGATCAGATAAAACTTTGATAAATGGCCTCTTCGCATGCTGGTAGCAATACCCACTCCTGTCCCTACTGAGTGGACAGCAATGAGGTACAAGACATGTTCCAGCAAGATTACTCTGGGGGAAGGAGAGATGGGCTGGGGTTGCACCCATGAATGAGAAGGAGGTGGAGGGCCCGTCCCAGGGCATTTCCAGTGAGGGCGGAATGGAGGGGATGAAGATACCTCACAGGTGACTCACTGTGTGTTCTAGGTGAAGAAGAATCAAGACTCTGAGGTTCTCCGAGTGTCTGGCTTATGGGTGGTGCTGTGGTGAGCAATTGGACATGAAGCTCTGAGATTCCAGTGAGAGGTCTGGGACACTGTAATTTGGAGAATCACTGGGCTGCCAGTGCTCTAGAGGCCATGGGCATGGATGAGACCAGCCGTGAGGAGAAGAGACTGAAACAAGAATGGAAATGAAAGTGACCCCCATGGAATACTACACAGCCACAAAAAAAGAATGAAATCACGTCCTTTGCAGAAATATGGATGCAAATCCAGCATGGATGGAATTTGCATATCCAAGCAAATTAATGCAGAAACAGGAAATTTAACACCACATGTTTTCACTTGTAAGTGAGACCTAAACACACGGTGTGCATGGACACAAGGATGGGAAAAATAGATGCCTGAGATTCCAAAGGGAAAGGAAGAAAGAAGAGTAAGGGTTGAAAAACTACCTATTAGGTACTTATCTAATACTTATCTGGGTGATGGGTTCAATTGTACCTCAAACCTCAACATCACACAATACACCCTTGTAACAAACCTGCGTGTGTAGCCTCTGAATAGAAAATGAAATGTAAAAAGATTATTAACAAAAAAATGAAATGTGTAATAGTAAACGTTCTTTAACAAGAAAAGCAATATCCCTATTTAAGTTCTGTTTTTTTAGTTTTGTTTTGTGTTTTTGTTTTGTTTTGTTTTTGTTTTTTGTTTTTGAGACAGAGTCTCACTCTGTCACCCAGGCTGGAATACAGTGGTGCGATCTTGGCTCACTGCAAACTTCGCCTGATGGGTTTGAGCGATTCTCCTGTCTCAGCCTCTGGAGTAACTGGGATTACAGACATGCACATGCTGGCTAGCAATACCCCTAATTAAAGATGAAGATATCTTTGTTTTAAAAAGAAAAGGCCTGGCGTGGTGGCTCACGCTTGTAATCTCAGCACTTTTGGAGGCCAAAACAGGTGGATCACCTGTGGTCAGGAGTTCGAGACCAACCTGGCCAATATGATGAAACCCCCACGTCTATTAAAACTACAAAAAATTAGCCAGGAATGGTGGCGGGTGCCTGCAATCCCAGCTACTTGGGAGGCTGAGGTAGGAGAATCGCTTGAACCCTGGAGGTGGAGGTTGCAGTGAACCAAGATTGCGCCACTGCACTTCAGCCCGTGTGACAGAGCAAAGAAAAAAAAAAAAAGAAATGGAGTTGACAGCAACATCAGCATCAGGAACCTAGGGAGGAAAAGACACCAAAGGAGGAAGAAAAGATGGGGAGGGAGGATTTTCTCAGAAACCAGGGGAGCGGAAATCTCCTGGGAGGTAGAGAAGAGCAAAGCTGGTGAGGCAACTCTCAGGCTGGAACATAATCGCTTTTCAAGAATCTTCTGTGGCTTCCCATTGCACGCCTCACTGTAAAACCTGTGGATCTTCTTAAACACACTCTCAGGCTCCCCAAAACCCATGCACTGGAGGATTGAACTAGAACATCATTACTGACATCACCACCTGCCCCCGTCCCAGTATCCTGAATAGACTTCTCTTTATTGAAAATTGAGGACATGTCACTTAATCAAAGACAACAGTCCCCGAGAAGATGGAAGACGCGTGTCTGTGTGCAGCATCGTCAGAAACAGAAAGGTTTAGAGTCTATTGCTGGCTCTTGAGGAGGGAACCTACTTTTGGGTGTCCAGTCCTTGGTGGAAGAAATTAATCTGTAAATATTTTATTAAGGTCGGAGATGCTGCCAGCGACCCTTTGAAAACAGATACAACATCTTTAAGAGATTGCAAAGGTAAATCTTATTGTCTGGGGAAATGACTTCTGCACAGTTATTTCTTTTATTGCTGTGTGAATGTGATGGCATTCCTCAGTTTAATAAATCCTGGTGTATCTCTCCGTCCATGTAGGCTGATATAAATATCTCCAGTTATGTCACATTACCACCTTTGTACAGGCCCTGATGACTGGAGTCTGATAAATGCAAAACCTCATTTGGTTTGTGAGTGATTGAGCACTAACACTGTTTAGATTTCTTAATATACTTGTATTAGCATGAATAAGTAATGAGCATGCCAGGCTTTTTTGAATATTTGATTGTATCTTTGTAATGGATTTGTGTCTCTCTCTTTGTGCTAATGTCATTGTAACTTTGTTGGTGTCATAACTCCAAGCCAAGGCAATTGATCTTTATCACCCTATCTTGAGTCAATCACCCTCTCCTTGCAGAATGGCAGCATGCTGTGCCTTTCTTTCCCACACAATTCTGCGTTTTGTTTTTTGGGGGAGAGGTGCTGGTAACCACCCCATTCTCAGCGAATGTCTTTCCTGTTTACAAAGTGATGATTTGAGATTTCCAAATGAAGTTCAGGGAGCCAATGGTTGAAAGTTGACAGTGTCTCCATGTAAACCGCCAAATCTGAGTTATCTTATGCCCGGCAAAGCTTTATCTGCCTGTTCATTATGGCAGCGTGGATGGGTCTACCATTGCAGAAGCAGCTTCTATAAGCTGGAGGTCTTGGGACAGACAGGACTCCTTTCCTGAGGTCTACAAAGTATCGGCACCATTAACAAAGGCCTTCTCCTCCTTTACTAAGGCGTTTCTTTTCTGATGTGAACAGAGAACACAGACGTTGTCCTTACATGCAGTCGCCAAAGCATTTTTGCCCGTAGGAGTTATCCTCTGATGGAAGATTAATTTCTCAGACATGTTAGTAATTGATGTCCTGGTTCAAACTCCAAGCACCCCAGTTCACATGTTCCAAGCCTGACTGTATATATGAATGTGGCTACAAGGATTAATGGTTCCCTGGGTGCCCACCAAAATGTGTTCCAGCAGCACCATGAGCTCATGTGCCAGGAAGAGTTGCACAGAAACGCCAGTTTGAATTTGAGAAGAGCCATGACCACACTTAAAGCGCAGGGACCTGCTTGTATTTCCACTGCCCTGCTAAGTCATTAGCTAAGGAGGAGCTGTGGCTTGAACTACAGCCATTATGAGGACATAAAAATATGTTTGAAGTTTTTCCATCTTCCATTACACAGCAGAAATCCAGGCAGAGTTGGTTCTTTCATGAAGCGACAACTGTAACATGTTCACAGGATCTCTGCTGAACAAATAAATAATAATTGTCACTATTACAGTGACAATGATAATACATTGATTTGAATTTCTAAATGCTTTCTTGTATGCTAATGGTTTTGGTTCTTAGCCACAGTGTGTACACATTGAGTAAATAATACGGGTTTTGTCTCTTTATTTTGTTTCTTCTACAATTACCCTTCGCTGTTTCACTCTCAGTATCCTCAACCTGACCCTCCGCGTTGGCCTCTCCTAGTTGTATTTATTCATTTATTTATTTTTATTTTTCTTATTTTTTTGAGACAGAGTCTTGCTCTGTCGTCCAGGCTGGAGTGCAGTGGCATAATCTCTGCTCACTGCAACCTCCGCCTACTGGGTTCAAGCTATCCTCCTGTCTCAGCCATCCATCCGAGTAGCTGAGATTATAGGCACGCACCACCATGCTCGGCTAATTTTTGTATTTTTAGGGTTTCACCATGTTGGCCAGGCTGGTATTGAACTCCTGTCCTCAAGTGATATGTCTGCCTTAGCCTCTTAAAGTTCTGGGATTACAGGTGTGAGCCACCACGTCGAGCCTCATTGATTTATTTTTCTAGAGACAGGGTCTTGCTCTGTCACCCAGGCTGAAGTGCAGTGGCACAATCACAGCTCACTGCAGCCTCAAACTCCCGGGCTCAAGGGATCCTCCTGCCTCAGCCTCCTGGGTAGCCAGGACTACAAATCACCATGCCCGGCTACATTTTAAATTTTTGTGGAGACAGTGTCTCACCAGGTTGCCCAGGCTGGTCTCGAGCTTCTGGCCTCAAAGGATCTTCCCGTCTCAGCCTCCCCAAAATGCTGGGATTATAGGTGTGAGCCACTGTGCTGTCCTGGCCTCTCTTATCTTACACTCAGCTTATCACCCTTCCATGTGCCTCTGGCCTCTGCTTTTCTCTCTCTTATTTGCTGCTCAGACCGAAGGAATCCAGCCTGTGTCCAATATTGCTCCACTCCCACACAGAGGCACAAGGGAGGGGAGATGGCTGGGTCTCAAGATTTCTTCTCTGTTCTCACTCCTCAGCCCGTCCTGTAGTACTCGTCTCTGTGGATCAGCCTCTCCTGCTCCAAACCCTGATCTTTTCCTTTAGGACCCACTCTCTCATTTTTCTTTCCTGATCCTGACAACCTCGGCCCCCCAGGAATGTGACCTGCCTGTCTGCATTCCTCACTTAGTGCACACCCTTGGACATTCTGACCTGGTGTTCTGGGCTGAACTGTACCCTCCACCCCAAATTCACCTCTAACCCCCAGTACTTCAGAATGCCGTTGTATTTGGAGATAGGGCCTCTTCAAAGGTGAGTAAATTAAAATAAAACCCTTAGAGTGGGGCTCTAATCCAAACTGACTGGTGTCCTTCTAAGAAGAGGAAAGTTGGTCACACACAGAGACACCAAGGACTCAGGGAAAGCCACAGAGCAGGGGACACCATGAGAAAACGGCCGTCTGCAAGCCATGGAGAGAGGCTTCAGAAGAAACCAAATGTGCTGACGCATTGCCTTTGGACTTCCAGCCTCGAGAATTCTGAGAGATAAATTTCTGCTGCGTAAGCCCCTGCCTGCATCTGTGTTCTTTCGTTGTGGCAACCCTAGCCCGTGAATGAACCTGCCCTCTGAGCTTTCAGGATTTTGAAACAAGAATAGAAATGGAAGTGACCCTATGGAATATTATGCAGTCACAAAAAAGAATGAAATTATGTCCTTTGCTGCACCACGGAGGGCATAGGAACCAAGGATGTCTTTCTTGGACTCCTGACCTGAGTATTCAGTGGTCTGCTTGATACTGAGGATACTGATGCCAGGGATATATATATATATTTTTCTCCTTTCCAAGACAAGGTGATCTGGGCATGCCAGGATACAGGAGAAGGAACAAGTGGGGAGGAGGAGATTGAAGCTGCGGGAGTGAGGGGGACCTTCAGAGATCTGGAGAAATGAGAGAGGACAGGTTTAGGTTGGCAAGGTGGAGAACACCTCTTTTTTTAGTGTAGGAGCTTCTCTTTGGACTGAATGTGTTGGTGATGATGAGGACATAACCATGTGTTTGCAATTTTCCCAAGTCTTCTTTCCATGTTGCAGTGGAAATCCTGGCAAGACGATACCCCTATACAGAGTATGGGTGACAGGTGATGGCTCAGATAACTGGGGAAAAGTGAAAGAGGTTAAGCCTCCTGGCTTTGCTTTTTTCAGGAGTTAGGGTGGGGGTCTTGGGAAGCACAGGGACAATGTGCATAGTCTCTGTGGGGCTCTGCCTAGGGAATTCGCAAGACCCAGCTGGAAGAAGGGCCAGAATGGAGCTGTCCCCTAGATGTGGAGAAGACGTGGGAGACTATCTAAGACTTTATAAAAGGCTCTGTGGCCCAAGGCAGGACTGGACGAGGTGATGTGGTGGGGTGCCTTGGTGTCAAGGAAGTGCTGGTAACCCTGGGGCCAGGTTGGGTCTCAGAGGGAGTCTCTGGGATGAGAGTCAACCAGTTCTAACTTCCCTATGGAAGGAAGGGGGCTAATGAAACTGTGACCCGGGGAGGGGCCTGGTCATTGAATGTCCTGGGAGAGTACATAAGAAGTGGATTGGGTTGGGAGGGGGGCAGAGGTGAACAGTAATGAGTCTTCAGTCAGAGAAGAGGCAAACAACCTGAAACCTCACGGGGGAGTCTCCGAGTGACACAGGCCGAGGAGAAAACCAGTGCCGGGTGAAAGGGAATGTGCCCCGAGTGGATCGGAAGTTCTGGGGAAACAGCAGCCTAAGACCGGATTCAGCAGGATGATCCTCCTTAATACCCTCCAGTCCTCAAGCAGTGGAGGCCAGGAGAAAACCCTGCCTTCCAGTCCCGTAGGTGTGTAGAGCCCAGATGGTGCTGTTGGGATCCTGAATGCCACTTTCCAAAATGTGGCAGTGCCTGGACTTCATCCCTTTTTCTCCTTCAAACCACATGGAAATTTTTTTCTTTTTCTTTTTCTTTTTTTTTTTTTTTGAGAATGGATCTCACTCCATGGCCCAGGCTGGAGTGTAGTGGTACAATCTCAGCACAATGCAACCTCTGCCTCCCGGGTTCAAGCGATTTTCCTGCCTCAGCCTCCTGAGTAGCTGGGATTATAGGCATCTGCCACCACGCCTGGCTAATTTTTGGGTTTTTAATAGAGACCGGGTTTCACCATGTTGGCCAGGCTGATCTCAAACTCCTGACCTCAGGTGATCCACCCACCTTGGCCTCCCAACGTGCTGGGATTACAGGTGTGAGCCAGTGTGCCCGACCACTAAATTTTTTAGTAAAAGATTCAAGGGTCTTTTGAGGCCAGTGGGATACTGCACATGCATATTTCATTAAACACACTCACAAACACACATACAAAACGACATGACACAAGCCCCATATTTGGGTGTCATCACTCCTGCTTCTGCTTGGGGTAAGAACACCTTTCCTACTCTCTTCATTTTTATCATGTAAATGAATGAGTCATCGTGATCCCTGGTGTCACCCTGTTCTTTTCTGAATAGCATTTTTCCTCTGCTGCAGCTGTGTAAAGGATACACACACACATTCTCACACTCACACACACCCCATAGCCAGATGCATTTTTATTTCCTCTGCTCTGCTGAAATCAGGCCTGTTCCACGATATGTCACATGACGATGGGGAAAAATGTGCTAAAAAAAATCCACCATTTGTGTGTCTCTTTCTCCACTAACCATCAGTAGAGTTGAATGCCTGTAGCAAGCCAACTGCTCTGTAGATTTCGTCCTGATTATTAAACACAGAATGTGAAAAGCTAAGCATAGAGAAGGAAGAGTTATCCTCTAGTTTATGTAAAGTCAGCAGTGAAAATAAAAATTGTGACATGTACGTAGACGTTTATTTGCTTTACCTATAGTCACACCACAGAGCTTTGTCTCTGGTGACAAAGTTTTTATTTTTTCCGAGCAATGACAATGGATTACTTCTGTAAGCAAGTGCTCTATCCATTATTAAATTGATTATTCAAATCTCATTTAAAAAAAGAAGCCAGATGGCAATTTTCCATTATTTGTTGCTACTGACAACCACCAACCCTAAACTGAAAGATTTTCCTTTTTTTTTTCTCTTCTGCTGGCTAAAGAGCCTGCTGCATTTCCATGCAGACCAAAGGTAGAGCCCATATTGGAAATAAATAGCCAATTACCAAACAAGATGGTTGTTATTGATTATTTTAGAATCATCTTTGCATTGACAGAGCTGCTGTTCTTTTGATGATTCCATAATTAACTTATCTATATTCAGGCACAATAACTTTGTTCCCTGTAGTCATTCGGATGTGAGCATTATTGTTGTTATTTAGTTGTCATGACAGCAAGAAGCATGTTTTTACATGTCCAGCATCCTGGTTATTTTAAGACCCTCATAAGTATGCCTTGCTAATGAATCAGAATAATGGCGATCCTGCAAAATAATGGTTTTTAAAATTCTAAGGGAGGCTTAAAATCTGAATGTGAGATAATTGCCTGCACTTGTGAGCATCACGAAGTATGTTTCTCTGTGTGTACCCACACGTGCACTCACACATGTGACCTCTTCTTCTCTATGTGAACAAATTCGTGCATTGCTGTTCTGGAGTTAGCACGCTCTGTGGTGATGGGATTTCCATAGGAGCACCTTTTTGAAACCAGTGTTTGTCAGATAATCTTTTTTTTTTCTTTTTTTCTTTTCTTTTTTTTTTTTTGAGACGGAGTCCAGCTCTGTCACCCAGGCTGGAGAACAGTGGGGCAATCTCAGCTCACTGCAACCTCCACTTCCTGGGTTCAAGCGATTCACCTGCCTCAGCCTCCCAAGTAGCTGGGATTACAGGTGTGTGCCACCACGCCTGGCTAATTTTTGTATTTTTAGTTAAGATGGGGTTTCACCATGTTGGCCAGGCAGGTTTCGAACTCCTGACCTCAAGTGATCTGCCTGCCTCGGCCTCCCAAAGTGCTGGGATTACAGGTGTGAGCCACCATGCCTGAACTTTGTCAGATAATCTTATGGCTGGGGCCATAAGTGCTCTGAGAAACCTACTGTGGGAATCTATCTTCAAATTCTTTAATAGCTAATTTTTAACACATCTTTTTTTTTTTTAATGTCAATCCACCTCTTTAGATGTCTTCCGCATGTGTGCAAGTAAGATTTGTTTTAAGTAACTTTAAGATCATACTTCTAGTTGATTGGATTTTTGCACTTTAGCACATTTTCCTTTTTATGACTTCCAATATCACCTGATGTTTTGAGTTCTGTTGATCTTACCAGGAGAAAGGGCATTCCAGTTATATGAAAGAGACTAACTTGCCTTCTCTGTGAAATACACAGACACAAAAATCTCTGGAGGTGTCCTCAGAAATTTAAAGGTGTAGGCTGCGAGCAGTGGCTCATGCCTGTAATCCCAGCACTTTGGGAGGTCAAGGCAGGCAGATCACTTGAGTCCAGGAGTTCAAGACCAGCCTGGGCAACATGGCAAAACCCCATCTCTATCAAAAATAGAAAAAATTAGCCAGGTGTGGTGGTGCGCACCTGTAGTCCCAGCTATTTGGGAGGCTGAGGTGGAAGAATGGCTTGAGCCTTGGAGGTGGAGGTTGCAGTGAGTCAAGAGATTATGCTACTGCACTCCAGATTGGGCAAGAGAGTGAGACCCCATCTCAAAGAAAGAAAAGGAAGGAAGGAAGGAAGGAAAGAAGAAGGAGGGAGGGAAGGAAGGAAGGAGAGAAGGAAGGAAAGAAGGAAGGAAGGAGGGAAGGAAGGAGGGAAGGAAGGAGAGAGGGAAGGAAGGGAAGAAGGAAGGAAGGAGGGAAGGAAGGAGGGAAGCAAGCAGGGAAGGAAGAAGGGAAGGAAGGAAGGAGGGAAGGAAGGAAGAAGGGAATGAAGGAAGGAAGGAAGGAAGAAGGGAATGAAGGAGGGAAGGAAGGAAGAAGGGAATGAAGGAGGGGAGGAAGGAGGGAAGGAAGGAGGGAGGGAAGGAAGCAGGGAAGGAAGGATGGAAGGAAGGAGGGAAGGAAGGAGGGAAGGAGGGAAGGAAGGAGGGAAGGAAGGAAGCAGGGAAGGAGGGAGGGAAGAAAGGAGGGAAAGAGGGAAGGAAGGAGGGAAGGAAGGAGGAAAGGAAGGAGGGAAGGGAGGAAAGAGGAATGAAGGAAGGAAGGAAACAGAAAGAAAGAAAGAAAGGAGGAAGGAAGGAAGGAAAGAAAGAAGGAAAGAACATTAAAACTCTGGCTTCTATAGGTTCGAGAAGATTTTCAAGCCTTTCAATTAATAATTTGCTTGCTCAGAGGAGGAACCTAACAAACATGTTTGTCTGAGGTGGTATATTTAAATTCTGGCCAAAAGAATTCGGCTTCTTCTGCCTTAGTAAAATTGGGATTGTTTCCTCTTTTAGAGAATGCCTTGTTGTTAGGGGAGGGCTGGGGCGGGCGGAATTGCTGGCCTCTTTTACCCTAGTGGTTTCTGGAGAACTCTCAAACAATTTAGCAGCTAATACTCAACTTCATAGTGACTGCATCCCGTGGACTGCTTCTCCCACTCACCCCCTCAAACCTGAGACACTTCTTGAACATCAAGAGGCACTTTCCAGCAGGAAAACTGTGTACATCTTGTTCAACACAAATACACTTTGGTTCTGTAATTCAGAATATCTATTCTGCCAATGGTTAAGAACCAAATATTAACATAGAAATGCTGTAATGGTAAAGATGTGCTTGCATACATGTTAAGTTTCTAATCAAACATTGCAAAAATGCATTAATCAGTATTTCATAGTTCATTACAGTCTGACTAATTTTGAAATCCCTCATGTAAATTGATTAAATGTCTTCTGCAGGCAGATGAATGGGCTTTTGTTTTAAGCAACCTTTACTGAGAAAACCATAATTCTCTGTGACTCCATTCCTGCACATTTGTGATGGGCGCTCTTGTAGGCTGACTCTAGATGATCCAGAATTTTCCTCTTTGCAGCTGAGCCTACCAGCCAGTTCTAGCATCCTCTGTGGGCCTACATATTTAGTGAGCATCTATTTTGTGCCCAATATTGTGCCAAGTGTAGGGAGAGAAAGGAAGGAAGCATGAGATATGTTCCTCTCTCTCATATGGACCGGGATGACTCAAACATGTGAACAACTAAATTAAAAAATGTACATACCTAACAAAGACTAGCCTGGGAAGCACAGCCTATTACAGTTTCTTTACTTTCCAGAAATATAAACCAGTTCTGGATAGCTTTAACAAAAAGGCAGGGTGTTTATCTACTGTCAGGATTCTAGGGTTGTTTTCATGTTAAACCACAGACAGGCAGGGAATTTGAAGTCTGAGACTCCATACTCTCAGGACTTTCTGTCTTTACCTCCCTGACTCACTTCCCTCAGCATCAACTTCTCTACAAGGCTGACACCTCATCCCAGGTCTTCTGAGCTTGCCTTCTCAGAGGAAAGAAGCTTTTCCCTCCAGCTCCAGTCAGAAATTCCTTAGCCTGGCTAAGGAATTTGGACCAATCACTGTGGTCTCTAGAAGGACTCTGATTGATTGGCTCAGCCGACCCACATGGACCAATCAATACAGCCTTTCAAAGGACTAACTGTGAGTGGTTTAGCTGGGTGATTTGCCCACCCCTCAGACCACAGGGGATAGGGTATACGTGAGTCCTATTTTCATGCCAACTCCCTGGGCCCAATGGACAGCCATGAGAACATCTGTGACTTAAACAGGGCGCTCAGCCATATAACTCTGAAGGAGGTGAACAGGGCAGGCCCCCAAGAAAAGGCAGGGCTTTAACAAGGTTAAAGTTGTGAAATGTGAAGATGACAGGGAGGGTCTCTGTCTGGGAATGCACCCAGGTGGTCTCGGAACACCCAGCTAGGGTGGGAAGATATGACCCAGGGACACTGTGTGTGGAGACATTGGGGGATCCAATCAGCAGGATTGCTTGAAGCCAAACATGGCAGGCCTTGGAAGCCTGTGAGAAAACTGTTCTTGAGCAGCCAGGATACAGAGAAATGTTGGATATTCCAGAGCAGATCAAACTGGATTGATGGGAGGGAGGTCCAGGAGGATGCAATTTGTCAAAAGTTGGTACCGACTGGGAGGGCAAGGCAGGCTGATCACCTGAGGTCAGGAGTTCAAGAACAGACTGGTCAACATGGCGAAATGCAGTCTCTACTAAAAATTACAAAAATTAGCCAGGCATGGTGGCAGGCACCTGTAATCCCAGCTACTTGGGAGGCTGAGGCAGCGATAATTGCTTGAACCCATGGGGGCAGAGGTTACAGTGAGCTGAGATCATGCCACTGCACTCCAGCCTGGGCAACAGAGTGAGACTCTGTCACAAAAACAAAAAAAACAAAAAAAACAAAAAAAACAAAAAAAACGGCTGGTACTATGAGCTGGGAATGCGTTGAGCAGAGATTGCTCCAGGAGTGATAGTAGAGGTAGAAAAGAGAGTGAATCCAATGGCCTCCTCCCAGGAAGAGACAGTGGAAGTGGATGAGACTGAAGGAAGGTAGTGGTTGAACTCAAGATCTTTGAAGAATGGGATGCATGGGGAAAAGATCTATTTAGTGGGATGTAATAATAATAAAAATTATGGCTCACACATACTGAGTGCCAGGTACTGTTCTAGGTGTGCCTTAGCCTATTTTGTGTTGCCGTAATAGAGTACCGTAGTCTGGATAATTTATAAAGAAAAGATATTTATTTCTCATGTTTCTGGAGGTTGGGATGTCCAATATCAAGGTGCTGGCATCTTTTGAGAGCCTTCTTGCTGTGTCATTCCATGGCAGAAAGTGGGAGGGTGAGAGAGAGAGGAAGGGGACCATACTCATCCTCTTATCAGAAACCCTCTCCTTCAATAACTAACCCACTCCCATGAGTCAGGCCATGAATCCATTCATGAGGGCTCTGCCCTTGTGACCTAATCACTTCTTAAAGTTTCTGCCTCTCAACGCTGTTACCTTGGGGATAGAGTTCCCAACCCATGAACTTTGGGAGACACATTTACAACATTGCAAAGCGTTTCCATGCACTAACTTGTCAATTTCACCAATGACTCTATCAGATGGGTAGTGTTTTCATCCCCATTTTACAGATAACAAAACTGAGGCACAGAGAAGGTCAGCAATGTGATTGTGATCACACAGGTGTTAGGTGTGGGCCGGGCTTTTGAATGTGGTGGTCTGGACCCAGAGTCCACTCAGAACAAGTTCAGTTGTTGACAGGTTGACCCTCTGGTGACACCAGCCCACCCCACTCGTGGTGTCCAGGTCAGTGGAGAGTGGTTAGAACACGTTGAAGGGAGATGAGGGACTAGATGAGAAAGATGGACACAACTGGAGACTCATTGGGATTTTGAGATGAAATGTCAAAGGGGACCCTATTATTCTAATGGAATAGACTGATTCTATTAGATTTATTAGACTTATTCTAATAAGTCCCAAACCTGAAAAGCTATGAAAAGGCATCCTGATTCATTAATGCTGTTTTGTTTGCCAAAAAAAAAAAACAAAGTGGCTACATTCAAGTGAAAGATTTTGTCTCAATCTTGTTCTTAGACAAAAGAAACACTAAGAAATGATTCTCAGTGTGGAACCTGGGTGCCTGGAACTGTGGGTTAAATAATTCTAAATAGTATCAGAGACTTTTCTTGGTAATGTTTTTATTTTAGTGCGTATTAGAAGAAACAAAACTAGTACACAAAACTCGTGAATTTGATGTTGAACATTGTTTAGGATGAGGTTTAATTTTTTTTAAGTTAGGCGAATATTTTAAAAAGTAGATTTTGAACAGACGGTATGCAGATATGGCAAAAATTGCCAAGATGAAGCGAGAATGATGGTTTTGGGGAACATTGGGTCAAGGTCTGATTTCCAGGGTTCTGGCTGCAGAGTGCATCTCCCATCCTGCCTCTGTTTATAATCAGGCTCTCCCCTTCGGCTTCAGTACCTTCTTTCTGCATAGCTGCGGTAGCTGACTTCTCGTCGTTCACTAACGCGCTGGGCAGGGCCCCTATATCCATCCTTTTACTCCTGCTTTCCTGCCATCTGCATGGCCTCTGTATTCATTTCTTTTTATCAGAATCCCATTCTTGCTTTCCTTAGCTTATTCTAAGGGTAGTGAATCTAAATGCCTAGCAGGGCTGTTCACCTAATGTGAATAAAGAACCAAGACAAGGGAGTGGCAAGGACCTTGGGGGACTGGAGAGGGATTGCCTGATCTGGAGGCAGTCAAAGGTAATTGATAAAGGCATTGGGTCACCAGAGGGACAGTCAGGCTAGATTTGGTTTTCAAGCTGCTGTTTGCTACTCCTATTGTATGTTTATAGGGCACCTGATAAGTGTCATATAGGGAGAAAAGGGAGGTGCATTTGCCCTGGAGAGGGCCCCTGGAGAGGTGGGTGCACACTCTAGAGGTATGTGTGCTTTCTAGGTGTGTGCCTTGGGAACACGGTGCCTACAAGCTCTGCCCCTCCTCCGGGAAGCCTTCCTTGATTGCTATTCATTCTTCCTCTCTGTCTTGGAGCTGATTTATCGCTCCCTCTGCACACCCAGGTCCTTATGAAGAGGGCCCTGGGGAGTGGTAGCGTTGGAGCTAGTGAGGAGACTCCCTGGAAAGAAGAGGATCCCCCCGACTTGTTTAGTCTGAATCAGTTCTAGGCCCAAGGCTGAACCCGCGGCAGGATCCTATAAGATGGCCTAGACCTATCTGTGGTGTAAACCAAAAATAAAATTCTAAGCTCCCCCACAACCATCTAAATGGACTTCCTTCTCAGCCAGGGCTCTTGAAATTTAACCTGAAAGACTGGTTCAGGCCATGAAGGGAAGTGGGGGTTGGACAGGCCTCACACTACCTCTCCAGCATTAACATCAACACACGGGCACACGTCCTCAACCTCGGCAAAATAAACTTTCTAAATTAACCGAGACCTGTCTCCGATTTCCTGGGTCTACAGTGCACTGCCCCTCCCAGCTGCCCTGGCTGGAGTCTCCTGGCTTCTCACACAGTCCCACTATCAGCCGGGCCCACCTGTGATAACACTGGAAAGGTCCCCTAATGCTTTTTCTCTCGTGGACCTGGGCTTTTTCCCTTGTGTTCACACCAAGCAGCTTAATCCATTTACCTGATAACAAACACCTCTAGGTACTAAGCCTAGTACCCATTAGTTATTTTTCCTGATCCTTAAAAAATTCAAGTAAATAAAAAATAATTTTTATGTTGAATATTTTATGTAAATAAAAATGATTCTTTGTCCATTTAAGAAAAGATACTTGCACACGCATGTTTATGGCAGCACAATTCACAGTTGCAAAAATATAGAGCCAGCCCAAATGCCCATCATTCAATGAGTGGATAAAGAAATTGTGGCACATATATACACACACACACACACACACACACACACACACACACATATTTGTATATATAGTGAAATACTACTCAGCCATAAAAAGGAATAAATTAATGGCATTCACAACAACCTGGCTGGAACTGGAGACTATTATTCTAAGTGAAGTGACTCAGGAAAGGAAAACCAAAAATCGTATGTTCTCACTCATAAGTGGGAGCGAAGCTGTGAAGATGCAAAGGCATAAGAATGATGCAATGGACTTCAGGGACTCGGGGAAAGGGTGGGGCGGGGGTGAGGGATAAAAGACTACAAATCGGGTTCAGTGTGCACTGCTTGGGTGATGGGTGCAGCAAAATCTTACAAATCACTGCTAAAGAACTTACTCACGTAACCAAATACCCCCTGTTCCCCCAAAACTTATGGAAATAAAAGATAAAAAAATAAAAGAAGTTCAATCAATTCTTGCTACTGACATGTTGATAAGATATCCCTGTCTTACAGCAGCAGTTTCTAGAATAAGGCATGAGTGCCACCACTGTGTTTGGAAGCGGGAAGTATCCGCAGTCAGCCCACCAGATTAGACCCTGCAGGGCTGTGACTTTGCCTCCTTAGAGTGAAGTTTTGTGGTGCCTGAATACAGGATGTAGGTCACAGGTCCACACTCGAGCTGCAAGGAATGTTGGTAAAGTGAGTTTCTGGCATCTCCTTAAGAAGAATGCCCAAAACTTGGAAAGGATGTTTCAAGAAGAAAGGCAAATATGCCCTACAGTAACCATGGAGAGTGATTTGCTAGAGCCTGTTTAGAAAGCAAACCCGAAAATACCTTTCTTCATGGCCAGGCGCGGTGGCTCATGCCTATAATCCCAACACCTTGGGAAGGCCTAGGCAGGCGGATTACCTGAGGTCAGGAGTTCAAGACCAGCCTGGCCTACACGGGAAAACTCCATCTCCACTAAAAGCACAAAAATTAGTTGAGTGTGGTGGTGGGGGCCTGTAGTCCCAGCTCCTCGGGAGGCTGAGGCAGGATAATCGCTTGAACCAGGGAGGCAGAGGTTGCGGTGAGCTGAGATCGCGTCATTGCACTCCAGACTGGATGACAGAGTGAGACTCCTCTCAAAAATAAGTAAATAAATAATAATAATAATAATAATAATAAAATCACCTTCAGGGCCAGATATTGGAGATGGATACCTCATGAGCTCCAGTACACAGAAGCTGGCAGCCCAGTGGGGTAAGCAGGTGTCTACGTGGCATTGACAATGAAAACAGCAATGACAGAGGCCCATCAAAACTGTGGGCAGATGCCAAGAGGGAGCACCATGCCTGGAGGGTGAGCACGGATGTGGAAAGGATTGGAGAAGTCTTCTGAGAAGACGCCTTTCCAACCCGGGCTTTACGGCAGGTGGGAGCACACTCAGAGAGAGCTTTGGGGCAGAGAAACAGCTGGGGGGGCTCCGTGACCCAGGTCTCATCTCCAGGCCAAATTATAAAGTCTGTCTGGGAAGTATGTCTAAAATGCAAAGTCGAGATCCATATTTCCATTATATGTGGATCTAGACAGAAAGTGAAGAGCTCCACTGTAACTATAAGGGGAAATGTAGAGGATATTTTTCTTATTAGTTAACTCTCTCTAAAAGATAATTGACTGTTTAAATAAAAGTGGTAATAGACTCCAGCATTTATAATCTAGGTAAAAATAAAATGTATGACAATCATAGCATAAAGTCCAAAAAGGGAACAATGAAAGTATACTATTTTGAGGTCTTATCCTTTACATGAAGTGCTATAGTATGAAAAGAATGCAAAGTCTAATTATGAAATACAGTGTTAGAGGTTCTCTTTAGCCTATTATCCTTAATAAGGCACCTGCTTTTAGCTGACAGTCTGGCAGCAGATCCTCTTTGAAGGCTTGTAAGAATTTCTCTCTTTCTTTCTTTTTTTTTTTTTTTTTTAAGAAATAGGATCTTGCTCTGTCACCCAGGCTGGAGTGCAGTGGCATGACCAGGGCTCATTGAAGTTTTAACCTCCCCAGGCTCAGGTGATCCTCCCACCTCAGCCTCCTGAGTAGCTGGGACTACAGGTGCACACCGCCATGCCCAGTTACTTTTTGTATTCTTTTAAAATTTAATTTATTTTTAAGTTCCAGGATACATGTACAGAAAGTGCAGGTTTGTTACATAGGTAAATGTGTGCCACGGTGGTTTGCTGCACCTATCAACCCATCACCTAGGTATCAAGCCCAGCATGCATTAGCTATTTTTCCTGATGCTCTCCCTCCTCCAGCTCCCCTAACAGGCCCCAGTGTGTGTTGTTCCCCTCCCTGTGTCCATGTGTTCTCATTGTTCAACTCCCACTCATAAGTAAAAACATGTGGTGTTTGGTTTTCTGTTTCTGTGCTAGTTTGCTGAGGATAATGGCTTTCAGCTCTGCCCATGCCCTTGCAAAGGACATGATCTCGTTCCTTTTTATGGCTGCATAGTATTCCATGGTGTATATGTACCACATTTTCTGTATCCAGTCTATCATTGATGGACATTTGGGTTGATTCCCTATCTTTGCTATTGTGGATAGTGCTGCAATGAACATCCTTGTGCATGTATCTTTATTGCAGAGATGAGGTTTCACCATTTTGTCTAGGCTGGTCTCGAACTCCTAGGTTCAAGTGATCCTTCTGTCTTGGCCTCCCAAAGTGCTAGGATTACTCGTGTAAGCCACCACTCCAGGCCAGAATCTAATGGTTCTGCTAAAGGCAGATTTTAAAAAGTCAGTTAAAAACAAACTAACAACAACCAAAGAAGGCAAGGCAAACTGATTCTTTAACTGACCAGTTTTGTGCCTAAGTTTTCACTCCTTTGGCTAAATGAAGTTTTGATGGATTTTTTTTCTCTCTTCTTTCAGTTCTCATGACTCTTCTTTTCAGCGTTCATCAGGAGACTGAAGAAACTGGTGGAATCTGAAGCCACAGCATTAAACGACTTCTGTTTGTGTCACCTGGATTGACTAGTGCAGGGGGTCCAAGCAGGAAGAGCCCTTTTTGTAAGGGACATGTGGAAAGGAGTAGGTTTCTTTGAACAAATCACAGAGAATCCTGGTGCTGGAATCTGCCCATAAAATAACCTCTGATTTTCATTTTTATTTTTCTTTCAGATTCATCCAAGTAGAAAAGCCCCTAGGTGGGGAACAGATTGTCCCAAGTTTACTTTTTTTTTTTTTTTTTTTGAGATGGCGTCTCCCTCTGTCACCCAGGCTGGAGCAGTGACTTGTCTCATGGCAACCTCTGCCTTCTGGGTTCAAGTGATTCTCCTGCCCCAGCCTCCTGAGTAGCTGAGATTGCAGACAGGTGCCACCATGCCCAGCTAAATTTTTTTGTATTTTTAATAGGGACGTGGTTTCATCATGTTGGCCAGGCTGGTGTCGAACTCCTGACCTCAAATGATCCAGTATGGTCTCTTCATTGCCAAGTTCTGAGTTCATGGAAAAATTGATCCACTCTTCTGAGTGTCATTAATAAAATTATAATTTCAATTTGTTCTCCCAGGATGGTATGATGGAGAAACCCCAGATATCACAGTGGAGGCCTTCGATCCTTTTATCCTAAAGATACTACTTATATCTGAATAATTAATTCATCCTCATTTTCCCATGCAGGAAGAGGATGGAAAGGTGGAGTCTTGTTTTTAGCGATGCTGTGGATTTGTTTACCTGGATCCTTCCCCAGAAGCAATGAGTAAGCCCTGGAATGTATGCCTTCCACATTTAAAATATTAATAAATCTCAAGTGCCAAGTTACTCTCTCTGTGTGTCTAACATTTCCCTTATCCTGCCATCTAAGGGAAGCTTTCATGCCACGCTTTCATGCCAAGAGCATCTTCCGGGATAAATGGTAACCTCAGCAGAAAAAATGACTCTCCGGTTGTGTTTCGCGTATTGACAAATCGATAGCTCCCACCCTGGCAGCCCTCAGTGTCTCCTGGCTTAGTGCGGAGCTGCAGCCGCCTGGAGGCCGTGTTCACTCCTGTTCCTCTCCGTGGTGGGCTTGTGTCGCGAAGGAGACTGGAGATTAATTAGTTCCAGGGCCTTCTTTCCAGGTGTGGTGTAATCAAGTTGGTACTCATATTTGGAGTCGAGAATCAAGCATGTGTGGGGTTGGGAGAGGGCTGAGTGGAGAAGCCAGGCTGTGTCCCTCTGGGGTGAAGTGAGGAAATGGGAGCTGGAGAGGGCACCAGGGCATAGGTCTGTGACTGTGGAGGACGGAGTGATGCTGGGTCACGTTTCCGGGGAGAGCACGCTGTGCCCTGGCCTTCTCAGCCAGGAGGAAATGAAAGCCTTATCATCCACATTTTCTCTAACTCTGGCCTTCTCCTTTTATTGGGATGTCAGACCAGCCTAAAGGCTGGAAGTCTTATTTGGGAACTCCTGATGAAGTGTAAAGTGAATACTGAACAGGTGGAGTGCTTCTGCTTTCTGTGCTAAAGTAACACACAGCTATTGCCCCAGCAAAGAGCAAATGGGTGCATTCTAAAGTATAGAAGTGTGGTGAGTGAGTGTTGCTTTTACCCACTCAGCCCTCCGTGTTCTGTTTCTTTTTTGGGATAGCAGCACTCCAATTTCCTATGATAAATGACCCTTCCCCTTCCTCCATGAGGTAGGGCTTAGAAGACCTGTCAGTCAAAGTGCCTGCTAGTCACTCAGGTCAGGGTTGAGCATGAGACTCCAGGTAGTCAATCACATTCCCTCCTGGGATTTTTTTTGTTTTTTTCTTTGAGACAGGCTCTTGCTCTGTCATCCAGGCTGGAGTCCAGTGATGCAAAGATAGCTCACTGTAGCCTCAAACTCCTGGGCTCAAGAAACCCTCTTGCCTTAGCTTCCTGAGTAGCTATCACATGTCACCATGCCTGGCTAACTTTTTAATCTTTCATAGAGATGGAGTCTTGCTATGTTGCCTAGGCTGGTCTTGAACTCCTGGCCTCAAGTGATCCTCCCATCTCGGGTTCCCAAAGTGCCGGGATTACAAGTGTGAGCCACTGCACCCAGATGCCTCCTGGGACTTTGAATCTTGAGCAGAGAGATACGAGAACAAAGACAAAAAAAAGACTGGCACTAACTAATTCCAGAGATCATACTCTGACAGTGGCATGGATTGGTCCCTGTTGTCAAGGGCACACATTTGCTCTGGTTTTACCTTGTGCTGAGCCTGGCTCCGTGGCCTTCGTTTTTGATTCTGGGATCTGGAGCTGCCCTCAGCATTCTGAGACACTCATCTTCTGTTTGAGTGTCAGTTCCAGTCATAACCAATTTATAACTAACCATGACTGATGCAAGTAGTTTAAGTGTCTGCATCAGGCCTTCCTGGAATATAGCTTTAAGTGTTGCAGGACAGGGAGGTAATTGCTCATCGGCCTCCACACAGCAAAGGCTTCTTGGGATGAAGGGAAGCGCACTGGTCAGTGCGAACCCTCCATGTGTGGTAGGTTGTGAGAGAGACTATTTTGCATACGCTGATAAACATAGTTACAGAAATAATTGGTGATTTTTGATTTTTAAATTCTGCGTCAGGCGTTGTGCTAAGGACATGACACGAATAATGCTTCAACTCTTACCAATGTCTTATGTGGTTGGCATGGTTAAGTATCATCCCATTTTATAACTGAAAAAAAAAAAAATTGAGACCCAGATGGGAAGTCATTCGATCAAGGTCACCTGGGAAGTGGCAGAGCTGGGACTGGAACTGAGGTCCTCTGTCTTGGTCTTTTCTTGACATTTCTGATATTTTTTCTGCACTGATTCTCAATTTCATCTCTATGTCTAATTTCAGCAGTTCTCAACCAAGGGTGATTCTTCTCCCCAGAAGCCACTTGTCAATGCCTGGAGATGCTGCAGTTGTCACCCTAGGAGAGGAGGCTGCTCCTGCCATTATACAGGTAGAGGCCAGGGATGCGGAAAGCCATCCTACGATACCCACGTCGGTCCCCGACAAGAACAGTCTGACCCCAAAACATCAGTAGTGCCAGTGCTGAGGATGCCTGAGCTAAGCCCTTCCTCTGCACAATTTGAAGCAAGAAAAGCATGCAGGGATACCTGGGCTCAAAATCGAAGCAGGTGAAACGCAGAGAGGGAAAGAACTGCTTCCCTTGTAATCATTCGTCTTCCTTGGGTTGTTCTCCTCTGTTTTCGTGTTGGTCCTGCTCTTCTGAACAAAGCACAACGGTGGTTCCCTCCTCCCCCACTGCCCACCCCTTCCCTTTGCCACTTTAGAAATGTTTGTGCTGGCTTGGAGTCCTCCAGACATCGCTTATTAATAATTTCCCCTTGGCATCTGCTGCCGCCTCTGTGTTAATGGCTTGGATCAGAGTGAGCCCATGGCGAGGAGGACCACCCCACGTCAGATGCCTGCTCCTCCAAGGAGCTCAACTCTCTATATTTTTTTTCTTTTGCTGTCCAAAGAGAGGCCTAACTACGTGAGAGGGAGCTAAGTGCTCAAAGATCACCCAACAGGGCTAAAGACACCACAGGAGCTGTTATGATCTATCAGGTAGATAAATATCCTTTTGCAAAATTGTCTAAAGCTTTATTTATAGAAGGGGCCCAAATGGCTTGGAAGAAAGCTGCTTAAGAAGCTCTTAGCTCTCTGGCAACCCTCACGGAGTTGCATGAAACACTTTAGGTTTTTTTTTTTTTGCCTTAATGATGCTGTAAGAAAAGCTGGGATGGCCCCACCCGCTGCAGGAGGAAACCCGGGGAGGAAGCCTTGTCTCATTATGGGGCATGAGGTGGGAGATGCCCAGCTTTTCTCTGGCCCCTTCCATCTTCCCACGCCTGGGCTGCAGCCAGGTGGGCTACAGGAGAGGTGGGCACCTAGCAGCAGCCCAGAGTGTGGGAAGATGCAACAGGCCAGAGAAACCTACTGGGACATGAGCTTGGCTCCCTGGGTGAGGTGAGGTGCTGGATCAGTGGGTTTATTGGAGAAAGAAAGGGCCCTGGGAAACCACTTCCCATCACCTGAGAGGGAGCATGCAGCCTCCAGGCCAGGCACCGGGATGGCCACCAATAGGCTCTGCCTGGCTAACTCATGCTTAAAACTGCTGTAGCATAGGTTGCCAATGTGAGAAACTCACCCATCCAAACCCAAAAATGGACTCAGAGACCCGCAGAACAGCGAAAGTGAGACTTTTAATGATGGTCTTGCAAGATTGAGTGTTTTTGATAGACAGGCACACCCAGCACTTTTCAACAAGCAATTTATCTCCTAGGGCGCAGGTCCCTCCCCCAGTTCCTCATAGGCTGAGTACTGTGGGGTCACAATCTTCCCGGATGTTGCCTATTGATTGTTGGGTAGAGGCTGTCGGTGTTTTATTTATTTATTTTTTTGGGTTGTCTTGCTGCATTTTGTTGCAGCTCACAACGCATTGCAATCCTAGTTAGCTTAGGGGCTCTTTAAGTATTTGACTTATGATCTAAGTAGCTGGGCAGGCTGATAAGAACAGGCAAAATGAGCTATTTTGCAAGCTAGTAAACTTTCATCTTAGACTACACTTTTGGCTCAGGTGAAGGCAACTAAAGTGGGAGGAAGTGGGAGGCTGACAAGCAGGCATCGGCTCTCCAAGCAGGGGCCAAGTATATCCTGTTACTTCTGTAGTTTACTGACCAAAGCCTGCTTAAGGCACTTTGGCTTGGAAATGGACCACATTATTTCCTTCACCAACCCCAGAAGATTTCACATAAAAATTATAATTTTTAACTTTGATTTTTTTTTTTTTTTTTGGTAAAAGAGAACATTTCATTTGGCAGTGCTGGTCTGACCATGCCACATGGCAATAGCTGTCCCCTTAATCCCCTCCATTGGCCGGTGTCCCCTCCAAATCCCCTTTTCTGAACTGTCAGCCCAGGCCATGCAAGAACCCGTGTCTATGGTCCCTGTCCTAAGGAAGCAGCATTTGTTTTCATCATCTTTCCAGAATAGTTAAGGAATCGAACCAAACAAAAACGGAGGGATCGCATGATTCTAGAGTTAGGCCAGGAGGTGATTCTGGAAGTGACAGACAGTATCGAGAAAGGTTTCTGGGGTGCTGGGAAATGAGCTTGGACTTGAGAGTTGTGTGGGTTAGGCTAGGAGGAGAGGAAGGAGGCTGCTGAGGGCGATGGTGGGGCTGGGAAAGGGCATAAGGGCAAAGGCATGCAGGTGAGCGTGAGCTTGGCTCCCAAGGGGAGGCGAGGTTCTGGATCAGAGGGTTCACTGGAGAAAGAAAGGGAGTGTCAGCTGAAAACCAGGAGCAGTGTGTTGACCTAGTGGTCCAAGCCACATAGTCTCACAGTCACCTGTCCATCTGAAGGTGTGATTTCATGGAGGTCAGAGGAGTGGCAGGGAGATGGGCTGCAGGAAGTACCAGATATCCTGCCAGGCTTCTTCGTACAGTCGTGAGTCTCCCTTCAGGCCTCAAGGTAGTATTAAGATTTCTGGCTCAGATCCTGATACTCTGAACTCCAAGTAGGAATGGGGCAGGAGATGAACGATGCAGATTGCATGACTGGAAGAGGCCCTGAGCCCCAAAGCCCTGGAGGTGGCCCCAGCATCGGTCATTTGAGACTGAGGCCTTAGCCTCTTCCCCGGGCCTCCTAGGCTCTGGCCTCCCACTTTCTGATCCTCTTCTGGGGTTGTGCAAGGTCTTGGGCTCCCGTGTGTCCTGCTGCTGGGGAATTCCTCAAAAGCCAGGGTCCCTGGAGAAGTGAATTTTATCTGCTGGCTTGACCTGCCCAGGAACAGCCCATGGGAAATTCAAATAAGAGCGAATCAGGAGGTTCTCAGGGACTCCACTACAATCCCTGTCTTCACGTGCTCTAGAAAAACACTTATACACATTTAAAGCTTATCTCTATTTCTTCAATTAAGCACCACTCTGTTGACTCAGGAGCTGAGCAGCATTTGAATACGGTCTTCCGGGATCTCCCACGATGCGCCAGACCCTTCAGGTCCTGGGAGCTGGGGGCAGCACCTATATTTCCTCTTTCTGCTGCATTTTACCATTAGAAATGACTTTCCTCTGATGTGACCACTTTCCTGTTCTTTAAAAAAAAAAAAAAAAAAGACACCACATGCATGAGGCTTCATAGAAACAGTCATTTCTTGGCAAATCATGCATTTACAAAATGCCCATAAAATGGGCATTGGGTAGGAGGGGGGCAATGGGAGTCAACAGGGAGTCGCAGAAGGGGAGTTTTGTGTTTCTGATGGGCTGTGCCATAAGATAGAGCGGGCTGTATCTTTATGCCAAGGAGAAAAAGTCCTGGTATAAGCTGGCATCAGGTGGGTGGCAGTCCAAGAGGGGCTCACCTATCTGAGAAAGTGTTCACGATGGTGGGAAAATTCAGAGCCCTGGAAACCATCTGACCTTACAGACACAGTCAACACCTCCCACCTAGCCACAGGCTGGCCGGAGGGTCCCTTTTTTGTGCCTGAGTCTACAAGGAATACATGCATGATTTCAGAGACTATTTTTGACCAGGCGAAAAATAAATCGCATGTTCCAGGATTTGAACAGATTAAAAACATTACAACAATGCTCTGCTTCTGCCTCTATTGTATTCTTACTTTATTGCTGGTGATTTCTCCTTTGACTTGCTAATGGGGATGTATTTTTTCTTGGTACTGCCATTACCTCTCCCTGCTACTTTCCAGGTCACTAATTTTTCTGCTTAGAGTTCATTCTGTTTAGACCGATATGCTGTCTCTTTTAATGAGGTTATTTCTGGGTTATTAGCCTTCCTGTTATATGATACCTTATGTGGAGGGCCTAATTGATGTAAATCAAACACAGCTTGTGGAAGAAAAAAAAAATCAAAGTCATCCTTCAGATATTTGGTGAATCTCGAGGCATCTCAGGGTTTCAGTATTTAAAAGTACTTTTTCAACAAGAGGTTACGTGTGGCTAATAACACAAATAAATCCTTTCTTATTCGTAAATTAGCAGGTTCAAAGAAGTGGAAATTGAAGGAGAGCATTGGCATTTGGGTTTGCTGAATAAGCTTTAGACAGAAATTAGACTGAAAAGTATCGAGTGGGAGGGGTTTAATTGTATAGTTCAATAACCTTGCCAACATATTTTTATTAAGGCATTCTTACATAAGCCATTAAGCTTTAGGTTAATTTTTACGGTTATTTTCTGGCTGTACTTAGCGAATAGGGATAAAGTGAAGCAAAGGACTTTCCTCTTGAACTCTCATAGGTCTCACTGCAGACTATGGCTTGACAGGGACTTTTGTGGCGCTGTGGTCGTCAGAGGAGCCCGTTGTTATGTTCACATTAGCAAGAGGAGGATGCTTTTTCTGATTTTGCTCCTGGACATTAGTTCTGTCACAGGAGATCTGATGTGCAGGCATATTATTTTTATCTCAAAAGAAAGAAAAATATGGTTTGCTCTCTTTTTTCCTTAAGGTCTTGTTCATTCATTATGTTCCTTGCCTGTCTCAGAGAGAAATTGCTCCATGTCTGGAAAGGTGAGGCCAGCGCTGAGCTCCCCAGAGGGAGTGCTTGGGAGACACCTTGTGTTTTCGTGGAGCAGGGGCTCTGTTGGGTGGAGGGATTGTCAGGGGATGAAGGCTGCCTGGCAATGGGGAAGGTGGGTTGGGGGTGGCATCCAGGCACCACACTCAGTCCGGGCAGTCTTGCTACAGCAGAAGGCATGAGAGTTTTGGGATCAGACCAGGGTTAATGCCAACTCTACCCATTAATAACCATGTGACGCTAGGGAAGAGACTTACCCAGTTAATGACAGCACCCAAAACTCAAAGGTGGACCTATGTGAAGTCTTCTGCAGAGGAGGCCACCAACTTAGCTCTCCTGAGATACACACCTCATCTTTGGTTTGGGAAAATGATTATGTCTCCTGCACAGGTTTGCCCAGGGTTGTAAATAAAAGCAACCTGCCAACTTCCAGACACAGCATAAAATGTTTGGTGCAGAGTCTTGACGTTGACCCTCGCAGAAGTCTGGGGAGGGTGCGGGAGGGCGTTGCCACTGTGTGTCGTTGCCCACTTGGTGGTTGGTGGACGCTCAGTCATGGTGGCTCCACCTCATGTTTACACCGGGGTTCAGGCCGGTGATGGCTCTTGCCTGCAGACCAGGACCATCTGTTCACTCTGCATGCAAAGGTGGAGGAACTTGGAAGACACCAGAACAAGGGAAGGTGAGTCTTTCCCCAGGGTGAGGCTGGCCAACCCTGCCCTCTCAAGAAACACTATTGAGCAGAGTGGCCTTGCCAGGTGTGAGGTTGGCACATGCCGGCATAACACTACATATACCTGTGTGTATATCTCAGGTAGACATTTATATGTATGTATGTTATTTCTAGATGTATAGGTATTTATATATACCTATAAATAATTAACATAATAGCTATTTAAATAAATATGAATATATATGTTATATATACACATATACATGTCTATGTAAAGGTTCATGTATATGTATATATGTTTGCTTTCCTCCTATGTAGAAAAACACTGCTACAGAATGGCACACAGCCCTAGACTGTTGTACCTATAAACATTTCTATTCTAATTTTTATTTACATATATGTTGATGCCTCTATTTATATGTTATATGTTTCTTTATATATTTAATGATATTCCTATTTCTGTGGCCATGGATTTGGTTCTAGTTACATCCTTTCCCAGGCCTGTGTCTGCGATTTGCTCCAGACAATAGCCTGGGCTCCACTGTTTCTCCAGATGTGGCCACAAGGGCTCCTGCCTGACTGGAGGTGACCTGGTGACCCAGTTGTGGACTTAGCGCGGCAGAGGGCGGGGAATGCTTGGCTTCTCCAATTCTGTCTTTTTTATTCATTTGCTTATTATTATTATTATGATTTTTTGAGAAAGAGTCTCAGTCTGTCTCAGGCTGGAGTGCAGTGGCGTAATCTCAGCTCACTGCAACCTCTACCTCCCGAGTTCAAGCAATTCTCCTGCCTCAGCCTCCCCAGTAGCTGGGTCTACAGGCTTGTGCCCACCAGACCTGGCTAATTTTTTTTGGTATTTTTAGTAGAGACAGGGTTTCACCATGTTGGCCAAGCTCATTTTGAACTCATGGACTCAAGTGATCCAGCTGCCTCGGCCTCCCAAAGTGCTGAGATTACAGGCGTGAGCCACCGCACCTGGCCCATCACTAATGTAATAGTAATTTTCTATCGGAGATCTTAAATTTCAGAAAGAAAAATTCAGAATTTATATCATTGAATCATGGAGATGGATTTGAAATTCCTCAAGCACTAGGGTTTCTCAAACCTCCTCCTAAAGAATTTCGCCTATTCCATACAACATCTATGCAATTATTTCCTTGACATTTTTATTTAAATAGTCTTTCTTTAAATTTTTAGAATTTAGGTTTTTTTTTAAAATTTATTATTATTATTATTATTTTTTATTATACTTTAAGTTCTAGGGTACATGTGCATAACATGCAGGTTTGTTACATATGTATACTTGTGCCATGTTGCTGTGCTGCACCCATCAACTCGTCACCACCCATCCACTCGTCATTTACATCAGGTATAACTCCCAATGCAATCCCTCCCCCCTCCCACCTCCCCATGATAGGCCCCGGTGTGTGATGTTCCCCTTCCCGAGTCCAAGTGATCTCATTGTTCAGTTCCCACCTATGAGTGAGAACATGCGGTGTTTGGTTTTCTGTTCTTGTGATAGTTTGCTCAGGACATAGGCATGGGCAAAGACTTCATGTCTAAAACACCAAAAGCAACGGCAGCAAAAGCCAAAATTGACAAATGGGATCTAATTAAACTAAAGAGCTTCTGCACAGCAATAGAATTTAGTTTTTAAAGGAAAGGATATGTCAATTTGGTACCTGGACCTTTATATTATTTGCCATAAAGAGGGATAATTCTGGGATGGATTCGATGTCACTCCCATTGACCTGCTCTGCTGCCCACAAAGGCTTCAGTCACACACAAACTCACACTCACACACAGAATACACACACTAGCACACACTAGAGAGAACAACATCTGTAACAATACCCACCTCTCATGCACCCCCACGCAACACACAGAATGCGTATGCACAAAAGAGTACACAACACACGTGGCGCATAGACACGCAACATAAACACACTGTACACATATCACACATGACATGCACTTATTCTCACACACAGAACATGTGACAAATAACACGTTATAGATGAAGCGCACAACAAACACACCATGCACACACACATTAGAGTTTCACAGCATCCTCACACTCCCATTAAACACACACTTAAATCCACCGCGCACACACAATGCAAAGCCATCCATCTCCTGCAATGCTAACATACAACACACACAATGTATGGCCCACAACACATAGCACGTGCAATGCGCACACACTCTCCACATAGCATACACACCCACACTCACACACTCCATGCTTTTAAGAAATAGAAATGTGGCCAGGAGACCCAAAATGTTAGTAATTATCTTTAGGGAGTGGTATTTAGGATAATTATCACTTTCTTCATTGTTCTTTTTGGTATTTAATTGTTCTTTTGGTATTTGGTATTTTTATATTTCTATTTGGTGTTTAGTATTTCTTTTTGGTATTTCACGTTCATTTGGGTATTGCATTTGTAACGTTTATTTATTTATTTATTTTTGTAACATTTATTTATTTATTCACTTATTTATAATAAATAAATAAGAATGCAGTGGTGCGATCATGGCTCACTGCAGCCTCAAACTCCTGAGCTCAAGCAATCCTCCTGCTTCAGCCTCCTAAGTAGTTGGGACTACAGGTGTGTGACACCACATGTGGCTAATTAATTATTTTGTTGAGACAGGGGTCTCGCTGTGTTGCCCAGGCTGATCTTGAACTCCTGGCCTCAAGTGATTCTCTCGCCTTTGCCTCCCACCATTCTGGGATTACAGGCGTGAGACATGGTGCTGGCCTTTGTAACTTTTACAGGAAGTCACCATTTCATAAGCCAGTTCTTCCTCCCTGTGTTGCCCCTGACTCCTGGGGGTCAGTGTTCTGATGCCTGTCATGTGTTCCCAGCGTGGGGAAGAGCTGGGGTCTTGAGGAATCCAGGAAGCTCCTGAGAGGACATCACCCAGCCCTGGGTCCCTCCATCTCCTCAGCTCCAAACTTCTTTGTCTCTAAGGATGCCACAGATAAGGGACCCCGGCCCTGGCTACCTTGAAGCATCTGGCTCAGTTCCATCACTCTGCCCTTGGCCAGCCCTCTCCTATCATTGCATTTAATTTAAGCTGCAATTGTGTCCTCAGACCTCTCAATAACCATTGACAGAATGTGCTTTGCTACTGGCCTGAGGTTGCTTTCGTTCCTGTGCCTGGATTTCATCTTCTGTTCAATTGACACCTCGCTGTGGGCAGGTGCCTGAGTGCAGACTGTGTATTAAAGAAAGTCAGTTGACCACCAATTGTGAATCAGGCATTGTTGCTGGGCTCTAGGGATGTGGATATAAATCTGCTACCCTCTTAGTGAAGAGGCAGGTTCCAAATTACTTAAATACGTGGATTGGCTAAAGTTGTAGAAGCCTGGTCCTCAGAGACCCAATATTATCCACACCGATGCATGCTATTCAGACAGAATTGCAGTTAAGGGTGGCCAACTTTTCTCTCCTGCTTTCTCACACATGACCTCCTCCAGGAAGAGAAGCATGAATGACTAGACGTTTGCGCTGTGGCTTTACAGTTTGTTCTGTTTGGTTTGTATCCCAATGTATTCCTTCTGGAATTCCAGAGCCATGCCACACCACATTCTGATGGAAATCCAGATTCCCTGATAGGTAAGCTTTGTCTTAGGAACTTGAGACCTTCCAAGCTCCATACTGCATTTTTGGTGCATGCGTGTTAGGCTTGGATTTTACAAGGAGTTAAGGCTCTGGGATTAAATGAGCATCATCATGTTGCAAGGATGAGGTGAGAAACCTGGAGAAGATAGTTTAATACTGGGGTTTCCAAAATCATTGTCATTTTCTGTCTCTTAGTGAGCCTTGAAAAGAGGGTCAGCCTCCATTGGGGTGACAGAGGCTATGTGATGAATAAAGTCAGGATTCTTATTTTGTCTGTGTTTTCTCAGAACCCAAAGAAATCATGGCTATTGAGCGTGTGGTGCCGGTGCTGATGATATCATAAATAAGCTGTTAAAGTGTAATTAGCAGGGAGAATAGCACACACGGAATGTATGCACCAGATGGACTTCTGTGGTCTGGGGTATCAGGGAAATCTTCTTTGGAGTGAAATATTTAAATTGGAGCCTAAGAGTTAAATAAGGGTTGGCTGAGCAAAGGCGAGGTGAGAAAAGTATTTAATGCCAGAGGAGCTGCATCTGTGGAGACCCCGAGGACAGGAAAGGATGGAGGATTGCAGGGCCACAAGGAGGGAAGTGACAAAAGTACACGATGGAGGTGGCCCTAGCAGGGGCTGGAGAATGGGGTGGGAGGTGGACCAGATGGCCATATTAGGTTTTGGTGTTGTAACACTGAAGCAATATAACACCAAGGCAATCTAATGCCATTAGGGAGATATTTCTTAAATGTTTTCAGCTATATTGAAGGTATTCAAAAATATGTATAAAAATAGCAGCTAACACCAACTGTGCTCAACAGCTTCTCTTTGCCTCCAGGTCAACTCTCCACCCTCCCCACCCACTGTGTGCCTGGAAGGGTGACTCCTCTGGCCACCTCTGGCTTCCTGCTGGGTGTGAGTAAAGGAGATTGGAGGATGCAAGAAAAGTGAAGGGGTATTTATGCCCCGGCTCCCTCCTTTCATCCAGGTTCCTTCTGGTTCTGGGTTTCTGCAACTTCTCTCTGCCCTTTCCCCTTGTGCCCAGTCAGTGTTTAAACCCCCAGTATCCCTGTGGTCTCTCAATAACCTGATCTCACCTTTGCAAACAGCCTCTCCGTTTACTCAATCCAGGCTGCAGGCTGTTTCCTACAGATACCCACCTAAAAGTCCAAGAAATAAAAAAATAATAATAAAAGTAGTTACATTGACATATCTCTCCTTGGTTAATCCCCCTTCTTATCTCTCAAAATTAATCTATTCTGGATACGGCATTCTCATTCTTCTGCTTGTTTGTATGCTCTTAGCTCATATGGCAGCCGCTGTCAAGAGTTCCAGCCACATTTCCTCACCTTATTCATTTTAGTGCATTAAGGATCAACTAACAATTTATTGTCATTGTTGTTTTGCCTGAGGGTTTTCCCTGGCCACCAGAGGCTACTTGGCCACCATTGAGTGAGACTAGAAGTGTTGGGGATTAATTCCTCTTCCTCTGCAGCTCTCAGAAAAAGATGGACAGGAGTTGGTGTATAAATACCCCAGGTCTCTCCTAACTCTGTTGAGCTATCCCAGGGCATAGAATTTCCCTGCAGGAATAACTGCCAATGACTAGCTGGCTAAGTAACACACTTCTTATTGGCTGCCTTCCCTTCCCTGTTGCTTCCCTCTCCTCTACAATTATTTTCTGGGATCCCCTCCCAAATGAATGATCTACAGATCATTCAAGTCCTAACTTCACACTCCTTTTAGTGAAAGCTATGATAATATGTACACATCTCTAGGCAAATACAGTATTTTTATTTCCTTTAGGCTTTATGAAATGATCACACTGTCTGATATCTTCTGTCACTTGCACCTGCTGTACATCATGTTTATTATATTCATTCTCAATGATTTCCTTTTCTATGACCCATGCATTTTCACTGCTGCATAGTATTCCATTGCAGGAATTGTTATTCTCCTTTGATGACTCTATAACATCTTTTTTTCTTTGCTACTATAAACCATGCTGCCATAAACCTTCTCATGGCTACATATTTATATATGTATGTAAACATTTTTCTTAGTTGAAAGCTAGGAGTAGAAATGTTGGGTTACAGGGTATGCATGTTTTTAAATTTAATTGTTCTGCAGAGTGGTTGTATCTGTTTGTATACTCTCCAGCAGCCTATTTTAATTCCTATTGCCAATGCTTGATATCGCCAGACTTTCTAATATCATCCCATTTTGGAGGAGGGAATTGGTGTGTTGTTATAGTTTTAACTGCATTTCTCTGATTAATACCAAGCCATTTTTGTAAATGGCTGCTTTGCATTTTTTTTCTATTGGTCTGATTGCTTTCTCTTTTTGAATTTCTAAACACTATTCAAATATTCTGGACCTAATTATTTGCATCCAGATACAAATATATATGTGTGTGTGTGTGTGTTGCATGTGTTGTGTTTTGTGGGTGTGTACTCTGTTTTGTGTGTGTGCGTGTTGTTGTTGTAATATATTCTTCCAGTCTATGGCTTATCTATTCACTTTTTAATGACGTCTTTGAATGTACAGAAGCATTGCAAGAGTTGAAGTATGAAAGAAACTCATGATGTGGGTTGTGCCACTATAAAATTTCTCTCGTGTTCTGTGATGTATGCGTGAGGATGTGGTTCAGACCAAGTGGATAGAGGAAAACCTAGATGGAGGCCACTAGCTACAGCAAATCATGGAGAGAAGTTGATGGTTTGAACTGGAGAGAAGGCAATGAAAGTGGAGAAAAAGGAGTATATTCAAGAAATATCTTGGATAGAGTTTATGGATTTTATGGAAGTAAGAAAGAAGTGGGTGACAAAAATGACAACAGGTTTAAGGTTTAAGAAAATCGAATGAAACAAGTACAAATGGCAATATATTGTGAGGAGAGAGTTGGGCGATAGTTAGAGAGGGGTGGAGGGATTTAGGGAGGGACTTTTGTAGTAGGGGACTTAGTTGTGTTTAAATGCATGGTGGGAAGGAACCAGTGCCCGCAGAAACAATAATGGATTGCACAATTTTTCTAGATTAGAGTTTCTCAATTCTGGTTGTGCATTTAAATTTCCTGGAGAACTTTGAAAAAATGTTGATGTCGAAGCTTCTATTCCTATCCCCCACAGTTTCTTTCTGGAGGGAGGTTGGGGCATGGGGGGTGTGTGTGTGTGTGTGCGTGTGTGTGTGTTAAATAGAAGCTCATTAGGTGATTAACGTGCAGCTGGGATTAAGAACCACTGTCTTGACCAGGCGTGGTGGCTCACGCCTGTAATCCCAGCACTTTGGGAGGTCGAGGCAGGCGGATCACGAGGTCAGGAGATAGAGACCATCCTGGCTAACACGGTGAAACCCCATCTCTACTAAAAATACAAGAAATTAGCCAGGTATGGTGGCGGGTGCCTGTAGTCCCAGCTACTGAGGAGGCTGAGGCAGGAGAAAGGTGTGAACCTGGGAGTGTAGCTTGCAGTGAGCCAAGATCGCACCACTGCGCTCCAGCCTGGGAGACAGAGCGAGACTCCATCTCAAAAAGAAAAAAAAAAAAAGATCCACTGTCTTAGAAGACAGAAGAGGCTGAGATCCCAAGTGTAGAAGTGTAGGTGGATTAGTTGGCCTTAGGTGCAAGAAGAGCTGCTCACTGCAACAGGAAGGAAAAAGGGAAGATGGCAACAGATGCAGTATGTTTGAAAGTTTGATGGTGGAATGTTAAAGAGAGTCCCCATGATTGGTTTATATTTTCAGGAATCTTTACACAAAATGACTCCTATAATTCTTAGCCAAGCCAAATGAGAGACTGTCAGATAAGGCAATGTGGGGGAGTGAAAACAAAGGGCTTACCCATGGTTACACAGTGGCAGAGTCGAGACAGATTTCCTGACTCCCATCACATCATGACATCCCATGTCAGATCAGACCTAGTCTCCCTAACCCAATCAGAGAAAGAGCTGGGGTTGGAGTGGTTTCAAGAAGGAGGTAGCAGGAGTGTACTTGCCAGTCTTCAGGAATTCTCTTTTTCGCCAATCCCAATGCACTGGGCCCTAATTCATTCCAAAGTAGCAAGAATTGATGCAAGCTAACAGATTCTCAGGAGACAGATATTAGTTGTAAGCATGGAAAGAATGTATCTGAGAGAACATAATGATTTCTTTTTATTATCATCTTCATATTGGTTTTACTATGAAATTAATAATTTGCATTCAACTAGTATTAGAGTTTGGAGGTGCTAGGACTTCTGGATCTACTAAGGTGGATTGATGGGGGCTGCCAACATGTTTTTCTTTGGAGAATAAGGAATGGAATTTTCTGAGAATTCCACCAGAAGCTGAACATTATTGGTTGCAATTTACTTATCCTGCTTAAAAATTTAGAAATCAACTAATTTACATTCTCACCAGTAGTGTAAAAGTGTTCCCACTTCTCCGCCACCTCATCAGCATCCGTTGTTTCTTGACTTTTTAATTATCATTGTTCTGACTGGCATGAGATGGTATCTCATTGTGGTTTTGATTTGCATTTCTCTAATGATCAGTGATGTTGAGTTTTTTTTTTTTTTTTTTTTTTGCATGTTTGCTGGCTGCATGTATGTCTTCTTTTGAGAAGTGTTTGTTTATTTCCTTTGTCCACATTTTAATGGGGTTGTGTGTGTGTGCATTGCAGCACTATTCACAATAGCAAAGACAGGGAATCAACCCAAATGTCCATCAATGATACATTGGATAAAGAAAATGTGGCACATATACACCATGGAATACTATGCAACCATAAAAGGAATGAGATCATGTCCTTTGCAGGATCATTGATGAAGCTGGAAGCCATCACCCTCAGCAAACTGATGCAGGAACAGAAAATCAAACACCGCATGTTCTCACTTATAAGTGAGAGCTGAACAATGAGATCACATGGACACAGGGAGGGGAACAACACACACTGGAGCCTGTTGGCAGGGGCAGGGGGAGATCACTAGGGAAAAGAGCTAATGCATGCTGGGCTTAATACCTGCGTGATGGATTGATAGGTGCAACAAACCACCCTGGTACGTGTTTTACCTATATAACAAACCTGCAAGTCCTGCACGTGTACCCAGGAACATTGAAAAAAGATTTTAGAAATAGATTTTTCCAGTCTTTTAAAATAACTGATCAACATGGCTGGAAAATTTAATTTGAAGAGACTCAAACCTTGATGTTACTGATGCAAGTGGCTGCAATGTTAAAGGTAGTGAGTTTCTTGAGATGCTTATAATAACCCCTTCCTTAGAGATTTCTCTGTCTAGGGTTCTGTAAGTTTGAGACTCCGGAGAATTTTGACTGGGCTGGAGGAAAAAATGGGATGGACCTTTGCCGACCAAATATAGTGGACAGTTTGAGCATTTGCTCTTTCAAGTGTATGAACCAGCTCGCACTTGCAGCCAGGACAATATCAAAATTTAATGAAGACTTAATAAACTTTCAAACTGGAGAAGTGTTTACACTACTCAGAAAGAGATGCTCGAACTGCTATGTCTGCCTGGCTATGAAGGAGAGGTGGTACTGCCATTCACTTGGGAACTATCTTTAGTAATAAATTTGGATGAGATTCCATCTGGTTTTCTTATCTATTCTTTTTATATAGTGCAGTGTTGCAGGTGCAAGAGAATGTGTTTGAAGAAAAAAAATGCATATGAAACTACATTAGACGGGAGTTTGCCATTTCATTCTCTTGGCAGGATAGCAGCTGCAAAATGAGTTTTTGGGGCCGGGGGAAAGGGTTCATTTTGAGGACTGCAATTAATGAGCAGGAGTTTGCCAAAAAGAGATAGGATTATCGGTTAAGATTTTAAAATGTGTATTGCTCTATAATTAACGTACAGTGAAATGCATAGGTCTTAAATATACAGTTTGATCAGTTTTGAAAAATATGCACCCTACAGTGACACACATCCATATTAAGATATAGTCCATTTCCACACTCCAGAAAGTTCTTTCATGTCCCTTCCCAGTACATTATCAGCCCCTCTTTTCAGAGAAAACCCATAGTTCTGATTTTTATCATCATGGATTCATCATATCTGTTTTAAAAGTCACACAAATGGAATCATATAGTATGCATTATTTTGTCTGTCTTCTCTAGTAAGAATGATGGTTTTGAAATTCTTCCATATTTTGCATGTATTAGTATCTTTTTTTAATCACTGAGCGGTACACATTGTATGAAAATACCACAATTTATTTGTCTGTTCTATTGTTGCTTCCTTTTTTGTTATATTTGCTGCTTCTATTAACATTGTTGTGCAAGATTTTGAGGGACATATAGTTTAATTTCTCCTAGATAAACATCAAGGAATGCAATCCTGGGTCACGGGGGATGTGTATGTGTAATGCTATAAGAAACCGTCCTAGCAGTGTCCAAAATGGCTACGCCATTTTTCTCTACCACCATCGGTGCATGAGAATTCCAGGTGCTCCTCATTGTCAGCTTTTGACATGGTGTCATTTAATTGTAGCCCTTCTAAGGTTTGAAGCGGTGTCTTACCAGGGTTTTAATGTATATGTCCCTGATGAAATTGGCCATTCCTGTATCTTTCTTTGTGAAATATATGTTTAAATCTTTTGCTCTGTCTTACTGTAGAGTAGGATTTCTTTATATTCTAAATATAAGCCATTTGACACATTTGACGTTTTCCTTGTCTTTGGCTATCCCATTCATTTGTTTATCAATGTCCTGTGATAGATAAGTGGACATTTTTAATCTGATGGAGTTCATTTTTTTTTTTTTTCTGTTACATGCTTTTGGGTTTCCTTTCCCTGAGAAATCTTTGCTTGCCTTGAAGTCATGAAAATACTCTCTTATGTTTTCTTCTAGGAGCTTTGTAGTTTTAACTTTTAGGTTTAGGTCTGTCGTTTACTTTGAATTAATTATTGTCCGTGATGGAGGATAGGAGTAAAAGATTTTTTTCCATAGAGATATTGAGATATTTCAGAATGTTTTGTTGAAAAGACTATTATTGCAATAAGAATTACTTCAGTGCCTTTGTCAAACATCTATTGACCCTATAGATTTGAATTTATTTCTAGATTCTTTATTGTGTTTCATTGATTTTTTTTGTCTCTCCTTATGCAGAAGCCACAGTACCTTTTCTATTATTACTTTATAAAACAATCTTGAAAGCCTTTGTTCTTCTTTTAAAAATTGCTTTGGCTCTACTAGATGTATTTTTACATAAATTGTAGAAACAGCTTTTCAATTTCTTTTTTAAAAAGGCTTGTTGGATTTTGCTTGGCATGGAATTGAATCAATAGATCAATTTGGGAAGAAATGACATCTTGGAAGTATTGAGAATTTCAATTCATGAAGTAGGTACAGATCTTTATTTAGATATTTTAAAATTTCTCTTAGAGATTATATGTTGTTTTTCATGTAAATTTCTTGTACATCTATTGCTAAATTTATCTCTAAGTATTTTATGTCTATTGAGTATGGTTTTTAAATTGTATAATCTAATTTTTATAGCTATTATATAGAAATACAATTTATTTGTATTATTTAGAGTGTATATTGTGACATTGCTAAATTCATGTATTAGTCCAGGTAATATTCTTCTCTTTGTAATTTCCTTAGGATTTTCTTCATATACAAAAATAACTGGGAATTTCAGTACAAGGAGAGGAAACATTCTTGCCTTTCTTCTGATTAGCTGAAAATCTATCAATTGTCTAACTTGAAGTAACTCTGTTGGTTGTGAGTTCTGCAGAAGCCCATGACCAAATTTAGGAAGCTTCCTACTACTTCTATTTTGCTGAAAAGTGGTGGTGTTGAATTTTACCAAAGGTTTTTCTTCTGAGTCTACTGAGATAATCTTATAGTATTTCTGCTTCATTTTTTAATGTGGTGAATTGTGCACCAAAATGTTAAACCAGCCCCGTATTTGGGGGATAATCTCATTTATTTGAGATGTATTATTGTTTTCATATGTTGTTAAATTAAATATTATAGTACTTAGTACAAAATTTTATCATCGATGTTAATGAGGGATATTTATCTGTACTGTTCTTGTTTTTGTTGTTGTTGTTGTTGTTTTTTTGTTTGTTTGTTTGTTTTTTGTTTTTTTTTTTTACAGAGTCTTGCTCTGTCGCCCAGGCTGGAGTGCAGTGGTGCAATCCCGGCTCATTGCAACCTCTGCCTCCCAGGTTCAAGCGATTCTCCAGCCTCAGCCTCGCGAGTAGCTGGGCCTACAGGCGCTGCCACCACACCCAGTTAATTGTTTGTATTTTTAGTAGAGATGGGGTTTCACCATGTTAGCCAGGATGGTCTCGATCTCCTACCTCATGATCTGCCCACTTCAGTCTCCCAAAGTGCTAGGATTACAGGCGTGAGCCACCACGCCCGACCCAGTGTTCTTTTCTTGTACAGTCTAATTTTGGTATAAGGCTTTTGCTGGCTCTATAAAATGACATGGAAAATATTTTCTCCTCTTCTACTCTCTGAAAGAGTTTGTGAATAATTTGTATTACTTATTCTATAAATACACACGATAACTTATCAGTGAAGTCATCTGAGAGGGTTTTAATGGTGAGAAGGTTATACTGGTGAATTTAATTTCATTACTATATATGAAACTAATTATATTTTCTCTTTTTGTTGGATATGCTTGAATAATTGTGCATTTCTAATATATTTTAATCCAAATTGTCAAATTTCATCCAAATTGTCAAATTTCTTGGCATACTATCCCTGTATTAGCCTTTTAATGTCTGTAGAATCTGTAGTAATGTCTCCTATTTTATTTCTGGTGTTGAATATGTGTTTGTACTTTTCTTTGGTCAGTCTTGCTAGTTTTATTACTGTTTCAAAGAAATAATCTACTTTATTGATTACCTTTGATATCTTTATTATTTCCTTACTTCTATTAAATTTTTATTGAATTTGTCCTTCTTTTTAGGTTGAAAGATTAGATTTTTTTATTTTAAAATGTTTCCGTGTTTCTAATATAAGCAATTAAAGGTATAAAATTACTTCAAGTTCTACCTTATATGTATCTCATAAATTTGAAAATACTATGAATTTATTACTATTTCATTTAAAATATTTAAAAATTTACCTTGTACTTTTTAAAATTCATGGCATACTTGGAAGATTTTGTTTAACTTTCCAACACCGTAGTGTTTTAAAAAAACATATTTTGTATTTGTTAACTTCTATTTTAACTGTATTTAATTTCATCATAGAGAAAATACTATGTAATTTCAATGCATAACATTTATTGTGTCTTCTTTAATTTCTTAATAGATGGTCTGTCTTGGTGAATGTTCCAAGTGCACTTGAAAAAAGTATGTATGTTTTCTTGGATATATACAGCTCAATAGGTTAAATTGTTTGATAATATTCAGATATTCTTTTTTCCTTACAGTTGTTTTGTCTATTTGTTTTATTAACTATTGGAGCAAAAATAAAGTCTTCAGTTATGATTGTAAATTTGTCTGTTTCTTCTAGTAGTTTTGTTAAATTTGCCTAATGTATTTTGAATAACTGTTTATATGTTGACTCATTTAGGATTGTTATGCCTTCTTGATTAATTGATACTTTATTGGTATAAAATATCTCCCTTTATCTTTATGAATATTCTTTGTCTTAAAGTTTACTTTGCTTATAATACAGTTGTATTTTCTTTTCATGCATGTTGTTTACATGCCTTTTTACCTCCTTTTAGTTTTAACTTACCTACTTCTTTATATTTAAAGAGTATTTCTTGTAGACACACTTAGCATATTGCTTGTTTTTATATTTTTAGTGTAACATTAACAACATTTTATATTATTATTGGCATTGCTTGGTCTTATATTTTTAGTGTAATATTAACAACATTTTATATTATTATTGGCATGGTTGGCTTTAAATCTACCATTATATTTATTTTCTATTCGCTTATTGCTCCTTTTTTCCATTTTTGGATTGAGAATTTCTAGCATTTTATTTTTCCCCTCTATTTGTTTTTGTCTAAATCTCTTTGTTAGTTTCAGTAGCTTCATGTGCTTTCTGTAATCACCATCTCATTCTTTCTATTATGATCGTCATACATTTTACTTTCACATATGTTAAAATGCCACCATGTAATGTTATTTTCTTTCTTCTAATATTCAAATGTAGTTTAAGGAATTAAGAAATGAAGAAAAAGTATTTCATATTTAATCCATATATTTGCCATTTCTAGGTCTTTTATTCCTTCATGTAGACTTATTCCTTCACGTTGCAATCTTCTATCAGTTCCTTTCAGCCTGAAGAAGTATCTTAAACATTTCTGTGTAACAGATCAACTTGTGATTATTCTGTTACTTTTGTTCATCTAAAAATTCTTTATTTTTCTTTCCATTTTGAGGGGAATTTCTTTCCATTTTCACTGGATGTATGCTTCTAGGTTGACAGGATTTTCTTTCAGCATTTTAAAGGTGTTATTCCATTGTCTCTGGCTTACAATATCTCTGAAGAGAGATAAGTTATTATGCTTATCTTTATTTTTCTATAAGTAAGAGTCTTTTTCCCCTCTGTGTCTCAGCCCATTTTGTGTTGCTGTAAAGGAATACCTGATGCTGGGTAATTTATTAAAAAAAAAAGAGGTTTATTTGGCTCATGCTTCTGGTGGCTGGAAAGTTCAAGATTGGGCATCTGTATCTGATGAGGGCCTCAGGCTGCTTCCATTTCTGGCAGAAGGCAGAGGGGAGCCAAGATCATGTGGGAAGAGGGGAAGCAAGGGATAGGGGAGGTGCTGGGCTCTTTTTAACAACCAGTTCTTTAAGGAGCTATTAGAGGTAGAATTCTCTCACCTTGAGACAGGGCACTAATCAATTCATGAGGAATTTGCTCCCATGACCCAAACACTTCCCATTAGCCCCACCTCCAATGCTGTGAATTAAATGTCAACATGAGGTTTGGAGGAAACAGGCAACCAAACCATAGCACTCTGGTTTGTTTAATGTTTTTCCTCTTTATCATGAATTTTCAGCAGTTAGAATATGATGTTCCTTGGTGTGATTTACTTTGATTTTATCCTCCTGGAGGATCATTAAGCTCTTGGATCTGAAGTTTTATATTTTTTGACTTAATTTGAGATATTTTCAGTCATTATTTCCTCAAAGACTTTTATCTGTACACTATTTTCCTCATCTTCTTTTGGGATTTATGTTTCACATATTTTAGAATACTTGATATTGAGTTCCAAGTTACAGAAGCTCTTTTCATTTCTTATGACAACATGCCCTATACCCAATGTAATTACTGTAGAAAATTCAATGTTTGCATAGTACATAATAGTATGAATGTGTAATAATTTACTTATTATAATAAGAAGCTTCTGACATAGATCCCCCAAATCTCACCTCCTGGTATTCCCACTCGTATGGAATCCCTTTCTCTTGAGTGTGGGCTGGACCTAGCAACTTGCTTTTAATGAGTAGAACACAGAAAAATGGATGGGAAAGCACTTCTACGATTAGATTATGAAACACTGGTAGCAGTCTCTTGCACTCTCTTGTCTTGCTCATTATGATGATGTAAGCTGCAATATGGAGAGGCCCACATAGCAATAAATGTTTTAAGAGCAAAGACTCTTAAAACAGCCAGAGAGGAACTGAGACCCTTGGAACTGAATCCTACCAACAACTATATAAATGAGCTTCTTTTTGGACGTAGATTTTTCTTCAGTTGAACCTTCAGAGGAAACCCCAGCCTCAGCTACCACCTGAGAGCAGTCTTGTGAGAGACCCCCATTTAGAGGTCCCAGACGAGCAACACCCAGATATGACACACATGGTGATATAATAAATACTGTTTTAGTGAGTCATTACACTTTGGAATACTTTGTTACACAGCAATAGTTAACAAATACATTTTTTTCTATCTTCTATTTTTGGACATGCCTCCTTCCTCTTATTTGCTGTTATAAGTATTATTGCATTAAATAGCCTGCAGAACATAACTTATCTTCAGAAACTTATTTACATAAGTGGCATTGGTAAGTCAAAAAGTAGGAGCAGGCCTCAGCTTGGTAGTGCATATAATAAAAGTTTGGAATAATACAAAGAAGATTAGCACGGCCTCTACGCAAAGATAATATGCAAATTCATGAAGTGCTTCATGTTTTTTTACAACGGCTTAAAATCCATTCAATGGATGAAGGATAGTGTTTTCACCAAGTGGTGTTCTGTGTCTTGACTGTGGTGGTAAATATTAATACATGAACCTACACATGGGATTAAGTTGTACAGAACTACACACACACACACACACACACACACACACACACACACACCAATGAGCATAAGTAAAACTGGAGACATCTGACTGAGGGTGCTGAGATGTATCATTGTCAGTATCAGGTTGTGAAATTATACTGTAGTTTTTAAGATGCTATCATTGGGGGAGACTAGGAAAAGAGTCCATATGATCTATGATCATTCTGTATTATTCCTTCCAACTAAATGTGAATCTATAATCATCTCAATAAACATTGCAATTTTTGAATGAGATGAGCATTTTTATTATGTATGTATGTATGTATGTATGTATGTATTTATTTATTTATTTTTCTTGATGATAGAGATGGGGGAATCTTACTGTGTTTCCCAGGCTGGTCTCGAACTCCTGGGCTCAAGTGATCTTCCTGCCTCAGCCTCCCAAAGTGCTGCGATTACTGGCATTCGTCGCCACCCCCAGCCAAGATCAACATTTTTATAATTTCAAAATACGTTAACACATTTCACTCCAAGAAGAGCACAATTTATAATTCTACTCACCATATGAATGAGTTAGTTAATGAGCATGCTCACTAGTGTGGTTTTATTAATTTTTGCCCCGTTACAGTATGGTAGGAAATTCTGTGAAACCAACAATAAGGAAGATGAAATGAGGTTTTTAATTATTATTTTTAAGAAGGTATTTCTCTATTGCCCAGGCTTGGAATATAGTGGCTTGTTCATAGCTGACTGTAACCGTGAACTCCTGGACTGAAGCTATCCTCCTGTCTCAGCCTCCCAAGTAGCTAGGACTCAGGCATGCTCTACTACACCTGGCTAATTTGTTAATTCTTTGTCAGGGTGGGGTCCCACTATGTAGCTCAGGCTGGTCTCGAACTCCTAGGCTTAATTGATCTTCCCATCTTGGCCTCTCAAAGAACTGGGATTATATGCGTGAGCCACTGTGCCCTGCCAATTGTTTTATACTGATAAAATATTTACTTAACCAAGAATATATAAGAATCACATAGTTCTTATATAATTAATGAATTATTAATTCCTTTTGCAATGTGGCACAAAAATATATCAAGTAAAACTACATGACAGGCCGGGCACGGTAGCTCAAGCCTGTAATCCTAGCACTTTGGGAAGACAAGGTGAGTGGATCACCTGAGATCAGGAGTTCAAGACCAGCCTGACAAACATGGCGATACTCTGTCACTACTAAAAATACAAAAAAATTGGCCTGGCATGGTGGTGGGCACCTGTAATCCCAGCTACTCAGGAGGTTGAGGCAGGAGAATCACTTGAACCCAGGAGGCCGAGGTTGCAGTGAGCCAAGATCACGGCACTGTACTCCAGCCTGGGTGACAGGCTCCATCTCAAAAAACGATAACAACAACAAACAAAAACTACGTGACAATAATGTGACATTCTCCTCTCAGAATGTAACAGATCAGGCAGATAATAAACATAGAGAAAATTAAAAAACGTTGCAGAAAAGGTTGATTCTTTATCTAAATCTAAATCTACATATATCTGCATCTATATAGTTACATCAAACAACAAAACTAAACAGTCTTCAAATATCCATGGGATAATGAGAATTCCACACCCAGACACCCACGCACATGGCTTTAAAAATCCCAAAGAATAGGACTAATTTCAATTCCATGACCCCAATATAGTAGAAGTAGAAAAAAAGGAAAATCTTAGGCAGAAAATTTAACCCAAATGCAATTTAAAGATACATTCTAAATACTTGCGAATTAATGAGGGAAACAAAAGTGAACTTCTTCCTCATTTTTAAACACTAAACACTGAAGATAAATGATGGAAACATTCCATGGAAGAGGCTAGAAAATGAATAAGACATTTAAAAAAAAAAAAAATCCGGTGGTGGATTGCAAAACTAGAGGCAAATTATCCCTCCTGCCGGTGTCTAAGCTCTCCAGGCTCTTAGCATCATCAGGCTCCCACACCGACTCTGAGCTTGGCCTTGGGACCTGCTTCAGCCAATGGGGCAGTTGAAAACATACCACAGGCAGACTTGAAAAGCATGTGCACCTTCTATTTCACTCTGTTATTGTGATCACCACGTGGAGAAGCCAGGGTTAGGCTGTTGCTTGGTGAGAGGTATGTGGCCCCATCACCCTTGTCACCCTGGCCAATGGCCTGCCAGCTCCCTGTTGTATGACTGAGGGCATCTGAGTTCTTCCAGCCACCAGCCCACTCACCGGCTGATCCTGGATGCCTGAGTGAGCCTCGCAATGATTAGCTGAGGCTGCCTGAACCACTCAGCCCACCCACAGAGTCGTGAGCTAACTAAATAGTGGCTGTTTTTAAGCTGCTGAGTTTTGGGGGTGGTTTGTTACACAGCAAAAGCTGTGGCATGAAAACATAAGGTTAAGACGAAGAGGCAGTTGTTGCACAAAGTTACAAGTTGTGTCACTGCTCTCCCATCATCTGTGCTAATGAAATAAAGTAAGTGCTAGGCAAGCGATCTATAATGGTGTGGCTGAAGCCGCAGAATTCTAAGAAGGTGTACAGAACTTGGCTGAGAGCAGAGAACGTCCCCCAAGCCTGGGCTCTGTGCAAGCATTTCCCCTTCCCTCTGCGCCTAGGCATAGAATTCACCCTGGTGACACGGGTCTGTTTCACACCAGGTCATGAGCCACTTTGCCTGAAACCGGGAGAATCAATAAGGCAATCCTCATAAGCCTCATGGCCCTCACTCATGGGTCAGGGCTGTGGGTTCTCAGTGCAGTGAGTTCTATAGCTAAGTGGACACAGGTCAGACAATGAAATCAGCCTTTGCAATGAGAAGCTGGGCTGAACCACAAGTCAGTCAGCGCAGACTGCAGGGCCAGGCAGCACACACAGCGTAGGTCCTCTGCACATGTTTGAATGAAGGTGTACGCATTGTTAACATAACATGCACATAGGTGTGGGGACACTCATGTGTCTGGGATTATCTGGTGAGTGATTCTTCAGGTCTCCCTGGGCAGAGGAACCTGGAATCCTTAGCAGACGGGGTTGCCCAGCCGGCTGGCTTAGTCTCAAGCCATCTGAACGGAAGTCAAAGATTTCTGCAGGGACCTGTTGTTCCACAGGTGTTCCTGCAGCATCGTAAACAAGATGGAAGGGACAAGCCACATCTGTCTGTTTGCAATAAAAGCAAACCCTTAAGAACAGACAAGATGGCACAGAGGCACCACATCTGTTGCAAGGGGACCAGCGGCCGCTGGCAGTTTTTATTTGGCTTTGTTTGTGCAGCTGGGAGGCGGGCCTGGTGGGAGATGGCAGGATTTGTCTTCTGAGTCCCAGAAGCACAGGAGCAATTAGAATCCTGTCTGGCCCTGCAGGGTCAGAAGCTACACCATTCCTTTCCAAGGGGGCTGGTGACCTCTCTCTGGCCTGCAGTGATCACTCAGCCCACATGCACAGTCCCCAGAGCACCCCCGCCCATGCCTTCACATCTTGGGCTTAAGAAACTGGGAAAGACCACGAGAATCCAAAGAGAGGGTGGTACAGGCAACATTCAACAGCCAAAAATTCTTGTCGCCAAAAATGCCCATTTAGATCCAATTTAGAATTTAAAACTAAATGTCTTTTTTTTTTTTTTTTTTTTAAATAGGGTCTTTCTCTGTTGTGGTCTGGACTGCAGTGCAATGGCATGATCACGGCTCACTGCAGCCTTGACTTCCCGGGCTCCTGTTATCCTCCTGCCTCAGCCTCTTGAGAAGCTAGGACCACCATGCTCAGCTAATTTTTAAAATGTTTGTGGAGACAGGGTCTCACCATGTTGCCCAGACAGGTCTTGAATTCCTGGCCTCAAGAGATCCTCCCACCTCAGCCACCCAACATGTTGGAATTACAGGCGTAAGCCACTGCATCCAGCTTTGTTCTTGATTTTATGATTGGGAAGTTCTGGATACATTCACTGAAGCTGTAGTTTTCTCCATTTTCCAGGGCCCTGGCTTTGTGCTGCTCTCTGCCTGCTGGATCTCCCACCCCTGCATGGCCCAGTGGTTTGTAAATGGCAAGCTCCAAGGGGCCATGACGCCATGTGGCTCATTTTTGTATCCCCAGCTCCAGAAAAGGCCTGGCACACTCGAGTCCCCAAGTCATTCACTCATAGTAACTCAGTGGTCAGTAAGGCCTCTTCTAGGTGATTTCTAGAGATTCCTCCAGGTGGTCAGTCTATTCTGCAAGGTCTTTGGATTCCTCTGAAATCTGCAATGGTGAATCTCTGCGTCATGGGAATCTGGGGGAGTCCCACAGGGTGATTGACACAGTCAGTCTTGGCCACTTTTTAGGTTTTTGATTCTTACTGATGTGGAGTTCCAAGGCTTCAAAGTCAGGATGAGGCCGGGCATGGCAGCTCACCCTTGTAATTCCAGCACTTTGGGAGGCTGAGGCGGGAGGATTGCTTCAGCCTAGAGGTTTGAGTCTAGCCTAGGCAACACAGTGAGACCCCATCTATACATACACTCACACACAATAGCCAGGCATGATGGTGTCTGCCTGTAGTCCCAGCACTTTGGGAGGCCGAGGCGAGAGAATTGCTTGAGCCCAGAAGTTTGAGACCAGCCGGGGCAGCATAGTGAGACCCTGTCTCTACAAAAGATAAAATGAAATAAATCAGCCAGGAGTGATTGCACATGCCTGTAGTCCCAGCTACTCTGGAGGCTGATGGAGGAGGATGGCTTGAGCCCAGGAGTTGAAGGCTGCAGTGAGCTATGATCACTCCAGCCTGGGTGACAGAGTGAGACCCTGTCTCAAGCGAAAAAAGAAAAAAAAAAAGTCAGGATGGGCAATAGTAAGAATGAATAAATAAACAGGTAACTTAGAGTGTTGCTGGATGAGTTGGGAGCCTGCTGCTGTCATCCCACACACGCTGCCCTCCCTGGTCCCAGGAACAGGGCATCTTCCCTGTGCATACCTTGGTCCTTCTCCTTCCAGGCTTCGGTGTCCAGCTTGAAATATGGTTGCTTCTCATGGCTTCTCTTCCACCTTCCAACCAATCGAACGGCTTTGGGGACCTCATATATTTCCCATTCACCTGGCCAGCTTCCCTCTGTCCCTTAAACCTTCACAGGTGTCTACGTTTAGTCTGGCATAGACAGCAAGGCCACTGGCACACAAAGCTTCAGGGATGCTTGTCCCGAACCAGTGCTCATAGATGCTGACATTGTCACAGCGGTCCCTGTTGACACGTCTGCTTGTAGGAAGAGGAAAGACAGCACCACCACCCAGCTTATGTTGAATTTATTTTTGTTCTACGAGCCTGCAGAAGTCGCGACCCGTGATGCCTATCTAAAAATCCAACCATATCAAAAGAAAGCCGCCGCTCTATAAACGAGATTAGCTATCTCCCAATTTCGGTGTATAAATTGGCTCTCAATTTAAACTTCCTCCCCTGCAGTACTCCTTCATTACAAACCATCATTGCATCAGGAGAACATTGGAAAAAAGAAAAGCAACACAACAAAATACTTAATTTCATTAATCTGTTTAGCAATACCAATATAATGAGGCATTGTATTGATTTTCTTACTCAGGATTTAAAATCTAGACTTCTTTTCACAGAATTAAATGCTTCAAACTGATATTCCACCTCTTTACAGTTGCATCTTTAATTTAGTTGTTATAATTAGGCATTAACGGGTGTCAGTAGGATAGCCAGTTAGAGACCATTCTGTTCTGCTTGTCTTGATTATCACAGTTTAGATGTAAAGTAAATTAGAATGAAAGACTATACAGTCCAATTACAGATAAAAGCAGCAAACTGCACTGTTGTAATTAGATGCCAGGACTATTTTTCTTAGATTTTGTATCTCTGAGGGCCTTTCTTAGAGCTACTTAGCTGAAGCTACCGCTAAAGGATTTCAGAGTGGGTCTGAGTCTTTGAGGCCATCTTGTCTCTTCCAAAACTTGAACTTCTGACTGGGCTTTCCTCCCGGGAGCCTCTTTTCTTTACCCAGAGCCCCTGAGGACTGTTTTTTCCCTTGGTGCCAGGGTCTTCAGGCATCCCTGCCTTTCAGTGCCTGGACAACTCAGGTAGACTGGGGTGTAAGGGTTAGTTTCTTCATGCGTCCATCTGGCTACCCCACCCCTCTTCCTCTGACCTCTTCACCACCTCCTTTTCTTCCCCTCCTCCTCTTCCCCATTCATGTCTAAACTTGAATATTGCCCTGACTTTTTGGCTCAGAATGGTGGTCCAAACCATGCTTTCAACCCCGGCGGCAGAATTTACTAAAGGTGAGGATATGCTAAGGGTGCCTTCTTGTAGGCACTGTTTATCTTTGAGCAGAGAGGGGAACAGCCAGCTGTGGGGGCTGAAGAATGACTTAGAGGTAATGGACCCATCCATTCGTTGAATAAGCATTTATAATCAGTGTTATAACAAGCATGCATTGACTGTGCAGTCTGTCAGGTGTGTGTCTGTCCCACAGTCACCAGGTCCTGAGTCCCCCACCCCTAGCAGGTATGTGTCCCTGGACTCTTATCCATCGTCATGCCTTATACAGTGGCAGAAGCACTTGTGAGCATGAAGTCTCTGTGTTCTGTGAGGGGCAGAGCAGGGACACCCAGTCCATACGGGAGGCAAGAAATCCCCCTGTCATTCACAACACCGAGCTGTGACACCTGAGGCGTTTTGAAGATCTAGAGGCAATTATTTAGATGGGTAGATAAATAGCAGGAAAAAAGTTCCAGGAGGAATATCCTGTTTAACTCAAAGGCACTGAGGTAGTCTCAGGTAGTGAGAGCGTGGTGGGAAATAAACCTACAAGGAGTAGAAGTGTGGCCAGATGTGGTGGCTCATGCCTGTGATCCCAGCACTTTGGGAGGCCGAGGCAGGAGGATCATGAGGTCAGGAGTTTAAGACCAGCTTGGCCAACATGGTGAAACTCCGTCTCTGCTAAAAATGCAAAAATTAGATGAGCATGGTGGCTCATGCCTATAATCCCAGCTGCTCAGGAGGCTGGGGCAGGAGAATCACTTGAATCCGGGAGGCAGAGGTTGCAGTGACCTGAGATCATGCCTCTGCACTCCAGCTTGGGTGATAGAGCAAGACTCTGTCTGGAGAGAAAAAAAAAAAAAAATTAGAAGGGCCCAGGCCATGAAGGATCTTGTGAGCTAAGCTGAAGGAGATGACTCATGACTCAGTTAGGACCCTAGTCATGGGAAATGTCTGCAGGGTCCTCCCTGCACTGAAGTAAATGCCTGGGTCCTCAGTCCTATTGAAATCCTGGTGCAGACTGGCACCTGGGCATCAAATCAAAACCAAAACTAAAGAGGAAACCTTATTCCTTGCAAATGTTTTATGAGAGAGCCACTGTTGATTTAAGAAGATTCCTTTTATTTCCATGATGAATTAATTTCCCAGAGATCATTTAAGGTGTATTCCAAGCATATATTTTCTTTTGCGACCAAACGGATCCGACCTCTTACTAATTTTGTCTACAATTAGTTTGGTGTAATTACCATCACTTACGATTCAGTCTGCTTTCACTAAAAAAAATTATTGTTCACAGGGTCATAAAACTCTTTAAAAATTGCTTAATGAAAAATGGAGCCTTGGGAACGTCGCATAAGATAAGCCCAGCCATTAAATCCTGGACTTACTGTGTGCAGGAGGTGGTGGTTAGTGCTAGAGCTTCCTCAGCAGTGGAGTGGCAGCGTGTGGGAGAGAAGGCCTCCTTTACCGGTGTCCCCTTGTGTCGCTGGGTGCGTGCAGCCTAGCAGGGTCTGCAATACCAACTCAAACACAAAATGCCTAATATGCCCTGTGTTCATCTCCTGCTTTTCTCCTGATGAGTCAGAATGGACAGATCCAGCCAGAATAAAGAAAGAATGGGAACGCAGCATTGTAGACCCATCACTAGCCTCAAAGTCAATTTCATCATTCACAGGTAGATGCTGGCTGAGCTAAGCCCACTCTTGTGCAACCTCTACATTTGAGAGGCTCACAGCCTGGGGAGGCACTGGACAGCCACGCTCCCCATCCTGCCCTCATTTCTCCACAGCAAGCCTCCTCCTATCAGCCAGCCCTGATTATGAAGAGTGACAATCCATTCTTAGTTATCCCAAGTGGACTAGTACCTCCTCATCCCCTCATTGCTGGACTGGAGAAGTGCAAAACCAATGATCTTGAATTTTCTCCAACAACACATGTCTTTGAAATATGATGAGTGCACCGAACAACTTTGTTCTTTTGTTCTTGGTGTAGACACACAGGTTCTGATGTTCTGGCATGTATGAATCAGGGTTCTCTGGAGAAACAGAACTGATAGAATATAGAGATAGAGGCATACATGCATATGGAAATAGATATAGCTAGCCAGATAAATGAGAGGGGATCTACTATGGGATTTGGCTCACACTATTAAGGTGGCTGAGAAGTTCCACAGTATGCTGTCTGCAAGCTGGAGAACCAGGGCAGCCACTGGTGCAGCTCAGTCCCAGGCCCATGGCCTGAAAACCTTTAAACAGCAGGTAGGGGAAGTGGTAAAAGTCTCAAAGTTCAGAGGCTGGAAAATGTGGACTTTTGGTGTCCAAGGTCGGAAGATGGATGTCCCAGACACAGAAGAGACAGATAGTAAACTGACCTTGCCTCTGCCTTTTTGTTCTATCTGGGCCCTCATCCAATGGGAGGGTGTCTGCCTTAATTGGGAGAGGGCAGATCTTCCTTACTCAGTTCTCTGACTCACACGTCTAACTCTTCTAGATGCAACTTCACACACATCCCCCAAATAATGCTTTATCATACCAGCTATCCCGGTATCCCCCAACCATCAAGCTGACACCTAAAATTAGCCATGACATGGTGTGAACAGACATGTCCCTCATGTTCTGGGTGTGCACACACACGTTCTCAGGTTCTGGGTTTGCACACACATGTTCTCATATTCTGAGTATATATACACATATTCCCATGTTCTGAGTGTATACACACATACCCTCATATGCTGGGTGTACACACACATGTCCTCATGTTCTGGGTGTGTATACACACATTCCCATGTTCTGGGTGTGCACACACATGTCCTCACATTCTGGGTGTACACACACAGGTCTTCATGTTCTGGGTGTGTTTACAAACGTTCCCATGCACACACATGTCCTCATGTTCTGGGTGTGTATACACACATTCCCATGTTCTGGGTGTGCACACACATACCCTCACATTCTGGGTGTACACACACAGGTCTTCATGTTCTGGGTGTGTTTACAAACGTTCCCATGTTCTGGGTGTGCACACAAGCTCTCATGTTCTGGGTGTGTATATACACATTCTTATGTTCTGTATATGTGCACACATGTCCTCATGTGCTGAGCGTGTATATACAAGTTTCCATGTTCTGGGTGTGCACACACACCCCCCCCATGCTCTGGGTGTGTGTGTGTCTGAGCTGGTACCACTTCACAGTATTGCTTCAAATTGGTAGAGTGAAGAAGACGTGCAAGAAGAAGGAAGATTCTAGAATCAGGGCTGCTTGGATAATCACTGCAAGGTGTTCAGCTCTGGGTGTCTGATCGTGTGGCTGACAGGGCCCCACCGCCCCCTGAGACAGACCCTGCAGCTCTGGCCCCCAGTCACAAGCACTCCCAAGCCCAATGAGTCACCTGACTTTGCTTCTTCAGTTTAGAGCACAGTTGCTAAGTAAAAGGTAGCAAGACATGGACAGTGACATTCCGGATGAGCTCCTGTGTCCAAGAAGGCAAGCTGGGCAGGATTTGGATCCTGGGGTTGGGGGAACCATCTGTCACCAGCGCACCATCACTTACTCCCAGCCAGCACTGTTGTTACCCGGAAGGAGATGAAAGCTGTGTGAGATATGGTCCTTGTTTCAAGAACTCTACAGCTTCGTGAGGAGGATAAAACAAGCCATCAAAACAGCACAGGAAGGCCGAGACGGGCGGATCACGAGGTCAGGAGATCGAGACCATCCCAACATGGGCTAACATGGTGAAATCCCGTCTCCACTAAAAAATACAAAAAACTAGCCGGGCGAGGTGGCAGGCGCCTGTAGTCCCAGCTACTCGGGAGGCTGAGGCAGGAGAATGGCGTGAACCTGGGAGGCGGAGCTTGCAGTGAGCTGAGATCCGGCCACTGCACTCCAGCCTGGGCGACAGAGTGAGACTCCGTCTCAAAACAAACAAACAAACAAACAAACAAACAAAAAAAAACAAAACAGCACAGGAGCAAAGGAAAAGGGTGTGGAGTTGGCCAAATGGTGCCCAGAGGGTTGGCTGTGGGCCTGAGTTGTGTTTTGTCTGTGTCTATCATGTTTTTAATGTTTACACATTGAAATCAGGATGCACGGTTCTCTTGAAATGGGGAGATGTGGCCACTGCAGCCACAGCTCAGCGCTTGGGTCTGCCATGACCCTTCACTCTGTGTGTAGCTTCACACCTCATTCCCCTTGGCTGTCGGGGCCTCATTTGCACCAGTGACCCCTTGGGCAAGCAACCTAGCCTCTCTCTGTCCCACGTTCCTCATCTGAAGATAAGAGTGACGGTGTCACTGCCTCATGCTGTGAGTATGGTCATTAAATGGGAAAAATGCCTGTAAGGGGCTTAGCATGTTGTTCAGTATAGAGAAGGCACTCATGAAGTGCTGGCCATTGTCATCTTTGTGATCACATTTAATGATATAATTTTTATAATGTACTTTTGATAATATGTAATAATAATCAGTAGTCATTCATTATTCCTGGTGAACCAACGCAGAAACTTTCTTGCAACTCAACCCTGAGGTTAAACTGCGAGGTCCGACTTGCATTTCACATCCTGCCAGCCAAATGACATGCAATCGTTTGTGAGGCTGAACATTTTCTTTTTATAAACCTGTGATCCACAGCTTTGTTGTCTCCTGCAGCACCGTTTAAGGGATGGTTGGTTATATTTGCTAACCAACCAAATAGAACCAACCAAAGTCTGCCGAACTTAGATCAAGAATTTTTCAAAATGATAGTCAGCTCCAAAACTCTGGAGCAAAATAGCATCTTATTCAATATGGAATTCACAAGTGCAATGTACAAGGACGATATACTAGTCCTTATTGATGGTGAATTCATCTCTCCCACTCAGGATTCCTGGAGACCGCACATCCCTGGCACTTGAGTGTTGTGAATTCGGATCATGATAAATACAAGTCTTTTGTGTATGTAACTTAAATCTGGGTGTTTTCTCCAAAGGTAGGGTAGCTTCTTCCAAGTCATCTTTATGAAAAAAACAGTTCTTTAGATTATAGTGTTTGCTTGCCTTAGGGGAACAATGTCTTTTGATAAGTAGAATTTATTTACAGAAATTAGTGCCAAGATTTTGTTAAACTGTGCTCAATATTCTGTTTCAATCCTTGCGTGAAATGTTGGTATATGTTTTGTGAAATGGACATGTATGAATCAAAGGATGCAATAAATTGCATTAGTGATTCAACACTGATTAACAAGCAGGCTTTATGGGGATTTTAAAGTATTATATCCCTTACCTTTGTTCAGTAACAAAATAAAGTGACCTTGGCAGTATTCTGTGTGTTTGAGGAAGGCTGGAAAGAGATACCTGAGTCCTAGGTTCACCTTCACTCCTGAAATTCCTGCTTCATCCACTGGGACACAAGTGGAAACAAAGGAGTCTTTGGTTATGCAAATCTGGGTGTTGATGTGCCCAGTGCTTTTTCAACTTGTCCCTGGATGGAAAGCATTTACTGATCATCTACTATATGCCCAGGACTGTCCCCAGTACAGAGGATGCAGAAGTGAAAAGAGAGCCCTAGGCCTGGCGCAGTGGCTCACGCCTGTAATCCCAGCATTTTGGGAGGCCGAGGCGGGCGGATCACCTGAGGTCAGGAGTTCGAGACCAGCCTGGCCAACATGGTCTCTACTAAAAGTATAAAAATTAGCAGGGCATGGTGGCAGGTGCCTGTAATCTCAGCTACTCAGGCGGCTGAAGCAGGAGAATCACTTGAACCTGGGAGGCGGAGATTGCAGTCAGCTATCATGCCACTGCATTGCAGCCTGGACGACAGAGGGAGGCTCTGTCAAAACAAAAACAAAAACAAAAACAGAGAGCCCTAGCATCTTCCAAATATTCCTTGACTACCTACCAAGTACCCAGGGCTGTTGTGCTGGGAACACAGTGGTGATGAAGGGGCAGATAAAATTTTTTTCCCTCACGTACTCATTCTCAGGTGAAGAGATAGTCAATAAAAACATAGCTAATGCCAGTCAGAGATGACAGAACCATGACAGAAAGGAAGACAGGTGAGGGCACAGGAGCCATGGGGGACATGGCAGGTGATGACAGTTGGCCTCTCTGAGAAGCCTCCAGGCAGAGATGGGAGCAGATGAGGATAACGACGAGACGGTCAGGTCACACCGGGCTCCTTGGGGCCACACGGAGCTCAGATTTTATATCGAATGTGATGGGAAGCCCTTTGAGAAGGGCAGTAACGTGATCTTTAGTTCTTTGCCAGATTTTAAGTCAAACAGGCTTGGAAACTAGAGCATACTTTGGGGACCTCTTCTGCAAATGGGGTACAGGCAGGCAACTAGAGTCAGTGATGACAATTTAGAGAGAGGGAGGGACTGCGGTAAACCCAAGCACAGGCCAGGGCTTCTCGTGAGGAAGACGGATTCTTTCTTCAATCACACTGGAGAAGAGGCCCAGAGAATGTGAGTACTGGCACACAAGTGACCCCAAATGAATCCTTGATCAGGCAATTATGAGCATTTACACACCAAATATTTTCATTGTATATATGTAAAGCATAAAACATGATGTTCTGATAGACCGCGTGAAATGATTAATCCCACCAAGCAAATTAACATATCCGTGTCTCCTCTCCTAGTTCCCTTTGTGTGTGTGTGGGCGTGTAGTGAGAGCACCTGAAATCTCTCTTAGCAAATTTCCAGCAAACAATACGCTATTAGTATCTGTAGTCTCCCTGCTGTACATTACATTTCTGGACTTACACCTCCTACATTGCTGCAACTTTGTACGCTAAGACCAACGTTCTCCCAGCTCCCGGCCCCTGGTAACCAGCATACCACTCTCTGCCTCTGTGATTTGACCTTTTTAGGCTCCTTGTGTAAGTGACATCACATCGTGCTTTCTTTTTTTTTTTTTTTGAAATGGAGTCTCACTCTGTCACCCAGGCTGGAGTGCAGTAGTGCAATCTTGGCTCACTGTAGCCTCTGTCTCCTGGCTTCAAGCAATTCTCTTGCCTCAGCCTTCTGAGTGGCTGGGATTACAGTTTCCTGCCACCAGGTCTGACTAATTTTTGTATTTTTTGTAGAGATGGGGTTTCACCATGTTGGCCAGGCTGGTCTTGAACTCCTGGCCTCAAGTCGCCTCGGCCTCCCAAAGTGCTGGGATTACAGGCATGAGCCACCGCTCCCAGCCAGTGCTTTCTTTCTACATCTGGCTTATTTCACTTAACATAACGTTCATCTGTGTTGTTGCAAATGGCAAGGCTGAGGGTCGGGCTTCTGAGTAACTTGCAGTGTCCCGTATTGTTTCAGCTTGGCCCCTGGACAGCTAACTCCCAAAGCAGTACTTGATTTCTGTTCAAAATAAGAAACTGCCCTGCCCTTATTTCTGGTTCTGCTAAGCCCACAGGGTCCCCAAGACATCTGAACTTTCTGGGAAGCCTTTGTGGTCTTCCTTTTTTTTTGGTTTCAGGGCAGAGAACACATGCCTATGTCCAGCTATGGGCGTCTGTGTGTGAAAACCTGTGTGTTTTGACAGTATCCCATATGGAACCGGGCATCAGGGAGAGATGTGACTGTAGGTGAGGAACATGTCCTCTTGCTGACTTCCCTCCCTTGAGATCCCTTCCAGCCTTTCCTTGACCTAGTGAGCCAGGATGGCCCGGAGCAGACGCAGGGACAGAAGTGTCTTGGAAAGACATGGGGTGCTTCTGGGAGCTGCTGTGTTGCTCCCTCCAACCCTGGGGGTTCATGCCCTTGGCCCTACCCTGGGTGTCCTCATCAGGAAGGCTGGGCCATGACTCAGTTCCAAAAGCATCCGCATACTAGTGATTTCCCTGTTCCTTGGTCATTAGCAAAGTGCAAACCACGGCGGGGATGCTGACTGGAGGCCTCCAAGCACCCCGAGTCCATGTTATTAAGGCAAACTTAAGAGTAGTAAATAAAAGGAACAAACAAAATAAAAACACAGAATGAAAAAATAATTAAAACAATAACTATTCCATTCATTCTGAGCACATCATCTCAGATTGCATTAGAAAAAACTACAATAAAAACATGCTTTTAATCTGATAGTAAAAAAGCCCAATAAAATAAAAATGAGCTCCATTAATGAAAATAATGGCTCTCACCCCAGCCAGTTAAAATGCTGAGCTTATGTGTTTTGGGGTTTGGGGGAGATGAGGACTGTTTTTTTTCCCCCACAGCTAGTGATAGATTTGCTTTTGTTACATACTCGAGATGGTCCTAGCTAATTAGTGTTGCTCAATATGGAATCTTACCTTTTGTATGAAACCCAAAGAAATTGCAGAGGAAGACAACCAATTCCTTGAGAAATGGGCAAAAGGAAAATTGTGCTCTGTTTAAGATTTGGATTTTAGAAAGGAGCTCAAATATGTGGCTGTGTGTTTGTGTGTGTGTGTGTGTGTGTGTGTCTTTCCCTTTCTCTCTCTCTCTTTTAACCTCCATCTCTCTCCCTCCTCCTCATTACTTCAATTTGCTTCTGCCCCTTTTAAGAAATGACTTTAATTTTCTTGCAGATGACAGGTAAGCCCCACCTCAGACTCCTTTTGGAGGAAATGGAGGTATAAATAGATAAGTCCACAATAATAGGCGACCTCAAGCAAGACCCTTTCCTTCTATTTGTGCTAGAAAAATTGTGCAGCAGGGTTCAGGACTTCCTCCCCCATTGCACATCTGCCGTCTTGAATGCTTCCTCACTATGGCCTTTTCCTGGAGTTCTTTTCTCTGTTTCCTCCTAGTATGTGTTACCAACTGCAGTTTGTAATTACTTGCATGTTAACTTGCTTAATTCCAAATCCTTTGAGCGTCACTGCAATGGGAGAAATCCCATCAACCACAATCCATGTTGTAACCTCTCAAGACTCTGCTGAGAACCAGCCTTAACCAAACCTAGGACAAAACTCATCCAGAGAAGCTCTCTGTCCACTTAAGCAGCCCCTCTGCTGCCCTCCCAGGGTCTTGATGCTACCACTCCAAGTACAGCACTTACTTGTTCAAACGAATATTAACATTGTAATTTAGTACCCAGTTGTGCTTCCCTAGCTGTAACTGGAAATGTGGTATTAAAATCCTTGCATGCTCTTTGGCTACCAGCTTTGTCCATATCCTGGAATTCCTGGAGATTTTTAAAACATACAGTCTTTGTGCTTACACCTCTCTCTTTTGCCAATCTTCCCTTGTCACTTACAGATTTTCTCTCTACTTTGATAGGCTCGGTTGAGTCTTGCTTGAATGACATAAGATGTTGGTAGTTCTTCTCTTTGCTAAAACAGTGTGTACAGAGATGGTGTTCAAGATGGCTTCCCCTTTGCTCTGATATTAGTACTGGCCCCAGAGCATAAGAGCTTTAGGATTCCACCATAGGAAAACCCACCTGCCTTCAAGCGCTGTGCCTGATACATAAGTGCTCAGCCCAGCTTTGCTTAATTCACGCTTCCTGTCTTGTCTCCTATGCTGGGCCAGTGGTCCTTAAGCCTGAATGCATACTAGAAAACTTGCAAATATTTTTATTTTTTGAAAAAAATATGATGCCCTGTCTCATGTCAGAACAATGAAATCTAAGCGTCTGTGGAGGGGGCTTCCCAATGGTTCTCATAGGCAGGAACAATTGAGATCCCTGCTCCAGGCACAGCCAACATATGTGTGTTTTAAAAAGTCCCTGTTTCCTATATGACCAATTCTATTGTAGAGCAGCCACTGGCAAATTACTGAAAAATTCGTTTCTGCCTTGAACTTTACTATGAACTGATGAGCCATGCTGAAAGTGGAGGAGGGGATGTAGGGTTTCTGTGGGTAAAGAAATACTTTTGAAAATAAAAAGAGTATTCTAATAGGCATTATTTGTGTCTGAAATACTTGCTATTCTAACCTTCAAGTGTTCTGTGCAGATTCTTGCACAAGGCAAATCTCCCTCTTGGAGGACTGGGTGGGTGTTTTTACAGGATGCACACGGCTCATCACCGACAGCCCTGCTATTGAGAGTCAGGATCACCATCCGCGGCTTCTGTTTTTAAGAAACATTCATTTGCAACTGGGAAAAAAAAAATGCAACAACTACGATGTCAGTAAGTCACCCTCTGAAGAAATGAGTGTTTTCTGACAGCTTTATTGTGTTTAGAGAAGAATTTACTGAACAAAGAGGAGCCCCGTGCTGCAGGGTCGGGGGTGGCATGGGGTTAGCAGGCACCTCCAAGGAGCAACTCCCTGCCTAGCCAGGATCTTCACGTGTGTCCTTGTCCCTATAAGCTCCACACGGCTCTCTCTCCAAGGCAAAGCCCCTACAGGTGAAATTCCCAAATCCCTGAATACAAGCCAACTGTTCAAACCAGGTTCAATGAAGGCAACGCCAACTTTTAGCCAATGGAGCAGTCTCTGTACCTCACTTTACTTCTGTTTGCTGTAGCTCACTTTCCTTTTTTTTTTTTTTTTGTTCTATAAATGTTATACAATCACGAGGCAGCCCTGGAGTTGCTCTGCACCTAATCGAGTTCTGAGGCTTGCCCGATTCTCGAATCATTGTTTGCTCAGTCAAACCTGTTAAATTTAATTTGTCCAGAGTTTTTCTTTCAAAAGTACCCAGCAGCTCTAGTGCCAGGCCGTGTCAAGTAAACTTCCCCTAAGTGGATCTGGGTTCAAGGCCCCCCACGCATACACTATTCGCACAATTGGAGTGGATTTTCCCTATGCATCAGAACTACCTGGTGAATGTCCCCAAACTATAGTTTTCAGGGCCTGGACTCTGGAGAGCCTGATTATGTGCTCTGAGCTCCTCGAGTGACTTAGCAACCTGGCTCTTGGGGACCCAGGTTAGAGGGCGATGCGGATGGGTTAAGCCTGCCTCGCCCTGCTAGATGGGTGCTCATCTTGGGCAGGGGTTTGCCAAATTGTGCCTCCAGGGACACAGGATGTTGCACAGGAGCCTTAGGATGAAGATAGCTGGCCCCACATCACCTTGTCCTTCTCAGACGTGTTGTGGCCTCAGTGAAATTTCATTACATTAGTACTCTGGTCCCAGCAGATAGTAGCTTAGGCCAGAGTCTCTCACATAAGTGTCACTGGTATGCAGGGCTTGGATAAAAGACTGTTCTCACCAACATCATCACTGGAAAGAAAGAGGAAATGAAATCAACTAGATGAAACTAGGCTAGCCCTGGAGCCCATGCAGCTATGGACATGAGGCCCTGCGAGGACCACCTTGGCAGTGCAGGGCAGCCCATCTGCCCCGAGAATGACTGTCCGTGGGGTTTTCACACAGGTTTGGCCTATCCTGAGCACCATCCCTGCATCTGAAAGACACTGGTTTGGAGATTTATTCTTGAAGTTTTGGGGAGAATGCCCCCCACATTATCCCCCCGCACAGCTCCTGTATTCAGCCTATTTGTTGTTCTCATAGGAACGTCTTCTTCCTTGATTAAACCACGGGGAAGCACTCACCAGGAGGAAAGCAGCGTGGTCCCAGGAGAAGGGCTTGGGACAGGAGAAAGCGGAGCCGGCTCTACCAGTAAACCGTGACCACGTCCCATCGTCACTCCTGCTTGGCCTTAGCAACTTTGTGCTGCTGGGATTCTGCGAATTTTTGGTAAGCATTGCTTTGTTTAGGTGACATAGAAATGCAAGGATCTGAGAATATGTTGGCATGTTGCTTTCTTAGCAATCTTTCCTCCAACTCTCAGCCTTGAAGGGTGGAGTCTTTAATCTCAGAGAGTGGGAGGATTTTGGTTGAGCTGTAAGAGAGATTTGGGTCTGAAGCAGCAGCTGTGGGGAGCCCCAAGTGCCGGAAACGCAGCCTCTTTGCATCTTGATGTTAGATTTCTGACACTCCTCAAACTCACCTGTGATGTGGACTCTCTGAACGACAGGTCAATAACAAAGAGAAAACCCTAAGCCTTCATTATTGTTGATATGAAAGATATAAGTTCATTGTAGATGTGTTTCTGAAGACACAGAAGAAACAAGAAAAATGCAAATTACCATGTCCAACCACTCTTCACATGGACCTGATTCCAGCCATTTATTTCATGTGCACATATGATATGACTATTTTTATGAAACAGGATTATATTGTAGGCATTGTTTTATGATTTGATATTTTTTACTGAAAAATGGATCATGGACATGTATCTTCCTCTATCGAATATTATTCTGTCATTTAAAATATTTGCATAGTATTTAATTATCTGAATGTATCAATTTAATCAGTCTCTCAACGTTGAATATTGAGGTTGGTACCATTGTATATCTTTTCCCCCTTTTCTTATGGAATTAAAAGAAACATTATAGCTAAATATTTGCATATAGCCACAGTGAGGGAGGGGAAATTTCTAACATGTCTGAGTGTTCTTTTGAAAGGTTTGACTCTGGAAGGACCTGCCAACAACGGGGATGTTTCTGCATTCTCACTGCTGTCTGTTCTGTCCAGGAATGGCATGGCCAACCCCTCCTCTCCTCCTTCCCACATGTTGATGTCAGGGGCGCCCTTCATGCAAGTGACTCCCCAGGAGTGTAAAATATATAAGACATGAGGTTGGTGCTGGGATAGACCCTCGGTATTTTGAACAGGTAATCTGGCATCTTTCCACTAGAATACACTGACTCAGAAGTTCATAGAAACCTTGTATATATCAGGCCAACAAGGAACACTCCTGTTCCTTGATGTACTGTTCTGTCCCCTCTGTTCCCCAAGCTTTGGGAGGCGGAGAGGCCACCACTGTTTGTCCCTAGCTGTGGATTCCCCCATGAATGCTGGTGCTGGTGACACCCAAGCTGTAACCTAATGACATGAACAAATTAACCTGGGCTCACTGTTGAGTCTAACATGCTTCAGCCCTCACATGTTGATATCTATGGAAGTGGGTAAGTGGGTACTGCCAGCACCCTGGCACTTTTCACATGAATGTTATAGTCTGAGGATAAATGCAAGCAACGAGATCAATGAGGAGGCATGGATAGGGTTTGATGATTCCAGCAATGGCCAGCCTAAGACCACCGGGAGACCACCTGTAGCCTGCACACCATGGGAAATGGTGGGAAACTCAGGTAGACGGTGTTGTGGGGACATCTTACAGGGCTTGAACTTGTGTTACATTGATATTGGAGCTGGTTATTTGGGAGCACATCAAGGGTGTGCTCTGGCTTGAGTGCTGTCAGGAATTGGGGGCGGTTCCACCCCAGGGTGTCTTAATCTGCATGCTGGAAGCCTGAGAAATGAAGTGGGGTTAAATATCAAAAAAGGAAACTCACTCACTCACTCACATTTGCACGGACAGGAGAGTGTTTGGTTTTGATGTGGTTTGCACTGTGCTGTTCTTTCTGTACTCAGAAATGATTAGAGAGAGTCTTGTTTTTGTCTCACTCCATCATGGTCACAGAGCAACTTCTGATGTTGGTGTTGGTTGAAAATGTCTATGTTTAACAGAAGACCACTGTGGCCAAGAGCACCAGGCCAGCTCCCAGTTGACAGCTGGCAGGGGCTATTTTTTTTTCTTTCTCAGACTTCTGCCATTCTGTTCACACAGCCACTCAACAAATATTTGTGAAGTGCCTGGGCTGGGTCACACCTGTCACCTTGTTTTGGACTTAGGCTCTTGAATTATCTCCTTCTCCTCCATGATCCAGTTTGACTATTCTGTGCACCATTCTCTCTCTTGGCCAACGTATGCAAGAGTGTACAGATTTTTTAAAAAAATGTCTTTGTCTTCATTTAATGCAAATTTTAAATTGTATATCAGCTTTAATGAGTTATAATTTACATGCATATAATTTACCAAATGTAAGAGCGTAATTCAATGAGTTTCAGTAGACGTGCACAGTCACGCATACATTTATCTGCTCAGTCATGATAGAGAACATTTCCATCACCCACTTGCACTTCTTCAAATTCAACCCCATTCCCTAGTCCTAACCCTTGGGAACCTCTGTTTGATTTTCTGTTGGCTATAATTTGGCCTTCTCTATGATTTTACATGAAAGACATCATACAGTGCCTTGCTTTTGTGCCTTGATTTTTTTTTCACATAGAATGCCCACTACAATGTACTTGAGATTCATATGCTTCTTTATTTTTTTTTTCTCACTGCTGGGTAGCATTCCATTGCGTGGATGCATTATCATTTGTCTATCCATTCACCAGTTGATGAACATCTGGACTAATTACAGTTTTATGAAATTATAAGTAACATTGCTGTAAACACTCACATAAAGATTTATGTATAGATATATGTAGATACCTAGGAGTGGGATTACTGAGTAATATAATACATATTTGTTTAAATTTAGAACTAATGCTAAACTATTCCCAAAGTGATCATGTCATTTTATATTTTGACCAACAATTTATGAGAATTCCAGTTACTCCACCTCCTTGTCAGCAATTGGTATCATCATTTTTTTTTTTTTTTTACATAGCCATTTTTTTAGGTGTGTAGTGGCTTCTCATTGTAGTTTTAATTTGCATTTCTCTGAAGACTAATGATATTAAGCATTTTCTACGTGTTTATCTTTGTGTGGTGCCTACTCAAATATTTTGCCCATTATGTACTTAAAAAATCAATTTGGGGAACATTGTCATCTTTGCTGTGTTTAGACTTTCAATCCATGAACATGGCATGTCTCCTCATTTAGACTTTCTTTGAATTCTTTCATCAACATTTTGTAGTTTTCAGATGTTGTACATGTTTTGCTTAGTGTTTTATTTTTATTTTATTTATAAATAAAAGAAGTTACATTGTCTCACAGTTCTGCAGGCTGTACACGTACGGCGCCAGCATCTGTTTGTCTTCTGGGGGGTCTCAGGGCCCTGTCGCTCATGGTGGAAGGTGAAGCAGGGGCAGGCATGTCACATGGCAAAAACACGAAATGGAGGGAGCTTGTTAAGTTTATACCTCAGCATTTTGTTTCCTTTGGAACAATTATAAATTATATTCCACTTTATATTTTGGCTGACACATATTTATTGTTATTATGCAGGAATGGGATTGATTTTCTCTATTGTGTCCTTGCAGATCTTACTTATTAATTCCACCTTTGTTTATTGTGGATTCCTTGGAATCTTCTATGTAGACAATTGTCATTTGCAAAAAGGGAGTTTTGTTTCTTCCTCTCAAATTTGTATGCCTTTTCTTGCCTTGTTGCAGTGGCTGGAAATTCCACTACTATACTGAATGAGAGTGATGAGAGTGAAGCCCTTGCCTTTGTTCTCTGTTTTAGAAGAAGAGCATTTCATGTTCTGCTGTAAGGACTGTGTTAGCCACAGGTTTTTGTAGACGCTTTTTATGAGGTAGATGGATTTTTCTTCTGTTCCTCTTTTTCTGAATGTTTTTAATGAATGAGAGCTGAATTTTGTCAAATGCCTTATCTGTGTCAATTGATAGGATCACGTGATTTTTCTTTTTTTAGCTTGTGAATGTGGTGGATGTCTTAGTTTGTTTCGAGTTGCTATATGAGAATATCTGAGACTGGATAATTTATAATGACAATAAGTTTATTTCGCACACGGCTCTGCAAGTTTGTTATGGATTCTTCTTGCCTGCTTCACAGTGTAAAGCCAATACACTGAGATAGCAGTGTTGCAGCAGGGAAAAAGTTTAATTATCACAAGACAGCCAAGTGGATGGATGGGAGAGATTTCTCGAATCCACCTCTCTGAGAATTCAGAGGCTAGGGCTTTCAAGGATGGTTAGTCAGGCAGGGGGCTAAGAAATGGGGAATATTAATTGATTGGGTCAGGGATGAAATAATAGGTGGTGGAAGCTGTCTTCTTACACTGAGTCATTTCCTGGGTGGGGGTGACAAAACAAGTTGAGTCAGTTTCTTGGTATGGGTTATTGGTCCAGGTGGCATCAGTTGGTCTGTCAGAATGCAGGGTCTGAAAAATACCTTAAACACCAATCTTAGGTGTTACAATAGTGATGTAATCTATAGGATCAATTGGAGAAGTTACAAATCTTGTGTCCTTTGGCCACATCACTCCTAAGCAGTAAGTAGATATGAAAATCTAAATTATAAAACAATGACTGGTTAGAGTTTGACTATACCTACATCCCAACAGACTTTAGGGTCCTACCATAATTCTAACTTTGTGGACAATTTATTAGTTTTACAAAGGTGTGTTTTTGGTCCTCAAGCAAAGAGGGGGTTAGTTTTGAGAAAAGACTGTGATCATCTTTGTCTTAAACTATGAACTAAATTCTTCCCACAGTTAGCTTGGCCTATGCCCAGGAATGAGCAAAGACAGCTTGTGAGGCTGGAAGCAAGATGGAGTCAGCTATGTCAGATATCTCTCACTGTCATAATTTTTTAATGGTGTTTTGGTCCAGGAAATTTAAAAGGCCTGGAACTGGCATCTGCTCAACTTGTGGTAAGGATTTTTGTGCTGAGTTAAAGCATGGTGAAGGTGAAAGAGGAAGTGGACATGTGTGAAGGGACAAAGCCTGAGGGCATCTTGGCTGTATAAAAACCCACTATCCTGGTAGCTAATCTATTTCCTTGAGAAATAATGCAATCTCAGAGAATTCACTTGCTACCATGAGAACAGCACCAAGCCATTCATGAGCGATCTGTCTCCGGGATCCAAACCTCTCTCATTAGGCCCCACCTTCCAACACCTCTGCATTTGGGATCAAATTTCAACTTGAGTTACGCTGGGGACAAACAAACCATATCCAAATCATAGCAGTGGATTACATTGATTAATTTTGGGTATTGAATTAATCTTGCATATCTGAAAGAAGTCCAACTTGGTCATGTTGTCTAGTTATTTTTTTATGTTGGTGAATTGATTTGCTAATATTCTGTTGAAGACTTTTGCAGCTAAGTTCATGAGAGCTAGAGAGTGTAGTTTTTCTTATTTCGTACTGTATTTGTGTGGTTTAGGGGATCAAAATGGGTTTAGAAGTGCTTCTTCCTCTTCTGCTTTCTGAAAAACACTGTGTAAAATTGTTAATTATTCTTTAAAAGTTTGATAGAATTTTCTAGTGAGACCAACTTTTTAAAAAGAGATCTGTAATTAAAATTTTAATTTAATGTTTATAGGGCTAATTGGATTATCTATTTCATCTTTATGGAGTTTGGGTGGTTTGTGGTTTTTGAAGAATCAGTCCATTTCTTCTATGTTGCTAAATTTATGAGTGTCAAGTTGTTCATAGTATTTTATTCTTACCCTTTTAACAACTGCAGGATCTGTAGTAATAGCCCATTATATTTCTGACATTCATGATTTGTGTCCTTGCTCATTTTATTTTGATCAGTCTTGATAGAGGTTTATCATTAAAATAATTTTTGAAAGAAGTAGTTGTTTTGTTTTATGCTTTGTCTTTGCTGTTTTTCTGTTATCAGTTTCATTGATTTCTTCTGGGATCTTTATTACTTTCTTTTGCTGGTTTTGTGCTTACTTTGCTCTTTTTTTTCATTTTCTTGAGATAGGGACTTCAATTGTTGATTTGAGACTTTTCCTTTTTTCCAATGTAAACATTTACGGCTATAAATTTCTCTCACAACATTGCAATTTTATGAATCTTTAATTTTCATTGAGATCTTCCTCTTTGACCCATGGAATATTTAGAAATGTGTTGTTCAATTTGAAAATGTGGGTAATGTGGGGAGAACAGTTATTGGCTCCTTGAGACAGCAGACTTCCAGGTTAGCATTTGAAAAGCTGATACGTAGCACCTTCAAGCTCATATCAAGGGTTTCACATATCCTTGAGAATGTAGATGAGTATGGGAACAATTCCTTCATGGAAGGAAAATAGTATGAATAGTATGGAATAAGAATAGTGCATAACATAGAATTA